>NC_064433.1:161555853-161866380 GCF_023343835.1 Lagopus muta
TTTGCTTCAAAAGGCTGATATAAATGTCTTACACTTTGGACTTCATGGGAGGCGTAATGCATCTGGTCAAGGAGGAGGAAGAATGCTTTTGGTCACAGGACTAAAAAACAACTTAAGAGGTTCAGGCATCTTAAGGGACTCTTGTTTGGACACAGAGACACAGACATATCTTCCCAGAAAAAGAAAATAAATAATTTAACAGTTTCATATGGAGTCTCCCTATGCCATGATAAGTAGCATATTCATTATTGTTTGATTAGATGGTGCCCTAGACTATTGTTTAGCAGATTGCTGGTGTTATGTTTTATCACTACCTTCAAAAGAGATCTTAGAATGGGAATACCCTTGTGCCAGTTTATGGAGCACCCGCACTCTTTTAGGAATTCGAGTTTCATAATGCTTTCCTACTTAGCTTTCTCCCTGCATGGTGCTTTAATTAGATCAATCAGAAGAAATAATAAGGGATGCCTTTTTGAATTTGACTCTCTAAATATAAATATTTTGGTAAGGAAAATTGTACATGTGAATAGATTGAATAAAATATTTTCAAGTTCTCCATGAACTGTAAATGAATCTCCAAAAGGTACTAAAGATGATTTCAGGGTATGCATGTCTTCATTTCCCCAGATACTTCATCAAAACCCCTATGTTCAAGATCTCTTTCTTCTATTTCAAGGATCAAGGAGACTATATATATTAGCAACACTGAAACAGAAAATCTCTCCTGGCAGTTATTTTTATTTGCAGCATCTGAGCTGCTCAGTTGAGAGTCATAATTTTACTTGTCGTCTTTGCATTTGTTACGACTTCGTTTATTATACTGATGTCAGAGGACTGTGACATGACCAAACATATCTTTAAGAAAAATGGATAATTTAGGATCTATTTTCTAAGATGTTGACATCATGTATTCATTGTTTTCACTAATATCTTCAATTTTTAAGACTGCTAAACAGTAGAAGTAATTTTTCTGGTCTCTGGAAATCTTTCATTGGTGTCAAATTCCTATAAGAAATGTGTTTCAGTTCTGGAAGTAGACTTAAAAGCTAATTACAAAAACCACCACCAAGTCAGATGTAGTCAAGGTAATTGCTCTTACAGGTGCCCTCAGATAACTTGTACAAAAACCCTTTGAAGGAAACTCAGCAGTGAGGTAATAGATAAGTTAAACATTTTCTGCCAAAGCGAGTAGAAGCTGTAGCTGCTACCTTTAAAGCTTCTGAAGGATTCAGAATATGTCAGTCAGTGTCTATGTTACATATCTTTAAGAAAATCATTACTGTGCAGCGATGATGGAGATGCTATACCTTTAGAAATAGGACAGACATGCTATAAAATGCTGCAAAATACGATTAAGTTTTGAGTGTTTTTAATATTTTTCTATTTATTGGAAGCCATCATTGTAATATTTACATCATTTACAGTTTCATGCATACCTTCCACCATGATTTCATTTAAATGGGTGCCACTCCTCTCAGCTTTTTTGTTCTCTTGGATAGAAAACACAAGAGTCAATTCCAGATTTTTTTAGTTTTCATTTTCCATTCACAGCTAATGAAAAGGGGAGAAAACTGGATCTCATGATTGCCTTAACTCCCAGGATTGCCTTAACTCCCAGGAAGACAAAAAAATGTTATGTGAAGCACTGTGTTTGAAATTAAGGCTCAGTGGCTCAGTCTGACCTTCCATAAATTCTGTAAGGAACTAACATAAAATAATTGTCTTACAGGAAGCAAGAAAACAAGCCTTTTTTTTCTTTTTCTTCAGCTCATCTGTTACAACACGCACATAGTACATTTTCTTCTCAGGTATCTAAGACACACACAGTTTAGCAGAGCGCTAAACTTATTTGTAAGCTCTCAAGTGACTTCCCAGTTGCAGCTGAAGATGGATACAAGGCAGCTAATTTGCTGCCACCAAGGGAAAATGTTCTAACATAAAAACATTCCCTCCCATAGCTTCAAAACTGTTGAGCACCTAGGGAGCCTGACTATTTGTAGAGTTGATACTATGCATATGCTTCCTCCGTAACTGTTACATGAATACATCTGGCATCTGTCTCTGTGTTAAACAGACTTAATTGTCCTTAGTATTAGTATGTAAAAATCCTCTAACCTATGTGATTAATGCAAAGGAAATAAATAATAGGATATTTATAGGTTGTTTTTGTTTGTTTGTTTGTTTTGTTTTGTTTTGTTTTGTTTTGTTTTTCTTAGAGCTATTTTTGCATTATTGGCAAGGTCTTTCTCTCTCTCTCTCTCTCTCTCTCTCTCTCTCTTTTTCTTTTTTTTTTTTTAACTTTCTTGGTTGTACCTCCATGTTCTTTTATCCATATTAGACTTCAGAGCTCTCAGGTATTTGCCAGACATAGTTGGACCTATTCTGAAGATATGTCATAATTTCTTTAGGTGATGTTAGGGTGACTCTACATCCTAATAAATTATTCTGCTCACTGTTGCCAGTGAACTCAAACTCAGGCAAAGCACTTGATTTCTGATTTCAATATATTTTGAAGAGATCAAAGAGCATGGAAAATCCTGTTCTTTGGTTAGTCAGACCATGCAGAACAGTAATACTCTAAAAGATGCAGGTAGTTGCATAGAATGAAGACTTTTTGAAGTTATTTTAGTCTGTCAATGTTCATCTCAAACCCTCCAGCAAAGTAATACAAATAAACACAAACAATAATCAGTATTGATAATTTGACATCTGCCATCATCCATGGTAACAAAGTTAAATATACTTAACATGCATCTTTTACAAGAAGTTGTTTCTACAAGAAAGACTATAAAGCATACTCTTTCCTAAAGCAAATATAACTGCCTAAGTCTGTTTGGGATACTCCTTAAAGTTCCAAAATTGAACTGTGCAGTCATCAAATGACCTGGCTGAATCTGCAGGTCCTATCAGGTACATTAAATCGTATTGAGTATGAAGGCAAACTATAATTTTATTAGCTCTCTTCTTTAAACTTCACTAGCATGCAACAAGGAGACAAATGAGATCTTTCATCTAATTTAAGAAATTCTGGGAGAGTTCTCATCGGTCAAAGGATTAAAAAAATGTGCACAGAAAGTGGACTGAGGTGCTGAATATCATTTTATTATCTGATGCTGAATAGCAGCTATAAGAAAATGAATAATCTTTTAGAAGCAGAGACAACCATATAATCTAATTTCCAGCAATTAAAATTAGCTAGAATTGTTATGATGACTTTAGAGACAATGGAGAACAGTGGATTCAAAGAGTTACTTTGCACTTGGTAATACGTGCCAGGTAAAATACTATCTTCACTAAATGCACATGCAGTGTGCATTCAGGTAGATTCTGAAGTTGCCTACCTCTATTTCAGAGACACATACACCCAATGGTTTGACTTTTTCAGTTAATTGGTAAAGCTTTTTAACACTTAACTTATCATTTGTTGCAAGTCTAAGGGCCCAATTTTCCTTTATTGAATGGGACTTAGGTGTGTAACTCAGCATTATGAATACTCTTCTCCAAGATGTGCTTCTAATGTGTCCATGTTAGTATGAAAAATGACCCCTTGCAAAGGAATTTTCTAGAGATTACCTGCATGTGTAGCTTTCAGGATATTTACAGAACACTCATTTGCTGTCTAGTCAGATCAAAATTCTTTTTCCACTGAGATATTTCTATGCAAAAGCAAAACAACTTAATTTTTTCCTCTAATATTGTGCTGCCACACTAATGGCAAACTACTGTATCTTTCACAAGTAAAATTTCCTTCAAAGTACTGCACCTCGAATGCCTTCCTGCAGGAACACACAAGAACTTGCTCCTCTTCATTGAGGAAAACTGTAGCTGATCCATTCTCTCCACAAGACAGCAGCTATGGTTCCTTTGACAAGAAGTCTGGTTCTGACTTATCAGAGCTATAGCAGGGAGTGGCTTTGCTAATGTACAAGGCTGCCACGTTTATACAAGCAAAATGTTTGACCAGTATGAATAATTCTTCATAATTTTATTTAATTTTATATTTTTATTGCCAGGAATTTAGCAAGATAAATTTAGAGCAGCTGATCAGCTGCACTTCACGTACAGAGCAAGCTGGGATAGTAGGCAGCACATTATCCTTCCTCTTGATTGAATTTAGAGCCAAACTCCCCACCAAATCTCCTGAGCCACTGTACCTTGATTTTGCTGCCCATGTTCTGTTGGCTCCGAGTTCTATCTGAATCCCAAAAAATTCATGGCACTGAGCAGTATGCAGAAGAGTGCTAAATTCCAATTTGCTCTCATATCAACAGTTCAGACCTACAAATCTTTTGCAAATATTACCAAAGCATGCGTTTAAATTATGCACAACTAGGAAATTAAGAGGAAGACAGCTTTATGTATCAGATTCTTCGTGCCTTCCTGCTTGTCCCGAGAATGCAGAATTGATAGCTCTGGAACTCAAAATGAGATTTTAGGTTTTCTGAGATTCTCAAAAATACAAAATATACAATATGCCAAAATAAAATTTATTGGTATGGAGTAACATACCTCAAACACCCATCAATCACTGAGTTCATTCCCAGAAATGGTTCTGAGCTCAAATTTCCTATTTTAAAGATTCAGTAGGCTTAAGCTTTCCCATTTATTATATCTATGTCTTTCCAACATCAGCCCAAATATTCATCCCTTCTTTAAATAAATTATCAGTTTAAATTTGGCATATGCTTTTTGATTAAGTGATGGCATTTCTGAGGGAGTCAGGCTGAGATGATAAACAGGGATCCCCACACTGTCAACAACTTTCATAAAACATCAGTCACAGTCCTCTGAAAAGATGACATGCTTATTTAGCAGTTTTTTTTTTTTAAAGATAATCAAGTGGAAAATCAATGATGGTAATCCTGTAGAGCACATCCGCATTATCAAATGTTTCTGTGATACATTAGCATGGTTACATTTAGACACTACAGCCTACTGGTTTACATGATATTTGAATAAACTCAGTTACAGCTGGATATTACAAACTGCTTTCAGATTTTCAGCCATCTTATCTTGAAATAGATATTCTCAGCTTCAACAGAAAAAAAAAAGCCTAATGGTATATTAAGGAAAAACAATGATAAAATTGTATGAAAAAAAATATAAAACTACTAGTAGTAGTAGTAGTCTTCAATAGGTTAACTGCATAGAAAGAAGCTACTATGTAATCTAATTTTAAAGTAAGAAAAATGAAATCATATATTAATTTTAAATGTTTATGCAAAATGTCTCTCTTGAACTTCCCTCAAATTCATCAGAAATTAATTTGATTGAAACTCTTCCTTTGAAAGAAATAATATCTAAAGTAACATTATACTTTGCTTAATGTGAGAATCTCTTTTATAAAACAAAGAGTAAATTATCAATGAATATAATTTCCCATTTAATTTCAAACAAGAAAAAGTGGAATAAAAATACAAAATAAAGCATTCCACACAGAAAGGGATATATGTACTGTGGTCACTATTTATTTTCAATTTCTGAAAAAGAAAATACAACATTTTGTACACAAAATGCTTCCACTGTTACAGTTAGCCTTCTCTTTGATGATAACATGTATCTCTGATGACATGGATGAATACATCTAAAATTCAAGTCTTCCTTCTAGCAAGACTGTAATCCTATATAGAATGTCAATGACAATCTACCTATTAATACCAGCTGGTTGCTAGTAGTAAGCAGCATTTTCTTATTTGGGTTTTTCTCTCTCTGCTTTGCTATTTCTGATTTCTATGGGGACCTCCATCTATTTACCACACTAAATCCTGTTGTTCATGTAACACATACTCTTTGTTCATTTCCTAGAGGTAGACAATCAGAACTGGCATTATTGTTAGCATTCTCTGAAGACATGGTCAATGCAGATGTAGCTAATCCCCTCCTACTTGTTATTCAGCAACCAGTATCTGCCAATAGGATTTGGGAATCCCTAAAGACAGTGTTTAAAGGGAAGGGTTAAAATCAGCTTGCGTAATGACATTCTCAGTTCTTCAGATCATTCATCACGTTTATGGAATCTGTTCCATGAAGAAAACGAAGGTTGCTGATTAAATTAACTTAAACTCGATGGACAACCATCTGAGTGAATGAGATCACTGCAACTTTATTATATATGCTGGTACAAATACTTCTTTTAATCTGTTCTCAAGGCCCATGTATTCCTTGTGAAAGTCTCCATTTGGGAGATATCACCTCTAGAGCTCAACTCCCTGAGAAGCAATCATATTAAGTGAAACCTGCTGGGGTACTTGATTTAACATTAAAGTGAATTTATCAGCTATTCCCAACTTTTTGAGAGACTAATTGAATTATCAAAGGCTGCAATGGGAAATGTAAAGCCTTCTGAGATCAGATTTGTAATATAGATAAAATCCTTAACTTGTGCCATGTGAATATCTTAAAAGGTAGTACAGGCTGAGGGCTAGAACACACCTGATGTAAGATTTATTCTGCCTGTATAAAATCTCTCTCTGCCCACCAAAATTACAGGAAAGGTCTGAAGTGTTATAGACAGGAAAAGGACAAAAATTACTTTAAAACATCATCTTCAGGTATGCTGCATGCCCACATGATAAAGTTGCATGATTTTTGATATTCAAGTCAAGTTACATACTTTCACTTTTCACTTTTAATCCCTTTCAGAAGGAATATACAATTTTCTTCATTTTAAGGAAGTGACACATGATCAAAATCAAGCACAAATACATTATGTTCCCGAATTAGGGCACATAATATTGACACTATTTACACAGAAAAGCTGCTGAACATGAAGTTCATCTGTGAAAATTCAGCTTTGCCAAAAATTTTACAAAATAATTATCTAGCAATTTATTCATTTTAAACTGTTTGTCTTTGATGTGCGTATAATTTTGGAATTATAAAATGGATCTTGGCAAAGAGACCATTTAGGGCAAAATTACAGGGCAAAAGCAGATTTGTATCCCACTGACAATTTGACAGAGAGATCTTCATACGGATACATAAACATAGATGCTCACAAGGATATCTTTTAATATTTATTACAGAAACAAAGCTGTCATCTTCCATATGCATAAAAAAAAATTATGCTATTAATATACTGCAATTATAAAAGTACAAAAAAGTCAAGCTGTTCTCATTTGCAAGAAAGCACTTTTATGAAACGTCCAATGACAAACATGCTAAATATGCAGTTTCACTTTACCCTCTGTATGATAACCTGCTAACAAAACATACAGTTCCATGAGCTATGGAACTAATTAATGATTATTTTCTGCAATTTTTTTGTTTGTTATTGACTGATGTATTGAAAGGTAAGTCCATTTGAAGTTTTCTTGGTAACAGGCATTGATAATTTTTTCCTTCAGTCAAGAGTCTCCAGTTTTTAATAATCTGAGATAATCATTTTTTCAGTTATATTGGGCAATTATATATTCTATTACAGATGTCTATATCCAGATAAAATGCAGAAACTTATTTATGAGTCCTGTGTGCTTGGGTAGATACTGTTTCAAAAGTTTCTGGTAACCAAGAAACCAGTCAAACAAGCACAGCAATTTCAGGCATTTCTAAAAATGAAAACAAAATAAAACTTGAAAAATGCATCTAAAAATCAAATCATTTTATTATTATTATTATTATTATTATTTCCATAATTGCTTTTGAAAGACCTCTCTAACCAAGTCTTCTTTTTCTTGAGTATGTGCAAAGCACCAAGGAGATTGTGAACACTACTGTAAATTACATACTGTCTAAGTTTTTCAAATGTCACTGTCAGGCCTAATCAATGTAAAATATCTTTAAATGACTCCTTGTGGAACAGCTGATAAGCCTGGGCAAAGAAGTTCACTAGTGAGTCCAGATTGCTTCTGACACTAAACTGATGTCATTTACATGGACTTGAGCAATGCCTTTGACATGGTCCCCAATAAATCCTTGTCTCCAAATTAGAGGGATGTGGATTTGATGGGTGACCACTCTATGGATAAGAAACTGGTTGAAAGGCTGCAGACAGAGGGTGGTCATCAATGGTTCTATGTCCAGGTGGAGGCTGGTAATGAGTGGCATCCCCCAGGGGATTGTCTTGGGACAAATGCTCTTTAAAATCTTTATCAATGACATCTTTATCAATGACATCGACGACGGAATCGAGTGCACCCTCAGCAAGTTTGCTGATGACACCAATCTGAGTGGTGTGATTGACACAGTGGAAGGAAGGGATGCCATTCAGAGGGATCTCAACAGACTTGAAAGGTGGGCCCAGGTGAGCCTAATGAGGCTCCACACAGCAAAGTGCAAGGTTTTGCACTTGAGCCGGAGGAATCCCAGGCATCCATAAAGGAAGGAGTGGTCCTTGAGAGCAGCCCGGCAGAGAAGGACCTGGGGGTCCTGATGGATGAAAAGCTTAACATGAGCCAACAGTGCGCTCTTGCAGCTTGGAAAGCAAATGGTATCCTGGGCTCCATCAGAAGAGGAGTGGCCAGCAGGAATAGGGAGGTGATTGTCCTCCTCTACTCTGCTCTTGTGAGGCCCCATCTGGAATACTACATCCAGGTCTAGAGCTTCCAGTAGAAGACAGTTGTTGGAGAGGGTCCAGAGGAGAGCCACAAAGATGATCAGGAGACTGGAGGGCCTCCCTTACAAAGACAGGCTGAGGGAGCTGGGCTTGCTCAGCCTGGAGAAAAAAAAGGCTGCGAGGTAACCTCATTGCAGCTTTTCAGTACCTAAAGGGAGCCTACAAACAGGAGGGGAATCAACTCTTTGAGAGCTATAAGATATTATTCTGTTAACTTCAGTGTCTCGAAGCTTGCTGGGGACAGAGATGAACAAGTCCAGGCAATTCCTCGGCAAGGGTTATGAAATCCTTTGTCTGAGGGACACAGATGGACAAGCCAGGGGCAGCAAGAGAGAGATGAGCTGCAGCTAAATAGCTGTGATGCGGTCTTCTGTGTGGACTTATCTCAGGATGATGGCCATCTCAGGGGGTACTCACATGACTCTTGCTCAAGCACCCAGGGATGTTACGTAAGCAGGAGGAAAAGGAGGATAAAAGAAGAACCAAAAGCCATGAGGATAGGTGTCTGACATCAGATTCCTCACACTACGGAATTCCTGCATGCTGACGAACTCTCCTGGGCCTGCTGCCTGGTCTAGTGTTAAATGGGGAGGTTGGTGGCCCTGCCTGTGGTAGGGGGACTGGAGATTCATGATCTTTGCGGTTCCTTCCAACCCTGGCCATTCTGTGATTCTGTGAACATCTACTAATATTTTATGGTGTTCATACAGCTGTATATTTTTTCCATGTGGAATGGAAGTGGGACATAATCCCAGATTCTGACATTTGGATGACTCCAAGGAAGGAGGTTTATACTCCAGCTAGGTATCTAAGTTCCTATTATAGTAAATATCAATTTAAATCTACTTAAAAGAATCAACAGAATGTTTACCTTAACCTAGACAACATTTGAGCTGAATCCCACTGCTAAATAGCTGTAAGAATTAATCTAAGTGTCTAAATAGAGATGTAGACTACCATCTTTAAATAGAAGTATACAAAAAGGCTTGGTTCTCTACCCTAAATACAAAATTGTCTTTGATGAATGAAGAAGATATATTTTTTTAGAAGAAATATATTTTGCACAAAATTTTGGCAGAGATTATGAGCAGAGCTGCAGATAGGATTCATTGTGTTTCCGTGTTAGGAAAGGTCTATTTTGATTTATCGGTCTTAGTACAAAATTGTGCTATTTCTTTCACAGTGGTATTCAAGGAAGCTGTTTTGAAATTTCTTGGAAGACATGCTCCAGCTTGTTGTGCCCAGCTGTCTTACATCACATAAGTTAATGAAACTCATATTCTCCTACGCCAGTCAAGTAAGATCTGATTTAAGTTAACTTGTTCATGTTCCTACCTCTTCCATAAGAGAAAAGTAATTTGTGCACAGATCTCCTAGTACTACTTCCAAAAACTGAGCAGAGTAGATTCTATACTCTCATATTTTGAGCAAAGTTTAAGGAAAGGATAAATTTCAAGAGATTAAAGGACAACTTGGTCATAAGAGGCCAACATATTTCTATTAGATATCAGATCAAAATTTAAGGACTGGAGAGAGTGGAAAAGGCAAAAGCATTGGGCATAAAATAAGGATTGCAAGTTTAGACTTATTCTGCAGAACGCACTTTTTAATAAACATTTAGGCCACAATAATTTAAATGTCATTTATCTGGATACAATTTTAATAGGCATTCAAGGTCAGTGCAAACAAGGGAGGGAAATTTATGAATATAAACTGTCAGGTCTGAATTTCATTATGGAGAAAAAAGGGAAACTTTAAACCAAGTATGCCTAAGCATGCCATTTTTTACATGAATTTAAAAAATAAGTAAAAAAGAGCATTTTTTTTAACAAGTCATTTTGAAAAATACAAAAGAAAAAACATTTTTAAAGTACCTAAATAATATGTTTTGGCCAACATAGAATAAGAGGAAAGGCCTAGTGTCATATTTATGGGTCAAATCCCATTAAAAATAAACCAGCAAACAAAGCAGTGATTACCAAAATCTCCAAACCCACCTCTCAAAGCAGTTTCTTCTTCTCAGTAAGAAATAAATGCTGTGGAGCTCAAGCTTTACCTGTGCTAAATAATTGTGCTTCACTTTAATTGTGTTATGTGTGGTTTGATTGTTTCACCTTTTTATTTTTCCTCCTTTAAATTGATATTAAGCAAAAGTGAAAGAAACTGTTACGTAACGCAAAAGAAGTTTGTCTCCAGTAAGCCCTAAACCAGAATGTGTTTCAGCAGAATATTTTTTTGTGTCAAGGTTTTTTTTTCCAGTTTTCACTGTGTTATGAACATACAGTAATATATTTGTATATACTTATACATTTATGTAACCAATCCAATAAACAAAATTTAAGAATTAAATTAGCTTTGTAAGGAAAAAAAAAAAAAAAAGAGTAAAAAAAACTGGAGTGTAGCTGAACATTAACTTGTTCCACACCTCCCTGGGACTCATCCAAAATTAGATGAACAAGAATTAAGGCAGTAGCGATTTTTTATGTATGTCAAAAAAAATCTGCTTTTAAAAATGTGCATCTGTAGTGATGAAAAGAAGAAATATCTACATGAGATGTATTTTAACTTGCATGAATTTTAAACTGTTGCCAACTGCATGGAAATTTATATGTTCTTTAATAGTTATTTTTATTTTCTTCCTTTTTCATATTCCTCATTCTTTTGTTTCACAATAAGTATTTCTGTTTATCTGCTCCTGTTCCACTTCCTCTATTCTCCTCCTATAGGACAATGCTCTTTAATACTTGAGATACAGTTCTACAACGTCCACATTTTCACTTTTTCACTGAACAAAAATATACAGAAATAAACCAGAGAATTAATCTCCAAAGCTGAACAAAACCTAAATGGTTATCAGTTCAGTCTATTTTACTTGGCATATTGTCATAAGTTCTAGTATATTTATCTATTTATTCATTATTAAGTACTGATTTAATAAAGTCATAGTTGTATAATGACTACAATTATATAACTGAGACACTAAATTGGTCACATGCATACACAGTGGCAAAGAGCAGAAATAATGTCCCAAGCCTGATATGTGTTTTACAGATACAGAAAATCTCACAGTATGAACAGACATTTTAATTTAAAATCTTCTTAATTCTTGACTGGTACCTGTGTCTTGCAGTAGGGCAGGTAGTAACAAGGCAAAGTATTTCATGCACTTTAGCAAAAAATGCCTTTTTCAACAAATTTACACTAGACAGTAATGAGCTATATTGTGTGGTGCTTAGTCTTAAATAAGTGGGAAGAAGTTCCTCTGCCCAGCTCTCAGGTATTAAGTCTGTACATCTTTTATGTTGACAGTTCAGCTTCAGGCAATAAAATAGAAGAACCTGTTCTACATGTACTGTTTAAACCAAGAGCAGAAAACCTAAACCTCCATCAATCTACTGTCTGTTTTACGGCTTATCTGTGGCAAAAATGAATCATAAGAAAGATTTGTTCTGATTTCACAGACTGATCCATCAACTTGCTGGTATCTGTGAACCATGCTTTTCTACAGAGATTGCTAGTAGTGGCACAGTTGTAGTATTAAGCAACTATAACTTCCAATTAGAGTATGTAAAACTAGATCTATAAAATGCACGTGCACACACTACATACCCACAGTCATACAGGTTGACATGGTTGGTTTCTTTTTATGCATAAGCATTTTCTAAATTATGTATTCTCTTTTAGAAGTTCTACCACTACCAAAGAACTAGAATAGGAGAATGAATTAATTCTGAATAATTTTTCTGATTAAATTTCCATCCAAATTCTTTGAATACAAGATACTTAAGGATATGCAGTTTCTTCAGCAAATTACTTGTAAGCTCTTCAAGAAATAATCTATCAAGTTTTGAGCTGTGACTTTTTAAGCTGTGACTTTTCAAAAGACAAACCCTACACGGCTTTATAATCTCACATGTAAAATCTGGATCACAAGAGAAGACAGACAGCGGACCAAGTGTTTTCTTACCTGAAAGAAACAGTTCAACAGAGACTGAAGTCTACTTGTGGTGTTATGTAGGGTGAAAATAGGAAAGAAAACCAAAGTTGAGAATGCTTGAAAAATAAAGTATTTTTCATTAACAAACAGAAAATTAAAACACTGGGGCAGGAATTCATTTTGCTTTTGAATCCCTTCCCTGCAGTGGTCTCTGCTTTTATGTTAACCTCGTGAAAAAATATCTCAAAAAGTGCAGTAGCAGTGCCATTAAAGTGCATGATTTCTTTAGTTAAGGGCCACTGGTCAAACCCACAGGGTCCATTCAGGAATTGCTTTCATTGAAATAAACAATCTACTCAGGGCAAAAAGGAGAGGACAGTGGAGAGGTAATGGAAAGGATTTAATGTAGTAACTATGCATGTAATTTACAGCCCCCTTTTTCAGACAGTTATATCGAGACCACAATTTTATAACACATTCAAGCTCAGTGCCAGAAAATAGCAACTAAGCAGAGAAAACAAACAAACAAATAAACAAAAAACTGGGACATTCTTAAAAAAAAAACAAAAAAACGATAGTTCAATATGCTTTAAATTGTGATGCAAGAATGAGAAAAAAAAGGGATTGAAAAACACTCGAGTGTAATTTAGTGGCATTTATTCCATAAACATTGTTAAGAAAATGCATAATCTATGGATTATTTAGGTATTTTTAAGTATGAAAAAAAGTCTCAAAGTGTAAGCAATCAAGAAACTTCTGAAGGAACGAGCTTACAGAGTTTCTGACCTGATATCATATTCATTTAATCTACTTTAGGAAACTGCTTAAGGAAACATTCTGCTGCTTTCTGAAAGACTGACTTGGGGATTATTGGAGCTGTGTAATTGTTCAGCTGATCAGACTAAAAAGAAACACTTTGGTTTACACTTACCTTGTAGAAACGGGCAATTAATTTGAGACATAGATTGCTGCCTAAAAGTCTTGCCAAAATAATTTCTATGGGGGCAGCTATAGATACTTTAAAATATACATACATTTTTTGAATTGCCTCATTTTCTAATGCTCCATCTTTATTTAACATCTCTTACTTTCCCCTCGTCTGCAACATAATTATGCAGAAACCCAGCATAAAAATAGGTTGATAGGTTAGCTTAAATATTTTTAATATGTCCTGCAGATATTTGTTCTTTTTTTCCTTCTTTCTTTCTTTTTTCCTTTTTTTTTTCTTTTTTTTTTTTTTTTTCATTCAGCTTTTTATTTGATTTGTATACATCTATTTCTCATTCTCGAAATATGTTCAGTCAATATACGGAAACTGAAAAATAAGTCTGGAAAATGCACATGCTCGTATCAGTGCATTGCAATATGTAGAGCATATAATGGGAGAGAGCAAAATTCCCAGTTTCTGAAGGGAAAGTTAAAGGAGGTACTTATCACTCACCACACTAACTCCAGAAAGGTTTCTGGTTCTTTTTAAGACATTCTGTGTAGAAGTTGACAGCGTTTCAGTATATAACTGTATGAGTCCTGCACTTTGGCCACAACAACCCCATGCAGCGTTACAGGCTTGGGGACGAGTGGCTGGATGATTGAGAAGAGGAAAGGGACCTGGGGGTGTTGGTTGATGCTCGGCTGAACATGAGTTGACAGTGTGCCCAGGTGGCCAAGAGGGCCAACGGCATCCTGGCCTGCATTAGAAATAGTGTGGCCAGCAGGAGCAGGGAGGTGATCATCCCTCTGTACTCAGCACTGGTAAGGCCACACCTCGAGTATTGTGTTCAGTTTTGGGCCCCTCACTACAAGAAAGACATTGAGGCTCCAGAGAACGGCAACAAAATTGGTGAGGGGTCCAGAGCACAAATCTTATGAGGAGCGGCTGAGGGAGCTGAGATTGTTCAGTCTGGAGAAGACGAGGCTCAGGGGAGACTGCATTGCACTCTACAACTTCCTGAAGGGAGGTTGTGGTGAGCAGGGGTTTGGCCTCTTCTCCCAGGCAACAAACAGGACCCAAGGAAATGGCTGCAAGTTGTACCAGAGGAGATTTAGGTTAGACATGAGGAAAAACTTTTTCTCTCAGAGAGTGGTCAGGCACTGGAATGGCTGCCCAGGGACATGGTGGAGTTGCTGTCCCTGGCAGTGTTCAAGAGGCGTCTGGATGAAGAGATACAAGACATGGTTGAGTTTGTGGTAGCAATGGTAATGAGAAGGCGGTTGGACTAGATAATCTTACAGGTCATTTCCAACCTTGTGATTCTATGATTCTATGATTCCATGTGTTTTCTTATCTTCAAAATAGGTTCACTTTGCTTTTCTACTTTTGACATAAACTCAGTGTACATAGCAAAAGTAATCATGGTTTCATGATAAATACTCCTCATTTTTCAATACTTAATTTCAACAAGTAGTACTTGACATTTAGCCTAAAAGAGATGTAAAATGTTACCCTGACAGATGTTTAAAAGGTCCACTAAAATATAAGAGTTCCTCAGTGCAGAAAAAGGTACAAGATGTTATTTTTCCCTCATTTTCCAAGATCATACATTAAGATAATTAACAGCTCCTAATACATCCCTCCCCCCCCCCCAAAAAAAAAAAAAAAAAAAAAAAAAAGCTTAAGAAGTTGGTTGGGTCTGAGTGAGAAAGAACTAGTGGAAGTCTATTAATTCTTCACTTAATTAATTAAAAAGAAATAATTAAATAAATAAATAAGAGGAAAAGAAATTACAAAAGACGATACTATGTGAAATAGAATGGATTTCATTTTGTATTAAATGTGTAAACAAGCAAAATAGAAATTACAAACTATCATAGTTAGAGGAGCCTATCTACTTGAACCAGAATTATTCATAAAATGTTGAACTGATTTATAAAAGAAACGTGTGGATTGTTCTGTCTCATATTCTCATACTTTTATCTCTATTTAATATTCAAAGTATTTGAGACCACTATTGTATATATATTTTTTCCAGGCTTGTGTAAAAAATGTTGCTTTTTAATAATATTCCAGCCTGCATGCTGCACAGAGTGTTTTTTACATTTCTGTGAAGATTCACTTACATTTATTATTTTACAGTTGGAAGAGATGGTATCCTTTATTAACAAGACGCCATGTAATCTGATGGCTCCTGCTGGAGGAAAAATAATATATGCTTTCTATTTTCACGTAAAAGGTGAATAACAGCTAAAAATTACCACAGAAGACACACACAAATTCTTAGTGTGTGTGTATGTGTGTATGTATATATATATATATATATAGACATACATATATATATACCCATATATAGGTAACACATGCAGCTTCTAAAGTGCAGGCTTTAAGGAAAAGAGAAATTGTGCCATCATAATAATACAGTAAGTTTAATACTGATTAATAAAATAATGATTTATATCTACATATTAATTTTAAAAAACATCAGAAAGATTAATAGCTATTCTTTGGGAAAAATTACATATAAGATAGCTAAAGATTATCCGATTATTTCGTTTTCATTTTTCCTCCTGAAAGATGTCTGGATGTCTCTCCAAGTAGATTGAAAAACATTTTCAACAAAAAAAAAAAAAAGAAAAAAAAAGAAAAAAAATCACCCTCAATTTTCTAATCCCTCTTAGTGATAAGGTAAGAGAAGCATTTGATTTTTTCTTTTAAATGGTGTCTAGTGCTAGAAGCTTCTTTAATAGCAAAAGATTACATGATTTTGTCAGCTTGCCCAGCAAGGTTATCCATAAATATGTGCATACGTAACAGAAAAAGAATTCTTTTGTAATGCAAAATATTACTTTTTGACAAAATAATATTTCCATGCTGAAGGAATTCTTCAGGATATTCTTGAAAGGACTCTCTTTATAGTTTCTCTTTTAAGTTACTGAAGTTGCAGAAAACTCTCTGTTTCACATCACCTTCAACTGCTCTTAGCAAGAGAATCAAAGTACAAGAGACAGTTTAGAAGGAGATAAGAAAAGCTAAAGGGTGTTAGAAGAAACTGCAAAACATCCTGCATCTTGTATATACTGAAATTACCTTGGAAGACTGCTGAAAACTACCTGCTATGCAGTGCATTGCTACTTACTGTACACTAAAGTTCCCCTAGAAAATACAGATCCTTGGAACTGATCCAGACAGACTGCAAGAGAAGGGCATTTTAAAATTATTTTTATTATCAGTGCATAATAATAATTTAAAAATAGGATAATAGTTATAATAGACAAACAGCATCATCAGTGTAAATACAAAATGCTGTTGCATGAGAGATGGTTAGTTTATGGAAGAGATTTTCTGATTATCATAGATTGTATGAACAAAACTGAAATTCTGTACTGTTGCATTGCACATTTTATCATACCTCATTGGCTTCACAATATCACTTCAGGATGTTGATTGAGGAATATGCTCCTGTACCTCTGCATTACTTAATACTGTCAACCACAAGATCTGTCTAGTTTGTTTGATCTAGGGAGAACACGCTATATGATTTTTTGTTATAAATGAGAAATGGCAGAACTTCCAGAAGTATTCTCCATGACAAAAGCCTGCATTTGTGCTGATCTGCGTAACAATCAGTTTACTTTCAGGTCCTATATATATATAAAATTTAATTATTAGGGGATATATGATTTATATTAGGTGATTAACATAATATGGAGTCAAAAGTCAACAGTTTTTGTACAGCAGACAGTTTGAACCCTCTTTATCATTGCTTCCTTCATCAGGAAGTTACTTCTCAGGTCATGAAGGACTATTAAATAGTTCAGTAGGAATTCAACAGAGTAAATGGTGTTCACAGACCCACAGAAATACTGTAAAGCTCTCACAATTATAATGTAGTCTTCTGGGGCTGAATTCGTACCACTATGAAGAACAAGATAATCTATATACAGGGAAGGCTATACTACTTAAATATGAAAATTAGAAAGTTACCCTTCCTATGATCCCTTTCAACTCAATAGAAAAAGAGAGGGCAATTCTGTTTGGATTCTTGATATAAAAGCTAAAATTCTTTCAAAGTAAGTGCCTGCACTTGTTTGACTAGCAAACAAATGAAGAATAGTTATTAGATCATGTATCTTAACATTGTGTTTTTTTGCTAATATTAAGTTCTCACAAAAAAAAAAAAAAGCCTCTATAAAAATAATGCTTTCTCATTTTGCTAATTAGCTACAAAACTGTAAAAAAAAAAATTGTCAGGTGGAAAGTGATCTCTGCATTTTCTCAGTCATCATTTCACTTCTTTGATTAAATGCCACATAACTGAATATGGGTTTGGTTTTTTTTTTTCATGTTTTGGCCAGAACTAAAAAAAAAAAAAATTAGCTACAATTGGAGTCCTCTGGGACACAGGATACCAAACATGCATGAATTAAACGTTCAGGCACTCAGTTGTTTTCTCCTCCTGGAGAGAAAATGAGAGATCTTAAGTCAAGAGCTTAACACACCACTGGGAAGTACTCAAAGAATATTGTGATGAGTGTCAACAGAATGAATAGAAATATTTAGTAGATTGTGAAAATGTGGGAAATGGTTGACTTTCTGTTCTTTTCATGATAACTTAGTAGCATATTTGCAAGGAATGCATGTATATACAATCTTTTTTTTTCTTCTACTACACGGTGAGTATAGCAATCTCCTATTCTGCTCTGCTCATGTCTGAAAAGACTGATTTCATCAGAGACACATGCCTTTCACTTCCAAATTGAAAGTATGGCTGAAAGTTCTTCATGCTTTTAAGTTACTACATTTTGCTTGAATAAACATGGACTCTAATCATAAAGATGAGATAACTAATAAGAACAAAGCTAGCAATAAGCCATTAGTTCGGTGGTAGCGCATAGTGAGGTAAATCACACAGTGCAAATGCTCGGGTACTCCATTTCTGTTGGACACTTGTTTTGAAGAGTAAATTAAAAATAAAAAAATTAAAAATTAAAAAGGAAAAAAAAAAAAAAAAAGAAGGTCTTTAGGGCAAGAAGGATTTGGGGACATTAACCTTGACAGAGCTCTCTTTGCCCTAAGCAATCTTTATGCTTTTATAACATGCGCCATCAATGTTTATTTGGAGACTGAGATGAAAATACAATTGTATTTCACTCATGAACTAGTACTTATCTTTTGTTAAATGTATCCACTTAAACACTGATATAGGCTGCTGTTCATGATGCATCGTAAGAGAAAAAACGATTATTCAAATTTGAAAACCCCACATAATATTTCTTTTCTTATTCAAATATTCCAGTAATTTTGGCTATGTCCAGAATGACTATGTAATCACATTTGAATTACTTCCCCAACATTTGGAGAACTGCCAGTAAGTCACAAACTTTGACTTCTAAAAAAAAAAATGTAGAAAATGTAGTTTTCAACTAAAAAAAAACCAATACACTGAATTCTTACTAGAGACAGAAATTAAGATTAGAAGCAATGTTTGTGATTAGAAGAAGTCAAACTAATAGAAAGAGGTTAGAGAAAAAAATGATAAGAAGGGGAGCAGCATGCAAGGGAAAGCAGTGACAAGATTAAAAGAGATGCCTTGTGGAAAAAAAAAAAAAAGGTGATCAAAAGCTAAAAAGCTAATTATAAGATCAGAGAAAGAAGCTACATAACATAATTAGGAAGTAATAAGCAAAATCAAATATGAATGTGAAAACATTAAGTGACTAGAAGAAATGATCTAAAATAATAAGAAAGATATAAAAAGGTAGTGCAAGAAAAACTATCCAAGAATGCTCAAGTATGTGAAAAGGAGAAAACATTAAAAGTAAAATGCTGGAGGAGAAATATAATGATTGGATCAAAGGAATGTGGTAGAAGTCACATAAGTGTTACTAACAGTGATAAAGAATAATAGTAATGATGAAGAGGATGATCGAACTGAATTGTTTTAAAAGTCAGAAACTAAGAACTATTGCTATGGAAAAGAATAAGAATCACAAAAGGAGTAATTCCAGGTACTTTAAAACACCAGCAATATCTGCAATCTGACTAAATATATACTTCCTAATGCATATTTTAGTGCCCATCAACAGTACATAAAATATTACACAGAAATGCATTCATAATAATACAAGCCTAAACCATTCAGCTGTATCACAAATAATAATTATCTGGGACACTAAAAGATCATGGCAAAAGCTAATCTAATAAGTCTTCCATTATCCTTTAATACTTTAAAACTGTGCCGTGAGCTAAACAGTTGTCAAAATTGACTTCTGTTTACACCGAGCTGAGTAACAGTGAAATAAACAGAGATCACTGCTGAGCTCTAATTACAAAAACAAATTGTTCTCTCTGTAATCAAGCTGAAAAGGTTAGTCTCCTTCCCGTCCTGTCCCCCGTTAGACTTTATGCTTATTGAAGGCACAAAGGCGGATGAGAGACCATATGTCATTTGTTGAGCAGATAGGAATTGTAAGAGAGGGGACATAATGGAAAGACCCCACCAGACAAAACTGATTAGCCAGTGCCTTGCAGGGATGAGGCCACAGAGAGCACAATATTGTATTTCGTTTTAACTCAGTTAATGGCATACTCCCTTCTCTTTAAAGCAGAGTGGCTAAAGCGTGGTCTACCAGATAAATGCAATCTACAACTATCCTCCTTCAGAAGGGAGGTATAGACAGGAGAGATTATGCATACAAGCATAAGGGATTTATTCTCTGCTAAAAACTGAAGATAATATGTACTACCATTCCTCATATCACATATGTAAAATTCCACATACTCTGTCTTCTGCAAATTAAATATATTGTAAATATTTGGGGAAAGATAACAACATTCAGGAACTAAACTACGAATAACCCTGCATCAGAAGTCTGCATTCAGATTTCACATTGTGAAGTACTGCTGGTATGAATACCCAATATGAAAGGAAGTAGAATAGCTCACTACGTATCATGTCTTCTAAGTTTTTATTCATTCCTACCAGGGAAAGACTGTGAGCTCTTCACTTTGAAACAACTTCAAGCTTATGTTAGTAGGCACTTTGATGTCCAGCTTCCCACCACTTGGTCCCCTTGCCAATATTTTTCTTCAATCACAATCACAGATTACCTAGTGTCTGGCACCAATATAGTTGTTCATGCCTGAATATAAAATACTGAGTGCATATTAACAGCCGTCGTTGCCTGCACCGTCACGTCTCTACAGATACGTAACTTATTTCTTGAAAAAAATGCTATTACAATACAACAAAAATAACACATCTGCTCAGCAGGTACCACTGTGGTGAGAATAACCCATCACAGTACTACTATAAAAATCTGTTTTACACAAGCCAGTCTCTGCTTGTTCACTATCAGAGACAATACATTTTGCATCATCACTTACGTGGTTTTCCTCATCTGGCATGATACTTACAATCTCTATTTCTCAGCTCTGTGCTCCAGGGACTAAAACTATCAAAGTACAAGGAAAGAAAAACACGAATAAAAATGCAGAACCAACCCATCTCATGAACAGAATCAGTCACCTTTGATTTTGTATGTGCTCACAGCCCTATCCAAGACAGCTGCTAAATTACTACTTTCTAACACTGAAAGCCAGCATGAGAAAGACTCTTATTTTACAAATAACTGTACCTAACACACACAGCCTACCTCAGATAGGAATATTGATTCATTATAACTAGTACAGAGTTTTGCATCTAGAATTCATTTCAAAGAAAGGACTACTGAAAAACTTCATTACGGTGGCAAAGCATACTGTTCTTTTGAATGGTAAATTACAAGCACAAAAACAATAACTAAAAAAAAAAACCAAAAAACAAGGCAATTAAATCTACTTAATTCCCATGTCCTACAAAACTATATCAGATCTAAAAAATTAAGGCTCGTTTAAAGCAAATGGAGTGGGTCATTAACAGCTTGTTGAAGATGTCAATCAACTGAAGATGTGGGAAGAATTTAAATACATGTTAAGTACTGGCAGTCCTCATTTCTTAATTTTTTTCTTGTTTTACTAAGGAGAATATTTCAGTCTTGCACCCCTATTAGAATAAAACACTTCCTCACAGTGAAGATTTCCAATTATAAATCTTTCATAGGAAATCTCTAATACCAAATGCGTTAAGAAACCTCACACTCCGTACTACCTTCTTAATCCAAAATAATTGAATAGAAATAATTTTAAAGTTCGCTATTAACACCTTGGAATTTCTAACATATATATCTAGATGTGTTTTATCTGCATTTATATTATATCATCTGCATAAACTGACTTTTATAGATGATGAGATGTTGTTTTATTCAACAATATATATATTATTGTTCTGTATTACAAGTCTGAATTGTCTGTTAAAGAATCACTTCACAATAGCCATTCATGACTTACACGAAAAAGAAGTCATTCTTCGATATTCTCTTTATAAAGTTTAAGAGCGTATAAAGTCAGTATTCTAAACAGCAATAAAAATTTTAAAATTGAATAGAAATCTGCACCATTTGGTCAGACCAGAATGATGAAAGTACACATTTGTTTGAGTATTTACAAGCAAACTGGGATTTGTAATCTGATTAGGCCTTCAATACAAACAGAAAATATTAAACAAAGAATAGTAGTGGAACTTCTATGCTCTTATCTGTAAATATTATTTATAGTTAAAATATCTCCTTTGAAATCCTCAGTTTAAGCATTTGACACCTTGTACTACATAGTGCTAGCTTCCATCTTTCTATAATCCTACTTTAGTAATCTGAAAAGCTAACCTGCTGCTTAAAGCTTGAGACCTACTTTTTTTGCACATTCAAATGGGCATTCATTCAAGCTGTATGCAAGCCAAACAGCTTACATTAAAAGGACAAAATTGAAGGAACAATTATCAAAAATAGATTGAGACTATCATTCAAAATCTTAGCTATGTGTATCAGAGGCATTCACCCAAATGATGTAAATATGATTGTAGAAAATGAATAAAGTATTATTATTTTATTTTTTTTTTTAGAAGAGGAATGAAGTATTTTTCCCCCCTTTTTCCCTCCTTTTTTTTTTTCTTTTTCCTCCTTTCCTGGTTACAGAATCTGTGAAAACAATCACAGAAAATTCTGTGCCAAGCTGCTACAAACTCCAGAAAACTCTACAAACTCCACCTAGATACAATAACTGCTCACTTATTCAAAAAATAATTTAAAAAAATTACACAGAATTTTTTTTTTAAAGATGTTTGCCATGTTGTTTTTTTTCTTTTTTTTTTTTTTTTCCTTTAAGCAACTTTGCACAGAGGATTTATGACCTTTCGGGCTAGCAAACACTGCTAGAAAAGACCTAATTTTGACAGAAGCAAACTTTTCCTTTTTCTAGGCTGTGGCTCCACACCTTGTCAAGCTAAAAACCAGCAATATAAGACATCTGCTCAGGAAGCATTCCCACCCTGTTCCTTTATGCTAGCACTTTCATGTTATTGGTTCAAGTGGCTAAAAGAGCAAAAAATAACACATCACTGCCAGAAAATAAAATAAATAAATAAATAGTAATAATAACAATTAAAACAAACAAACAAAAAAAAAACCAGAAAACAAAAAACAAAAAAAACCAAACATTCAGATATTCAAGAAGCCATGACAAATCATCAGGAGCTAACACTTGCCAGAGACAATCTGTCACATATTTATCCCTCCCTTTAAGGGAGGCTTTTTTCTTCCTTTAAGCTCATTAATTACATCCCAATAATTGGCCTTCCTAGGCACCAACTGCTCCCACTTCTAAAGAAGCCTGGGCACACAAGAGATTTCTAGGATGTGAAGAATCTCTCCATGTAATTTAGGACTACAAGTATCTCTAAATTGTCTTTGCCATGTACATGACATAGCTGATACAAACTGCAAAATGATGGACCCTAGCTTTATATATACTTCTGAAGCAACATCATCATAAAATTGTCACAAAATTCAAAGAACAAAAAATAGCTGTATCATGGAATTCAAGAACCACGGACTCACAGAGTAGTTTGAGTTAAAAATGACCTTCAAAAATCATCTAGCTCCAATTCCTCCTGCCATGATCCGCCTTTCACTAGATCAGGTTGATCGAAGTCCCAGACCTCTTTCTAGGAATGGAGCATACATAGCCTCTCTGGGCAACCTGTTCCAGAATCTGACCACTCTCATGGTAAATAATTCTTACTGTATATCCAAGTTAACTCTAGTCCTTTTTAGTTTAAAGCCATTACTTCTTGCCCTATCAGTACACACCCTGACAGTCTCTCTTGTTTTTCCGCCAGCCAAAGAAAGAAATGATAGCAGAAATAAAAACATTCAGAATATCTAAATACTAAGACTGTCTTTTGTTTCCTTAAATCATACACTTTGTGCTTTCTCAGTACAAAAATTGAAGATATGTTTAAGATGGGATGAAATGGGATGGGATGGAATGGAATACAGTTCAGTAGGAAGAGATCTTTAATGATCTAGTCCATCACATTAAACATACAGAAGAAGGAACAGGAATTCCTTCCTCTTACTTCCATGTTTTTGGAAATCATTATCTCTCTATGTTGTTGTTGGATTTGATAGCTACCACCATTATGTTAATCTCTTTCTTTTGTAATTAGAATCATGTGGAAATCATAGAGTAGGAATCAGGCATAACAGGCACAGAATAAGATAACTAGTTGTTTAAAAAGAAAAGCTACCACAACATATCATGTCAACAACTCATATTTTCCACTGATTCTCAAATTGCTTTCGAAGCCAGTTCAAGAAACTGGTCATAATATTTAAGGCTTTTACTAAGTAGGATGTATCCCAGAATAATTCTCTGTTCACTGCACAATAAGACAGCTGCGTCCCTCTAGGCCACTCTTGTGAGTGTGAACTTCTCAAGGCTAGAAATAAAATGTTCTCCTTTGATGACTGTCATTTGATGGAAAATACACAACACAAGAAATAAACAGGGGCTTTGGTTAGATTCTCCTACACTGAGGAAATAATCAAAGCCAAGAGCAATAATGAAAGTTAACAAAAAACAGAAGCTAAACAGCAGTAAAAAACTATCTGTAAACTGAGGGTTGAAAATCAGAGCCCATCTTTAACTCCTACATGGCTACATTAAGTATCACAGTGTGGTATGGATCTACTAAGATATACATCTTGCCTCTGGCTTCCTAACCACACATCTAATTCTTGTAGCAGAAAACTAGATGAAACAAGGGAAAAAAAAGAATTCAATAGAGTTCTGGGGTCCCACTCTATATTTTGTAAGAAACTAAGCACAAGCAGATCTCACTACATAGGTATAGTGAAATCTAAATTATATGAGTTGTTAGATGTCACAGATTCTGAGGCACCTGGAAATCTGAATGAGGTGTAGGTAAGACGTGAATCCTATGTACTTAGCATACCATATTTACCAAAATCAATGTGTAATATCTTTTTTTGTCTTTTTTATTAGATATATGACATGAACTTTTTTTGACATTCTCATATGTTTTACAAGAAAACAAGAGTCTTTTTTTTTTTTTTGCTTTTTCCCTTCAAATGTCACTACTGACAATTTTTATTTATTATTTGCCCAAATTCACTCTCCTCGCACACTATATCTACAAAATAGATGGAAGAGCTGCTTTGGAATCAAAATCATTTATCTTGGATAGAACAAGTGGCAGGACATGCTTGAAGAGTTACACCATTAACACTTGCCACTGAGAATAAAGCATATAATGCTAATTCTCAGCATTTATCATGCTAGAATGCAAGCTCAGATGAACAAGGTGCAGATATCCTTGTCTGGCTTTGAGCTGTTCAGCCTGACAGTGCAGTGTACCATAGCTTTACTTTCAAACCTGTACTGTTCTTTTGGATGAGGAAATCCTGAATAAAGGACTAATGGCATGGCTCATTTGAATAAGCAAGAAAGCTATTGGAGGGAGATTATTGGATCAAATACACAGAAAATATTTATTTATTGGGTATATTTTAAATATACTTGAGATAATCAAAAACTGTCTCTATGTGCTTCTGTGCAACCTGCTCTGGGTGTCCATGCTAGAGTAGGGAAGATGGAACATGTGACATCCTGAGTTCCCTTCCTAGCTCAAACATTATGTGATTCTGAGAGTCTGTTATTCCACAAATTTCAGGTTCTATCTTATCATCTTTTTATAAGAAAAACTTAAAGAAATTTGTTTTTGTAAAGGCAGATGAAGAATTTAAAATCTATTGGAATTCAGTGAGAATCAAAGGAAAAAATGTAAAATCTCTTGTCCTTCTGTAAGTTACGAACCTGTGAAGTTCAAAACTTTAATTCCTTCTTTACAGATTCTTTGGTCTAAAGGAAGCAAGCAAGTTAGATATGTCACAATATGAAACTGTTAACACCACTTAACTATTGTACCTATAGCATCTGTATGGTTCTAGGGATACCCAGCACACCTTCGGTCTAGAACAGCTCTCATTCTGCCAGGCAGTTTTAGACAGGGTTCAGAAGTTAGCATAGCCAAGAACCATGGCTATTTAATAGCTCTGTTTGGCATAATTTTTATATTGGATTTTACTTTCTACTTCAGGGAAAATACTGCGTGAAAGACACAGTAATTACAAAAGCGCATAACTTTTCTGTGCTGCAAGGAAATAGAGAATGAATATATTTTTGTAGCCAGATCACAGCACTTGGTTTTGGGGATTGAGAACCCTTGCAGTCATTGTTTCTCTACAAGGGTAAGATATGTGGGTTCTGGCTAATTCTGAGTATAGGCACATTACCAACATGCTTCTTTCTTATCTTCCAACTTTTCCTACGTCAGAATCAGCTGTGAATTTGTAGCAAACTCCAGAAAGCTGTAGAAGACTAGATAGGAGCTACAGTGTGAATGGATCTCACTGCAGAGATCCATGAAGCAGGACATGGAATACAGTAGCAGTGTCACGGAGTTAAGTAGATCAATCTATGCCTGTGACAGGGAGGCAGTAAGCCATCCAAAAATGGGAAAGAAAAGGGAAAAGGGGTAGGGAGATGGGAGCTGGGCTCAAGGGAAAAAAAAAAAAAGAAAACAAAAACAGAACAGTGACAATGATCTTAGGAGGAAAATTTATTTTACTAACTATGATATCAGAATGCAAGATAATATAATACAATCTAATTGAAATTGAGACTAATATATCAAATAAAATAGGAGAGAGAGAGTTTCCAAGACCAATCAAACCAGAAAGTTTGGGACAGCTAGGAAGCACCCTCACAACACCCCCTGCAAGGCAGTAAGAGTGAGCCCAAAACAAAGAAGGGGCCAGATCCCATGACTTCTGTGACATATAGGGACAGGTAGCCAGAAATGGAGCATTAACACTTTAATTCCCAGGGCAATACATGATGTTATGCTGTTGAATATCCAAAACCAAATTCACAAAACCACGACAAGCAGCCTTAATGTGAAATGAAATATCTCCAAGATGTACCATTGAATGCCGGAGTGTGTTAAGATCACAAGTGTTTGACTGAAAGGAAAGTAAGCTTCTCTGAGGCTACCAAGGGAGAAAACACTGGAAAGTTAATCCTTATCAATTATATGGGTGAGTTTAAAGAAGATTTGTTCAATCACATTAAACCACTTTGTGGGTATTCTTATATTCTTGTTCTTTTATTTTTATATTTATTCAGCACTAAAATGCTTCTGATTCAGCTTACTATGGTTCACTTTGCAACTGATATAAGCTTAGCCAAATTTACTATATTTTAAGCACAAATAAAGACATCTACACTGAGATTTAGAGTGATTTAACTAATCCACCTGTAATGCTAATTTGGACAAATTTTCACAGCTGCTCCAATGCAGAAAAAGACAAAGGCATTAAGACATGCACTAGAATGGGAAAAACAACAACAACAACAAACAAACAAACAAACAAAAAAAAGAACAAAACAAAAAAACAGTGACAATACTGAACAGTGATGATAATAAACTGATGTTTATATTCCTAAGTGGCATTCTGCAACTCTTTCTCTGTGAAAGAGCTCTAAAATTATCTTTCTAAAGATGAGGGAAGTCAAAAGGACAATGGTGTAAGGAACAGGGCTAAAAAAAAGCATTCAGTGAGTTGTGTAACAAAGGAAAAATTAAAATGTCTGAAAAATACTGACTTTGATATGGTATAACAAGTAAAAATGGAGACTATCTGTACATCTATTTAATTGTTATTCCTATTCACTAGAACACCCAGGAAGTGTGAGAACAAAAATCATATCTAGTTGAAATTAGGAAACATTGGCAGTGACTAAATACTAAAAATATAACCAATATAACCTGTGTTTGTTTGTTTAGTTGATGTTGTTCTTATGGCCATTGTTTTCCCCCAAAAAGGAAGAAAATTTTGCATTTGTACTTGAATCCTATATACAAGTACAACAAATGCGTATCTCTTTCTTAAAAATAAATAAAAAAATAAATAGATAAATAAATAAATGAAATTTTGAAGAGACAGACTTGAGTCAACTAAATCATAAGTTAAAGGCATAATTCAAGATGAAAATGAGACAGCTGTCTTAGATACAAGCTCTTTTTTTTTTTTTTTTTTTTTTTTTTTTTTTTTTTGATTGAAAATAGACAAGAGGAGGGAACATTTTAGTGACAAAGGGATTTTTTTCTGTGGATGGAACATATCCAAGAAGAACAGGCATCATGTAAGCCAGCGTAGAAAACAAAACAAAACAAAACAAAACAAACAAACAAAAAAAACCAACATGTAATTTCTGATGAATTGTCATCAAGAATAAAACCAGAAACAGAATACTCAAAAAGAATTAAAGTTTACCACATTTTGTAGTTTACCACTTTTGGGTCAGGGAATAGCAAAGAACTTCAGCAAATAAAATCCCAACTGAACAAGACACATAAAAATTGGAAACCAAATAATTACTTGATTCTATACAGTTTGTAGTTATTTGGGTTTTTATTTTGTTTTTTAAAAGGAGAAAAGAGAAAAGAAGGAAAGAAAAAAAACAAAACAGCAGCAGCTGGTTCTAAGTGAGGAATTTGATGTCACAGATACCTCACAGAGCCAGTGGAAATAAAACTCAGTGTAATCATAATGCCAAGATACAAATTATATAGGAATGATGAACTGCATTGCACTTAAATTAACTAGTCCAAGAGTTCACAAGGGGATATACATTGCTAAAAGAATTTAGTTTTTAGCATTCAACAGTCCAGGGTGAAAATATAGTTACTACTGTGCCACGCTGTAGTGCTAGCCAAAAAATTTCAAATTCAGTGCCATTGTAGAAAAGAAAAAGGCAAAAACGTCACTACAGTTAACGTTTAACTTCAAAAAATGGGAACTGCCTGAACATGACAGTGCTTTTTAAAAGAAAACTGAAAAGGGCACGTAAAAGACTAAATGCTTGCAGATAGTATAACAGACTGCTTAGAGATACTATATTAGGATTTCAGAGTAACTGTATACCACTTACCAAAAAAACTTTAAATGGACAGAAAAATGGCCAGCATGGGAAACAGCAGAGTAAAGGAAGCTATTAGAAGTAAAAAGATTCTCTTAAAAACGTGGGAGTTGTGTAAATTAGGAATAGAAAAGCATAAAACTAAACCGATAAAAAAATTACAGTAAAATGTTACATAGGGAAGGATGGAAAAAGTTTTGTAAACTATTTGTTTGTGACATAGTAAGTAACAATCAGAATTTTTATAAGGAAAAGGGAGGGGAGGGGAGGGGAGGGGAGGGGAGGGGAGGGAAGGGAAGGGAAGGGAAGGGAAGGGAAGGGAAGGGAAGGGAAGGGAAGGGAAGGGAAGGGAAGGGAAGGGAAGGGAAGGGAAGGGAAGGGAAGGGAAGGGAAGGGAAGGGAAGGGAAGGGAAGGGAAGGGAAGGGAAGGGAAGGGAAGGGAAGGGAAGGGAAGGGAAGGGAAGGGAAGGGAAGGGAAGGGAAGGGAAGGGAAGGGAAGGGAAGGGAAGCATGCCGGAGAAACAGTGCATCATTGAAGGTGACAGAAAATCAGCATATACTGCAACACTGAAAGATAAGGTCACTAGCAAGCTCCCCCTCAAACAGGAAAAAAAAAAAAGAAGCACAGAGCAAAGGAGTCTAGGGAGATTCCAGCACTGCAGTTATTCTGGGGATATAAATCAGTCATAAAAATTGCCTGCAACTAGAAGACTAATAGTTTACGTCTTAGAGAAAAATGGGTAAAATGACTACCAACAAATCAGCAGACAAGATGGAATCCAAATATGAAATAGGAGCATTGTAACACTATCACTTAAGTTAGCTTTGGTGCCACACAAATATAACACAGCAAACATGAGTGGTAAAATGTGTGATTGTGAAGAGCTGCAGATAGCTGTTGTGGTATTGTGTGACTACAATAAAATGGCATATGGGATTCAGTGTCAACACATGCAGGTAATATACACGATGGAAAACAGCAGGAACTGTCTAAATGTAAGCTATGAACTCTAAAACAGATCTTAGTATTATCCTGGACAGTCGAGTGAAGATTTCAGATCACAGACCATGCAGAGACCAATTAGAATGGGAAGCAATCTTGGAGAAGGAATAGAGATTTAAACACAAAACATTGTTCTGTTTAAATCCACAGCTGCTGTGTCTAGATTTCTTATGCAGTTCTGCTCATTCCATGTTCAAAAGAATATAACAGAACTAAAGATGATCAAAGTTTTGAAAAGGCTTTCATAAGATAAGAGATTAAATAAACTAAGTTTTTTTTTTAGCTTGGAGAAAACAGGACAATAGAAAGTATGGAAAGATTTGTGAATTGTGATTGTCACTGAGAGGACTAATAGGAAACAATTATCTACTGTTTCTCCTAAAACAAGAACTAGGCACTGCCAGTGAAGTTATCATATGGCAGCTTCAATTGACAGAACTGTACTTGTGCACACACCTAAGTACACTGTGGAGATCATTCCTCGGGACATTATGGATGCAAAGGCTCCACAAAGCAATTAGACAAATTCATGGAAGAAAATTCCAGCCAGGATTGATGCAAATGCATCTTATTTATTTTCTTGGATTCTCTTCCTTACACTTTTAAATACAGAGAAATGTAATTGTCCTATATCTAGTTTAATCACTGGAGAATGAGTGAAAATTCCACAAGGTGACTCAGACATTGCAGCTAGGTGAATCACTGAATTACCTTCAACTGGTCTAAGTGAAGTGCAAACACATGTACATTTGCCATAGGCTGGACGACAAGAGTTAATTTGTTACCTGACAGAAACTTCCACAGCTCAACCCTTACTAGACAGCTGTATTCATGTTTTTAAATGCCTGCAGATGTATATCTTATGTACCAAAGAAAATGTTTAAATCAGTGCAGTAGTTGCTGAATCAGTGCTTACGCTGCACCTTCCCCTCGATTTTTATTACTCTTCCTCTCATATCCATTATTCTGAATGCCAGGGAGCTATTTTTAAGCACTTAGTTCAGTTTAATAAAATATATTAAAATATCTGCACCAGAAAATTTATAAGAATTTCTTATTAAGAATTTATTTTCATAAAATCAAATGCATAAATAGCTAACTACATTACTAGTGCAGACAAGATGCATTTTACAGGAATATCATTTTACAGTGTACTCTACTACAGTGACATGGAAAAAAAGGCAGATGAAATCTTGATTAGTCACAGAAAGTATACGTGATTTTTATATATATCATTGACTAAAAATGTTAGATGTTAAAGAGAAAATTTGGCCACCCACACAGTGTTTAATATGATCACTATTACTACAAAATTAGCACTATTAGATGAACTTACATTTCAGAATTTTAAATCAATCTCTCCTATTCCTGAAAGGATAATACTTAATTATGCTTATTTACAAAGGCTCCTCTAAAAGTAATGCCTCTAGTTTTATTCTGTTGACCTCTAACATCAGGGGCAGACATTGGTGGTACGGCAGTAGAGGTGAAACTTTCCCACCAGTATTCCATTACATGTTGTTGCTGTGTGACAGATGGCAGCAGAGGGGCAGTCTGACAAAATGGCGTCTGACATGGAATTGTGTATGAAGCACAGGTGTGCCACTGAATTCCTCCTTGTAAATAAATTCCTGAATCAATGAATGTCAATATTCACTGATGCTTGTTGAACGTTTTTAGAGACCAAACAGTGGATGTGAGCACAATGAGGCTGCAGGTGATTGTGTTTCAGCATTGGTAACAGTGACAGTGGTTACCTCCACTGGTGCAGATTTTTATCAGCACAGCATGCAGGTTCTTGTTTATTGCTGGCAAAAAAGCATAGCTAACAGAGGTGATTTTGTGGAAGAGATTGTTGTAGCTGAGAATTTGCTCTATCAAACTGTATTATTGTGGTCTTTGTATCTGCTGTAGATCCCATGGAAATAAAAAGGAAATATTACTTTTAGAGCAACATACATAATATCATAATATTTAATTCTAGTGTTTATTAGGATGAAACTTTCTGTTGATTTTCTATGAAAATTAAAAATAATAATACCAAAAACTACTTAGTCAACTTTCAAAAAGGAGGTAATTAATGCCAAAATCACAATCTTAGAGTAATGTTTGTCTGTCAGTATTGACTCTTGTAAAATGATGCATGACAACATATAGAGAAAAGCTGTGTAAAGCTCTAAATTAACCAAAGTTATATACTACTTTACTATAAAGCCAGTTTTGCCTTCTTATTTTGTGAACTATACACAGCCTGTGAACTGTATATCTGACTGTAAATAACAAAGCCTGAACAAACACAATAGGATCCTGGTCTGAATCACACTTTCTACCATTTTGAAAATATATATCAGTAGCCACTAAAAACTATTTCTATTTAAGAATATCATGAAAATTTTGAGGTTACTGTAAGAATTTATTTATTTATTTTTAAGTAGAATGGATGGTTGTGTGGTAAGAGAAAGATAAACAGGGAATAGTCAAATTTCCCAGTGTAAACTGACAATCTTGAAGGAAAAAAAAAACTGGATGAAATGTTATTTCAGTACTTATTTATCAGTTAACAAATTTGAAATAGCAAACACAAAAGCATAAGACAGTCAGAGGTATCTGACTTGTGCAACACATCAGATTCCCTGAGACTTTTACTTCTGAAGGGTACTTACAGAATTAAGTATTTTTTGTAGTGTCACTTTGAACATGAGAAATTATGTGACACATTCTTGACAATCCTGTTCAATTTGCCAAAAAATGTAGTTCAGTCTCTATCTGTGTGAGCCTTGCAAGAAAACAGAATATGTTCACCATTAATAACACTGATACTAAATAGCATCTTGTGAGACCGGATCTATATTGTGAAGTATTGCTGGCAAAGCTGTGTCATCTGGAAGTGTGAAAAAAATGACAAGGTCGGTTCTCACAGCTATTTGAAGGAAAACCCTGTCATGCACATAGCCGTACCAGTACATATTTAGCTTAGTTTATCTCTTTCAGGGAGAGAGTACAGAAAATTTAGGAGAACTTTTTGTGCCGATGTGTGCTACATCTCCAGTAGATAGCAATGGAGTTAAGAGTGGCAAGTATTCTGCTGCAGATAAACCTCCTTTACCATCATTAATGACATGTGCTACACTGGTTGTGATACAAGAAGTTAGACCTCAACTATCTTAAGAAAATATTTACTTAGATTTAATAAGATTGTTACTGTATGTTTGTGAAATGCCAGTTGATGCTTACATGTATTTGCCAGGGATTAGAAGCCATTTCAGAATCCACTCTTCTTTAATGAACATACAAGAAGCGCCTTAGAAGTAATAAGAAGTTAGGTTTAAGAAGATTATGAATTACTTCACCAAGTGATAAATTTACTGAAATTAACACTATGTATGATACAGATATCTTATATAGAGGTTAATCCTTAATATTTTTAATTCAAGTCTGGGTATTTAATTAACATAAATTATAATGGCTCAAGCGGTCAGATAAATTTATTTCGATTTTAAGCTGAGGACCATAAAATTTAAGACCATCCCCTTCTTTTTCTGCGAGTCATTTCAGTAAAATGTTTTGGCACATAGGGGTTTTTAGAAGCCAAAGTACAGGTTGAGCTCAGAGTCTAATTTTAAATCTCCAACATGCTAGTTTTTATTGCTTCTGGCGCCAGTTTTCGCCATAACAAATCAGGAGAAAAACCAAATAGATGAATATTTAACCAAAGCATCAAAAGCTATGAACCTTACACAGTCACCCAGCTCTGTGAGTGAAAAAACTGCTTCCAGCTATAAATACATGGAAGAGAGAACAACAGCTGTGCAAATAGAAATTATATTCCTCAAATGGAAGAGAGATTCAACATCTCTACGTCATGACACTGATGAAATGAGAACAATTTGTTGAATAGAACCATTAGCATCTGTAGTGTAAGTAAAACACAAAAGCCAAGAAGTTGAGATAAGAAATGGCTAATGTGCAAAAAGCTGTTTCCTAAAGAAAAAAAATACTGAATTGCAGTGAATCATTCAAAACTTTAGACATCAACAAATACTGAACTACATGAGAGTTATTCACCTCATGAATGTTTTGAGGGCATGATTCATGTAAAATAGGTCAAATTAATCATGTTCCAAAAGTATCTGTTTCTCTCTTCATTAATTCTAAAGTGTTTGTCAATTAATTAACTATATATAATGAGGGTGAGTCTCACAGAAGTGGGGAATATGGAAGATTAAATAACAGGGACCAGGTTCCCATGAATTTGTGCACTGTTCTCTTCTTTAAAAGTGCTGAAAATGTAGTTTTCAGCACTTAGTTTTGAATTGATTTTTGGAAAGGTAAAATTCACTCTAAATAGATGTAAACTAGTATTCTCTGGATTTCATTAAAATTTTAAAGAATATTTTTGCTGCCTTGAACTTTTTTCTTTTCTTATATTTTATCAGATAATCTGTTTCTAAATCTGTTCTTAAATCTGTTCCTAACAGTAAGCTGAACAAAGACACTGCATCTCTAAGTAAATATATTACCATTATAACAATCCATATTTTGATAAAATATTTTTGTTCAGTTAAAAATGTATAATTCAGCAAAACAAATATCACACCATGCTTGTCCAAAAGGGGTAAGATGGTACCACTCCACTGACTCTGCTCTGAAAAGAGCAAGTACTTGTCCAGTACGGAATACATTAGTCCAGTTTAGATTTTTTTCAGTTGCAGCTGGTCGTTAGGAAAAATAAAAATGTTGATCGTGTTTTTTTTCAAATAATTAATAAACTCAACAAAAACATACTAACTCTGAGAGCTAAATAGTCTTCTTCAGAAATCCAAACCTGTGTCTGTTGCTTGTTTTTTCCCTTCTTTTTAAATGTTCTCTTCCTACAACTTAAAATTCTAAGATTTTTTTTTTTGCTTTCTTCTTCCAGTAACTTTTCCTCTATCTATACACACTTGTGCAGATCACAAAAAAACGACTCAAGTCTACAATGAAGTAGCTGTACAGTATTCATCTTTCAAGTATGCTGGTAAAAAAATAAAGGTACAAGAGTCTTTTTTTAATAAACAATAAGACACCTACTGTTGTCATGTACATTTGTGAAAAGTTGCTGAAGTGTATTAAATTTGCAATGGTCTGAAATTCTACTGACAGCTCATTTTAAAGAGTTTAAAGATATCTTTACACTTTAAATAGCAAAGAAATTTTTAGTCTTTAAATAGAAGCTTATTTTGTCTTACATAAAGAGGTTAAACAATTCCTTAAATCATTTAAAAATACTAGCAAATTACCAATGGGGCATTTCTAAAGCTCAGACAGAAGTTGATTCTCATTGATCGTCTAACTTACCTTTGAAAGATTATGACTGTGTCAAAATTCTAGCAATTTAAGCATTTCTGCCGTTTTCCATATACTGATAAAAACATGAATGTACACAAAATAAACACATAAAATGAAAAATAAAGGAATAAATATATGAATAATAAAGAATGAATAAATATCTGAATGTAATACAAGTACTGATATTATTATTTTTGTTCACATGAAAGGTATCCATAGTTGAACTTCATAACTTTTATAGCTATCTATTAAAAAAGTGAAAAATAATAATATAAAATCAAGAAATATATTACTCCTTTAAATTGGAAAAAAAGAAATTGGGATAAATGTACAGACACACTGCCTTTATGTCACCTTTTCTTGCAGTAACAAATGTCATAGGGACAATGGGCAGAGTTCTCAGCTTGAATCAAACTACCTAACCATACCAAGCTCAGATAGTAGAAAAGAAATGAAACTAATACCAGAACACAAAGTTTAGGACTATTTATTTTCAACTTTGCACAGGGATCTAGTAGACACTTCCCTTGGCTGTGTAGGTTACAGAAGTCTCGCACAAATTTTTCCACTGTATTGAAACAGACAAAATTCCACTTTTGTTTGTTGTTCTGTTGTTCTTAGTCTTACTCAGAAACTTTTAAGGCTTGATCTTTTAACTAGCTAGAGATCATGTTCAATGGACAACCTAAATTACACTTTCAAAAATAAGCATATAAGCTATTAAAACATTCAATTTTTCATATATTTAAGATACAGATTTTGTTTAAAAAATCAATTTTTTCATAATCATCTGTGAATAATATCTTATTTGTGCATGTTGTTTACATACATAAACACAACACACTACATAAATGTTTGCACGAGGGGGACTATTAAAAGAACAAGAAAGATTTTTGACAATCACATGCCCATTCCCACTGATTTATATGATGCAATTTGTACACATAGAAAAAATATGATCATATACTGAAAAGAAAAGCATTTACATGTTTTCAATAAATTTTTGGTCTTTTCTATGTCACACTATGATTTGGTTATACTGGGCATATGCTCCTCTCCATTTCATGCTGCAAAGGGGAGCAGATGGAATTAAATACAGCTTGGCATGCGGTATAGAGGAAGCCATGGAGCTGTATTTTTTAGTACTACACAGGCACTACCAGCTACATATACATTAGAGATGAAACACAAAAAAGGGCATGTCACCTTCAGGAAAGGGTAGTAGTCAGGGAACATCTGTTATACATGCAGTGTTCCCTGTAGAAAAAGCTGAAACATGATGAAATATGCATCAAAAGTTCCCTATGCACTGAGGTACATTAAGTCCCTTTCAAACCATATGAAGCCCACTTGGGGAAGGGAGGTTATTTGAGTGTGGCAGCTGGAATAGAAGAAAGCAGCAGCAGGGAATGGAAACCAGCTGTTCTGCCATTCTGGAAATAAAGATGGGCAGTAGGCACATAGAGGCTGATACACTGCATGCATATATCATGGCATACAGACAGGAGACAAAGTTTCACTGAGCGGTAATTAGCTAACCATGTTGAAGCTCTATGTCTGAGCAAAGTCCTCGTTAAATCCTAAGTACTATTACAGTATATCAGGGATACTTGTTGTGAAGCACTGCACAGCTCACATTCTTTTCAATTCTTTCACATGGTGAGCTCTTCCCATAAAAGATGCTCACAGACAAAAGAGTATAGAACAGGTCAGTGCAATTTTTCCCTTTCAGTACACTTTACTTAGGACTAGACAGTACATCTCACCCTTACATTTAATTATGATATCACATAAAGCAGGGCTAGAGTGGATACCCTGGCCCTCAGAAGGTTAAAATAAACATGATTATTACTGGGAAATGTATATTTAACCTGTTTAAAAAACACCATGCAGGAGGATTCTTTAATGTACAGAGGCAGCCAAGCCAGCTTCAGTACATAAATATCTTTATTGCAAATTCTTCTCCGTATTGAAAATAAATAACTTACCTAACAAACTAAAAAAAAGAGGGAGGGAGGGAGGGAGGGAGGGAGGGAGGGAGGGAGGGAGGGAGGGAGGGAGGGAGGGAGGAAGGGAGGAAGGAAGGAAGGAAGGAAGGAAGGAAGGAAGGAAGGAAGGAAGGAAGGAAGGAAGGAAGGAAGGAAGGAAGGAAGGAAGGAAGGAAGGAAGGAAGGAAGGAAGGAAGGAAGGAAGGAAGGAAGGAAGGAAGGAAGGAAGGAAGGAAGGAAGGAAGGAAGGAAGGAAAAAGGCAATCATTGCCTTATTTATAACAACTTTTTTTTTAATTCACAAAGACTTTTGTTACACCTAGCTCTTTGCTCATTTAAACTAATCAAAACTCTGAACAAAAACAGTTCTCTCAGTAGTTGCATAAACCACTTCTTCTGCTATATCACCTCTCTGTTGATTCTGAATTTAGAATCATAGAATCATAGAATCATAGAATTACTAAGGTTGGAAAAGACCTAATAGATCATCCAGTCCAACCGTTCACCTATTACCAATAGCTCCTACTAAACCATGTCCCTCAACACAACATCCAGTCTTTCCTTGAACACCCCCAGGGTCGGTGATTCCACCACCTCCCTGGGCAGTCCATTCCAGTGCCTGACCACCCTTTCTGAAAAGTAATACTTCCTCATGTCCAGCCTGAATCTCCCCTGGCGTAGCTTGAAACCATTCCCCCTGGTCCTATCACTAATGACACGAGAGAAGAGGCCGATCCCCAGCTCACTACAACCTCCCTTCAGGAAGTTATAGAGAGCAATGAGGTCTCCCCTGAGCCTCCTCTTCTCCAGGCTGAACATTCCCAGCTCCTTCAGCCTCTCCTCATATGGCCTGTGTTCCAGACCCCTCACCAGCTTTGTTGCCCTCCTTTGAACACGTTCCAGGGCCTCAATATCTTGTCCAGGTCTGACTTAAAAATGTGTACAATGTCTGCCATTAATGCAACTCTGGCCTAAATTAAATTATACCATTTTTCCTTCCTCTGAAAACCAGAAGAATAGAACAGCAGAAGAGAAGTATACAGCAAGAAAGGACCAGAAAAATGACAGAGTGAACTGTATACAGAAATTAAAAGATACACTTTGTTCTAGAAGATTTAAAAAGAAGTAGTGTTATTCTAACTGACGCATTACTGAATGGAATAATTAATTCCTGTCGCTTATTTAAGACACTTCTGTTGATATGTGTTCCCCAGATGGAAATAAAACTAATGATAACTAAAAATCAACTTCAGGTTTCAAGCTAACAGACATTAGCTTTAGAGCAGTCCTATCTGCAGAACAATTTTTTTCAATTTGGTAACAAGAACGTGGCTGGAATGTAAAGTAGGATTATATCAAAACTTGAGCAATATCACTTCTAATCATATCTGTATTTTTGTTTGCTTAGTGAGAGGAGATACAATCATACAATGATGATATAAACTGAGAAAGAATGGAGAAGATGTATATGCTTTAATTGTCTCCTTTATGTAACCTGATAAACACAAACATACACAGACTAGGAGGGAATTATCCTGTAGTCCCATTACAATAGTTTGTATGATATTAAGTGTCCATTCAATGCATAGATGTATGCCCTAAAATTTCCATTAACAAAAGTAAGCATAGCTAGAGAACATCCATTTACCATCGAGAGGAATGCAAAAATCCTGTAACGATGAAAGCTACCAGTTTTATGATTTCCTCATTTCAAATGTTGTTGATCTTTCTATGCCCCCACTTTTCTTTCAATTTATAAAAAGAATCTGAAAATAAAAATTGTTAGCTGAAGATAATGATTTTGACATAGATGGACCTCATTTTACTGATAACAGCACACACATCTTGCTCTTCTAGTGGGAATAAAGCAAAAAAAATAACTAATGGATTCTAAGACTTCCAAGAACAAACTGCAACACAGTGACTGAGCTCAGCCCCAGGAAAGGCAGTGTGAAAACAGGGCATATAGAAAGGAAGCAATGAGATTTACACTAGCAACAGGCAAGGAATAATCTGCTTTGTTCCCTCAAAAACAAAGCTACAGCACCTAAATGTTAAAGTTTACACTTACACCTCAGACAAAAGACTCATGGTAACTGACTTGATCGTGAAGTGCATTTTATGTACATTAATTTACAAATAAGATCATCCAAGAACACACTTCTGTTGTCTTTTTTTTTTTTTTCCCCATTGGTACAGTTTCAATCCTTTAGGGTATTGGCAATAATATATCTAAATTGATTTGGTTGTGAAGCTTATAATTAAATCAATTTACACAAAAAAGAAAAAGACAACTTTCAAACATTGAATGAATTTGTAATTATAAAAAAAAAGTAGAACTAATGGTGGGGGAGGAAGGGGAGAAATAAATTAACTGAAAAATGTAGTGTAACACACTAAATGTTCCAAAGACCATGCTGTGCTGAATGGTTATAGTCCCTCTTTTATTTATTTATTTATTTATTGTCTCTCAGTGACACGTTCTGTGTGTGTATAGATGCAGAAATTTCTGCATCCACTGAAAATCAATTATAGAAATTTCTCCCACAATCTGAAGCTAAATCTAATAATTAAAAGTTATATACACCATTCACAACACTTCACAGTTACTATGCGATAACAATCTGCCAGAAGCTGAAATGTACCTGATTAAAAATCTGGTTTGGCAGAACTCAACTCTAGTTGAAAAGCAGGATAATAGGCAATAACAAAGGCAATAATAGGCTATGGTACTCTAATGCAAAGTGCATTCACTGTCACTTCAGCTGCCAGGATGTTTGCAGTTTTTCTATTTTGTATCAATGAAAGAAAGTAAGAAAGTAGTCAAGGTATTAAGCTAATCCATTTCTTCTCCATTACGGTGCCACTGCATATCCTTTTCTCATTTCTTCCCAGACAAGCTCCTGTTTCATCAGATTTCTCCTTCCTCACCTGGATAGCTTTGCTTGAACTCCAAAGCCACTCAAGTGAGCAGAACATGCTACAGAGAGAAGCTATGCATAGAAACACACTCCTTTCTAACAAGGAAGCACCAAACAAACTACACTGCTCCTAAACACACCTGGCTATCACTCAACTCACACGTCATAAAGTGCCACTCATGAACCTAGACTCAATATCAAAATAACTGACAGGTAAAAAGTGAGCCTGAATTCTCAGGTAGAATAGAAGGCCATCTAAAAATAAAACTTAAAAAGACATTCAACATAAAAGCAACAGAGGGAGAAAAACGGCTTAGTCTTTATTTTTCAGAAGTATTTGCTCATTTTTTTCACAGTAATTTCCTCAACAAATATATCATAGATCACTGGATATGAACATAAGAAAGGTTATGACAGTCAACTGCGCAGCAAAGGTGACTGACTCATATTCCTCTGGTGTGATCATTAACTTAGATTCAAAGGGGGAATATTTTTCTAGTTTCTCAAAATGATGCATGACAGAATATTTGCATACCTTGGTGAGTCTAAGAAACTCTTGCAAACATGTTATCTAGATCAGCTTTAAATTGCCGAGTTTAAGGCACTAAGAATATTTGACATTTTTCATAGTACACCTATAATTAAAAGTGCAAAATATTAATCTAAAAACTAGATATCAAAAGATACCAACAAAAGATTCAATGTGAACCACAGACTTCACAAGAAGGAGAACAGTTATAATGCTACACATTCTCTTGAATTCAGAAATACTATTCTCTTGACCAATGTATTAACAGTAGAAAATTAGAAAGGAAGTTCTGTCAGATTAGACGTAATAATGAATGTGTTAAATGCACCAGTGTGGATATTGAGCTGATATAAGAAAATCATTGGAAAGTTCAGAAGAATTATTCATAAAAAATTCTGATAATATCTACTCTGCTGCAGTTAGATAAAGTAAGATATTCAATTTCAGGGATCTTTCTTTTTAAAAATTGAAAATAAAAATGCACAAGTTACTACAGTCTTGTTCCATGAACATGTTCAGTGGACCAATCACAGAATTACAGAATCACAGAATTGTAGGGGCTGGAAGGGGCCTCTAGAGATCATAGAGTCCAACCCCCCTGATAAAGCAGGCTCCCTAGACCAGGTTGCAAAGATATGCATCCAGGCAAGTCTTGAATGTCTCCAGAGAAGGAGACCATTAAAAAGTAGAGTTTTCATTGAGATGCAAAATATCTGATACGGTCTTTATTCTTTAGACAGTTGCATGCAAGTTTGCGTCAGCTTTGTTCCATGTGTATTTTCATTGTGATTATGAAGAAAGTGTTGTATTTTCATGTGATATTTAATCTTTTTTTTTAATTATTTTTTAAATTTTTATTGCTGAAGATTAACTCCAGCCCTTTTATCCTAGTCACATATATCTTAGATTAAAAATGTGTTGTTTCCAGGTTCCAGAAAAACCTGGTAAAGTGGTCTTAGAGGAGTTTCTGACACCAGTGTTAAAGTTTTCTTTCACTCTTTCTTCGTGGATGTACCTCTGATTATCCTTTATTCTTAGGATCCATGCTACCATTAACCAGGCAAAAGCACGTGCAAAAATGCCCCCTCTATAGGATACAAGTGTGAACATCAAGCATTTTGAAAGCAAGATTTCTGTTGCACAGTGAGTGATATACTGAACAAAAAAAAACCTAATAATATAGTAATAATAATCTGCCAGAGATATATTAAATTAGAAAAGCACCGAAAAATCCAAGAAATGAATGAATTATAAGCAACTAGAAAAAAACATCCCTATCTCTACACTGTTTTACAGATTATAACATAAACATTCTCAGGACTTACTAAGAAAGTTTAGAATGAACGTGTTTTTGTTGTAGATATCATTTATGGATTACAATATCATTTTCATCTTTGTATGTCATTTAAAAAAACACTGATCGTAGTTTTTATGCACAAGCCACAGCAAAATAAAAAGATTATTCTATTATTTAAACATAAAATGTGAATAATACATGCTACTCCAGGTGGAATCAACAGGAATTTTTATGTAACTTGGCAAACAGTGTTTAACAGTGTTAATTTGTGTGATATTTGTAAGTAGGATGATCTTAAACTGTCTGAACCTGTGAAGGGGTTTAAAGTCTCAGGAACAAAATGGGGAAAATAAAAGGTAAGCAAGACATACATGTCTAAAATCATTCCACTGAAAAAGTAAGTCATAGAGAACAAGCTCCTTTGTAAGACAGCCAAATCAGTATAAGTAAGGAATAAGTTGAGAAATCTGATCTGACCAAAGACAGACAGATATTTTTATGCAGAAAATAGCTTAAAATTTACAGAGAAGGAAAACATTAATATCTGAAAGGAGACATGGCTTATTGTTTCAATGTATTTTAAAGGCCTTTGTTTTGCTCCTCTTTTCTAGAAGTTAAATTATTTTGGAATCTTTAAACAGAAATAATCATGTCTGAAACTTTGCTACAAAACAGTGAATTCCTACCCTTTAGCACAACCTAGAGAGATGACAGAACTGACAGAAACACAACTTCTGACACTGCTTCAGGTGTCACCATAGAAAATTAAGCATTCCACCCCCATTTCCCAGAAAACAATTCTCCTCTAAAAAAAATGCAATCCTCTTTCTACCTGAATCGCATACATTATATTTCTTACTCTTCTTCAGTGTGGAATGGAATGGAATAGAATAATGTGTAGAGAAAGCCATTTTGTTTATTGTCTTTCAAAAGAGAGAAGTTATGTTGGACTAAAAGCCTTGATCACACAATACTCAATGAGAAGCTATCATTGATTTTATTGAAAACACTATATTGCACCACATTTGTTACTGTAATGATTTCTAGTCCCAAAGATGCTTGCTGTTGGTTCAGTTTTTGTAATATGCCAAATGATTTTATTACCACATACTTGAGATGGAGGTAAACAAATATATGTTATTACCATTTGAAATTGTATTTTTGGGGGGAAAGAAAAGTGATTTATCTCTCTACGCTAATTATTTATTTTTTCTTAGTAAAACATAAACATCTGCTGCTGCAAAGCAGTGGCTAACAGTACTTAACATCCATAGTTCAGTATACATTTAATAAGAATGTGAGGAATTAATACGAGCCACTGCTGTGAGTTGTTTCCTGATAAATGGGGACTCTCATAGAAACATAATGATAAATGCAAACCTCCAGATAACTTTTACTGTTACAAAGGAAACATGGAATAGAAGAGATTGGCTTAACCTGCTTACTAATGTTTTCATATTTTGAGCTGTATTGTTCTTGATGTTATATTGACAGACTGTGATAAAATATGAACTCTGGCTATATACTGATTTTCTAAAAAGCTCTCACTTCTTAATTATTTAGAGCAGTAAATTATTTTCCCAATTAAACTTTTTGAATTTTAGAACCTCATTGCTGTACTTGATGGTAGAAATCCACCCTTTATGCTAAAACAAAACTGAGAAAATTAGATACACACTCAGTTTCTTAAAAAAAAAAAAAAAAAAAAAAAAAAAAGAAGAAGTCTAGTGCTGCATCTTTATACAGATCAATGTCTAATTATAAGCAGAGACTTGCTGTGGCAAGAGGTTAGGAAAAAATAATCTTTCTGGCATTTATTAGTTGGAAAATAAGGTCATATTTGAGGTCAACCCTCAAATATACACAGAATAAGTTATACTGCAGCATTCTAAATATTCTACATAGCAAAAGTCACACTGCAATCCCAATATAACCAGAAACATGTTCCTAATGACTGTATAACAGATCAGACTGGGCTAGCTACAAAAGCAAAACAAAACAACAAAAACCTAGATCAAATTAATCAACAATTAATAAAAAACTCATACTTTTTTTCTGCTTAATTATAAATGTAGCTTCTCAATAACTTATTGACTTATTTAATCATCTCTTAACTTTCTCTAAGCCTGAATCATCTTTTAAAAAACTAACCTAAAATAAATATATAAAACATTCCAGCAGTAGTGCTCTTTCTTATTGCCTACAACCTCGGCAAAATCACACAAACACACAATGCTTAAGTGCTCAGTTTGTCAATTTTTTTTTTTTTTAATTGTTTCTTCTGAAATAAAAGACCTCATAATTAGATAAAGCATATCTGGAAAAAAAAAAAAAAAGTGCACTGGACACACGCAGATTTTGAAGAAATAAATATGCTTATTTGTCAGAATGAAAGCTTGCAGAGATTGTGGTCGTTGTTCTGCTATAAGTAATTTTAGCTGGTTCACAGACACTCATCTTTGATACCAACCTAGAGTGTAGGTGAAATAATACTAAAAATCAGATTATTTTATTTTTTGACAATTCTCATACTACTATTAATTGTGAAATCAACATTACAAATAGAAATATACATCCTTGAAATGAAAACACTTTCCGGTCAGTTTTTACTGTTGTCTAATATCCCGAGTCTCTCTTTTTTTTCCTCACATCCGAACTACATGAGGAATGTAAATGACTGCTGCTCTTTTATCTGTTGCAGTCATGTCTGAGTTGAGTTTTCAAATCATGCTTTGGCTGAAGAACAGTATGTAATATATCACAGGCAATGCCAGTGGAGATAAAGTATTTTCTAATCATTTTAGAGAAGTACTAATTTTATTTTATTTTATTTTTTTAATATATTTTCGTTCTACGGAAGAAGGATACTTGTGGTTTCATTTCATATTCATTCTGAAAGATCATGAATGCCTTTGCTCTGGGCTAGGTACAAGATTTACAGTTTTCTCTGATAGTATTATCAGAGGGCTATTCCACTCTGTTACACTGCAACTGCAACACTAATAGGTTTATAATGATGGCTTAACTTTACGCTTTGTAAGCACTGGAGGCTTCACTCACCTTGTTCAAGTGGCTGGCTTTTAGTTGAAGTAGTTTTCATCTTGAGTGCCTCCCTAACAGACATGTCACAGCAGGAGCCTTTGTTAGTGTCTTGGTCACTGTCAGCCTGATCACTGTCCCCATGCCCGCTGTCCCTCAAGCTGGCTCTTTCTGGATCCTTGAATGTGGAGCTACTGAAATACATATTTAAAAAAAAAAAAAAAAAAAAAAAAAAAAGAGAGAGAGAGAGAGAGGGAGAGTTGTATTTACTTGTTCTAGGTTGAATTGTACTCTTTGGCCAAGCAATTTTGACAAGAATGCAAATGGGGAAGCTGAGAAAGTTATTTAATAGGCCTTACCTTTGAACAAACTGCTGCCTGCTGCCCATGTAATTGGGCTCTGCGGGAAAATTGTCTGTCTGCGAAAGAGAAGGAAAAAAATACGTATAGTTGTACACTGGACAAATCTCCTGCAGAGCAACAAGATTTCCTAGAGGAGAAATGATTAATAATTCAAAAATTCCCTTAATCTTTAGATTTGTACATTTTAATTAAATTGGAAAATGCTGGCATGTAATTATGTGCTCAGAACAATTAAATGATTCCGGTCCACAAATTACCTGCTAAAGTAAACAATGAGGCTCCAATAAGTGGCATTCTCTGTGAGCAACCTGACAGATGACTCTGTTTATGTTTTTTCATTAGTTAGATATTAAGACTGATGGTTATTGAAAACGAGAGAAAAAAAAATACTTTTGTGCATTACAAAAGTGAATTATTCAATAATACTAATTTTTAATCATAATTACATCATCTACTGGGATTCTGAAGCCCTTACTACTGTAATACAATTTCATATGTTTCCACAAAACATGCAAATTAAGAAAAGAGAGGAGAGGAGAGGAGAGGAGAGGAGAGGAGAGGAGAGGAGAGGAGAGGAGAGGAGAGGAGAGGAGAGGAGAGGAGAGGAGAGGAGAGGAGAGGAGAGGAGAGGAGAGGAGAGGAGAGGAGAGGAGAGGAGAGGAGAGAAAGAAAAATAAAGAAAAAAGGAAAAAGGGAAAAAAAGAAAAAAGAAAAAAGAAAAAGAAGAAAGAAAAAAAAGAGAAAAAGAAAAAAAGAAAAAAAAGAATATTTGTACTTGTTTAGATTTCAGTGTTTCATTTGTTTTTAAATGCTACTGGGAAAGTGCAAGTATGAAAATATTTGGATTTTCTCTCTCTAATTTTCATCAGTATTAATAACTACATCTGAATAATGAGAACCACACATGCAAGCAAGAACATTAAATGATTGTTGCTGACAAGTGGTTTGAAAAAAAAAAATACTTTCATTAACTCTGTCATGAGTGTATTTTTAGCAGCATGAGCTAAGTAATTGTAGAAGCAGAAGTATTTACAGCATCCAGACCAACATGGAGTCCTGCCAAAGGGAACTGAATTCCCCTTGTGTCATCAGCTAAAGTTCTTTGGAAGAAAGAGAGACTGAATCTTTCACAAAACCCCATATACTGTAGATTCGCGCATGTCACTTCGTCTTGCAGCTGACCTAGTGACAGAGCGCCTACTGTTTTCTGCATCACTTTGGATCACACCACTATGCTTTGCAGCAGCGATGAGTTTTCCAACAGCATCTCACATATCAGCATCAGTAGCACAGGCAGTACTCAATTACTGGAAGGCCCAATATAAGATTTAATGTTGTATAATAATTGTTTACACAAGTGACTGGTCTCCTAGATATTTATTTTTCCTTGACACTCTCCTTTTTGTCCTTTCTGATTTATTTTTGCTTGGCTGTTTCTGTTTGTTCGTTCGCTTTTTGTAAACACATGGTAATTAGAAATATTTGCTATTCTTTGTATCTTTGGAATACTGGACCTTGAAAAAGACATGAAGTTACATCTGAAAAATAACAGTCAAAGCTGGTCACAACAGCAAATAAGTAGCCACATGCCACTCTCAAAACATTTGTGAAATATATATGCTCATGGATATCTCGTGTGATTTAAGGAAAACACAAAAGATAAATTGTCTTCTGTTCAGGAATATATGAGGTATATTTACACACACATTCTTCTTACTGGTAGATAAGTCTTTTGGTTTTTAAAAAATAGGATAATTTAAAAAAAATGTTCACATTTTGAAGTATTTTTTAATTTAAGTTGCAGAGTATGTTGCATGTGACTTTTTGATTGGACCAAAATTACACACTATTTGAAAATCTGATGTACGAGAAGATAGTTGTTCTTCAGAAGCATTAAAAGGTGAGCTTATAAAAGTTCTTAAATACTGTCCAAGCAGAGTAAGCAATACAAAAGGAGAATTCTGAAGATTTGGCATACAAAATCCAGTGTGGTGCCACTGCTTTTCCATGTCACCTTTTCAGAAGTACTCACATTTTCAGCTACAGATAGTCATACTTTTACAAATCTAATTACCTCATTTAGGGGTCTTTATACTGAGAAACAGAGAAGATTCTGTTTTTAACCAATGTCATTAGATTATAAATTTGCTGTAACTGTTAGCATGCTTAAAGTTATAAGAAGAAATATTGAAAGAAAAAAAAATAAAAGGAAGAAATGGAGGCATAAAATTCTTATATTTAATCTATTAAATGTAACACATTATATTTCAGAAGCAGCCTTAATTCTGCATTTTATTCCTTTCTTGTATTCACTTGTAAGCCAGCATCTCTAGTGAGCAGCAAATCCACATCATATATATAATCATTACAACATATACAGTATGATACTTCTCAACCCAAATAAATCTATATAACTGCTGAACTCATATCTGTTTTCTAAGTCAAATATCTCAGTTATAGATGCCCAGGAAAACTAACCTTGTGATTTTTTTTTTCATGCAAGAAATGTGCCTCCACACATAGCAGCTACTAGAATCAACACTTCCATTTTTTATGATGTTGTCAGACAAGATGTCTGTTACAAAATGCATTTTCATCAATTCTCTGCTATCTGATTAAGAAACATAAATCAGACTCTTGCCCTGGAATTAATTATAGCAGCTTCTTAAATGTGGTGCTAAGGACTTCTCTGTAATCTGAATCATGGTCAGAACTGGTCAAACATTTTGTTTCTGCATTGACAGCAATAAAAGCATGTAATATACCATTCAAAATATAAATTTTAAAATAGAAGTTATGACAAAATCTTGGCTCCAGTCTTAATAATGTGAGTTGCTTCTGAGAAATTCTGTATTTATGGTAATAAATGGCCTTTAAATCAATCAAAATTTGAGCAATTTCCTTATATTGTATTTTGCATCTAAACAAACAATTGTCTTTTTACAGTGAGTTCAGAGCTGCAAAAGGACAACTGTAAATACTTGATAACCACAGACATCTGAACAACTCTAAGTTGAATTCTTTTCCTTCTGTTCTAAAACCATTAAGCTTTATCCTGTTATAAACTAGGAAAATATCATGCTTATGATGATATGTAACAGGGCACTCTGAGATCTAGGCAATAATTGTTTTCCTATATTATATGTAAAAATAAACATTTAATTTTAAGGCTACACAATTTAGAGTAATCTGTTATACATAATCTGTATACAACAGATTACAGAGAGATATGAATATCTATTTATTTATTCTTTAATTCCAGTTGAAGTGAGAGATCATATACTTAAAATTTTTACACTTTCTATAGAAGTGATATTACACATTTCAGCTCATGCATTAATCATACCTCTTAACACCACATAGCTGTGATGTTAAAAAATAAGTGCTACTTTAAAAATGTATCAACAGCAAATAAGTCCTTCATTCTTTGAGTACACAGCCCTTTTCCAGAAATTAGAATTGGGTCTCTCTGTTTGCCCCCCCCCAGGTTCGTTTCAGTGCGCCTACAGATAAACATCAACAAGCTGACCTAATCAACTAAGATCTCTTTACTAATATTACAGATACAGGTACCTACACAAGATTCGCTCCATTTCGACCATCTAGCTTTAGGTTTGTTCTGCTGCTAGAGCTGACTTCCTTCAATAATTATGGGGATAATATAGATGACCAGCAAGATATTCAGTTTAATAGCTAACACTAAGCAAGTTGCATCATACCAGGACTGAATTACATATAAGTACCTGATTAAAAAAACACCACAAAATATGTTACTCAAATTGAAGACTTAGAACTAGAGTATCAATTAGGTCACTAAGTCATGAGTTTTTAGTAGGAAAAAACAAACAAACAAACAACAGACATTGACAGAATGTCTCCAAGGAAAACTGAAGGAAAACTGAAGTGAGAACTGTCCATCATCCTGGATGAATACTGGTGAATTAAAAGTCTGTGATATCACTCTAACCTATCGCACCTCTCCTAAAGAAGAAGTTTATTTTCACAGACTAAAACTAATTTATTTCCAGTGAGAAGAGGTATATTATTTCCAGAGTTCTTACAATGGCCCCCTAAAAATGCATTCTTCTATCCTTCTGTCCTAATATGTGACTGTACAGTAAATTTGAAGTCTTAAGAACACCGTCATTACTGTGATGTTACATAAAAGTTCTTGAGGATTTGAGTACACACTTCTCAGCTTTGCCAGAAGAATGGAGCTCATAAAAATGATATTTTGAAAGAGACCAGAACTCACACAAATCTTCCAGAAGCCACTAAAAGCAATTTAAAAAAAAAAAAAAAAAAAAAAAGAAAAAGCTATAGCCACTGCCTTTCAACAAGTATCTTAAGACTTGATTACATTACTTTTGAAGAAGAACACAGAAGAGCAGGCAAATTAAACCTGTACAAAACACACTTCTGGTATGTGGTCTTCAGCTGCGGCAATGTAATTGCCACAGTCTAACTGTCTACCTTGAATAATCACTTGCTGATCAGTCTTCAAGTGCTGTTGTCAACTGTCTGTAAAGCCATTCATTCTATTACAATTGTTAGTGCTTCCATATTAAGATGAAACAGTGTCTTTGTAAACTACAATTATTGGTACGTATTGTTCATATATGGTGAATTTGGAATACTAAATTTTATAAATTTAAACTGCTACTCTAACAATTCTAACGATTAATTGGCTATAACTTCTAAAATTTTAATTTAGGGAAAACAAAATGAAAAATTATGGCCAAGAAAGAAATATCAAATTCTTTCATAAAATCATGTTCACAACATTCTATTGAAATGTTTTTGATATTTTACAGAGAAAAAAGTATTTAATAGTGATTCCGCAAACGTGTGTATAAATAACAATATATATATATATGTGATGAAATATATATTTTTTCAAATAAAAATATCAGGATTAAAATTGCAGCCCCATAACAATCAATCAAATTTCAGGAAATTGACTACTGCTTGGTAAAAGAATGGGCTTCTGCTTTCAAGAATTCCTATTTAAAAACAAAATAAAACAAACCAAAACAACGACAATGACAGGAACAAGAACAACAAAAAACTGTCTATTAAAAAATAGCTCCTAGCTCTTATCCTTCTTTTTTTTTTTTTTTTTTTGTTTCCATTCTAATAAATATCTTTGTTATACCACTATTCTGAAAATTTATAACAAGCTTTGATATATTTCATATTGTTTGAATAATACTGAACAAAAGAAAAAGTTTTCATTTTAACAGACCTCTCTTCTGAAAAAAATGGCTCATAAACTCAATATGACTGCAACAAAAAAAATGAGGAAAAGTGAGAGAGAAAGAGGGAGAAAGGGAGAAATGCAATATTTAAGTATTCTTGACAAATTATTTCCAGAAATAATAGTCATATTAGGGAAAGATGTATTTAAAAGATGTAAAAAAGAACTAAAACATTAATCAGTTTTATGAATATTCGGCTACTAGAATATTCATAATTTTTTTCACAGAATTACAAGAACAAGTATCACATTTTCAGAAATGATTCAACACAACTCTATTTTACGTAGATGTTCATACCTGAAACTATGATAAAGCAAAATGTCTTTACGGACTCTAAATTCTTTTTAATTAAACATTAACTACAAAATGAAATATCTCTCCTCTTCATCAGATGACTACTTAATATCTACTTCAAGCCCTTTCTGTGTCTTTTCTTGAGAAGTACCCACCCTTTCCCCATGAAGCAAGTATCTTATGCAATGACAATCATTTACAAGACCATGTAAATGTAATGCATTCTGCCAAATCAGGTTTTAAAAGAGCAGAAAATTGTCTTGATTTTGTTAGAAACAGTTTTGCTCAATGTAATACAATCTTTCACAAAGAACTTCTTAGTCTTCCACATATACCCAGTGAGTGTGTTTGCTTAGCCTGAAGAACAGTTTTTGATTTCACAAGACTTCTTTCAGTACGAAAAGGTATTACCTCAGTATCAAAAATAAAATAAAATGTTAAATAAAGAGAACTGAGCATAAACTTCTAATAAATTATTCTATTTTATCTGAAAGGCAAAATTAAGCAAGCTGTTTTAACAAACCTTATCCTAACATGTGCTCTCTGCTTTGTCTTTGAAAATATTTTTGAGACATAATTTATATGAATGTACATATTTGAGATGTTTCACATGTTGCAAAATGAGTATTTTAGAGTTATAAGAACAGTTTATTTACGTGAATTTCTGACATGTGTGACACTGCTGAAAAACACATGGCAAGAAAACCAGAGAGATGCACAAGGCCACAGCATTCACCAGTTTCCTGTATGTTTTACTGAAGGATGTTGGTGTTTTCTCTTTCCCTTGAATGAGAAAAGCAAAATGATGAGAGTTCGTTCCTGGGTTACTCAGTCAAATAGTTAGAGGGGCTTCAAAAAAAGTAAAAGTAGGACTCAGGAGACAGAAACTTTCATTTTTTTCCTGTGAGTGGAGGAATATAAATTTTCCCCAGATATATAGACTAATCCATGTACTAATTTTCTTAGCACATACTACAGTTGTTACACATGTTACAGATCTTTTTTGTTAGAGAATTTCTTTCAAAGTATCACAGATAGTGTAGTACTGTCTCACTGAAAACAATTATTTTTCAAGTTTTTACTAGAATTTACTCCGCAACGCACAAGGCACAAGAGAAGACAGAGCCCAGATGATAGTGATTTAATGTAGTGTGAGGATTAGAAAACACAGGGCCAAGTGAAGATTTCTCTCACTTCATTGATGCACCAAGCCTGAATTCTGAAGAAGTTAAAAAGGTCACTGTAAGAGAGACAGTTTTTGTGTGGCCCTGGTAGATAAAGAGACCTGTAAGACAAGAGAAAGGATGAGTTCAGACTGATCAGTTTTTCACATATAAAATAAAGATAACTCCTTAACTCCTCAGCCAGAGATACAGGATACACATTTATGAGCAGACTTAAAAACTAGGAAAAATTGTGGAAACTGAACCCAAAGCTTCCTCCTATTAAAAAGGGAATTAAGTAAATTTTCCAGACTGAACTCCAATTGTTGATCTTACGGTGGTTTTTAGGCTTCTGAGCCTCATTTTACTTTGCAGTGCAGAATCAAGAAATATAACCATTTAATGAAATTTCCACAGTCTGGAAAGAGAATGTGCAGATTTATCAAATGGGACTAGAAAAATCTAATTGCTATATGAACTATTTTTTTGGAGAGTGTGTAAGACCAGAAGAGGTGGAAGAAGTGCTAAATATCACACCACATAAAGAGCTCTATCTGAAAGTACAATAGCTCTCCTTCTGCTATCACAGCATCAATAAATAAACATAATGAAATTCATGACACATTATTGCATTGTTCTGTATTGCCTCTATTCATTTAAAAATGATGAACACATTTAAAATAATTCACAACCTGTCAAACACCTGTGAGCAATGCAGTTAGACTGGTGCTTTAAGAAGTCTTTGTGAAGATCTTATGAGAGAGCTTGATACAAGCTAAATCAAAGTGAAGATAGAAGTATAGGAAAACAGAATAATGACTACTTCACCTGAATCTACTGGTACAGTTGCATCCAATATATTTACACTGTTCACCAGTGATATGTACTTACTGAAGCTGCACTGTCAATAAAAAACACATTAAGAACCTTCTGAAAGAGCTTCCCTGTCAATTAGATTGAAGATACATTCTATCGCTCCAGTTTTCCTGTCAATTTAATATACTGGATCATATTAGCAGTACTGGCTTGTCAATAAGGCAAATCCGAATCCTATTAATGGAGTTACACTGCCAATATAATCGGCTTCCTGTTTATCGAGCTCCCCAGTATTTGGGAAAGCTGCAAAATGGGATTATAAGGTTAGGTTGCATGCATCTGTCTGTATAATATATAAATATTTGAGGAGTTGTATCCTACTGTGAAGAAACACGTGTAGTCACTTTTTTTCCTTTTATATAAACTTCAGAAGACAGAATAGTGCTGTAATTTACCATCACTGAGAAAATACTAAATAATCCTCATTTATCACATTGTTCCCTGCTTGCTCTTATTAACACTGTTACAGAACAATCTACTTGTGTGCCAGAAACACAGAAGTGCCAAAAGTTGTATGCAATCCATCCCACTTGCATGAGAGTATCTGTGCAAGAAAATAAAAAAGATTAAATATGTTTTAGCAATAAAATCTGAAATACTCAAAAATTTCAATGCTTATTTAGTCCTTGAGTTGTGCTATATAATCTCGATAGAATTGATGCTTGTAACTATAATTTTAGTGCAACAGAGACCCCTGGAAATAAATAAAATGAGGTACTGGTTCAAGTATTAAAAAACAAACAAACAAACAAACAAACAAACAAAAGAACAGTAGTTCAGCAAGCCTTCTATTTAATAGAAGCCTTAATGAAGTTGAACATTAGTTGCTTTTAACCACATTCAATATTAAATAACTACTTTGACTGGATTAGCAGAATATACAACAGACATTAAACCTGATTATATTAAAAAAAAAAAAAAAAAAAAAAAAAACAAAAAAAAAAACAAAAACAACAAAAAAAACCCACAAATTTTACTTTAAAAAAAGGAAAAAAGAAAAGAAGAAAAAAGTAATTGCATTAAAATGTACTGGGCATTCTCTTATTTAATTAACTCTTTATATCTAACTTGAAAATATGGATTTAAAAAAAACATGGTCCAAAATGACAGTTAAAGGTCAATGAATCAAGTTGCCAATTATATTTTCTGGTAGCAGATGGGTGCAATGAAACCTAATGATTGAATTTGAAACGCTTTAATGCACCTTTTATCCATGGCTCCCACCATATTGAGTCTACCTCGGTATTCCTAACAGATATTATGTTTACTGCATAGCAAACACAACCACGGTTAGCTAATCAGAATGAAATCTGCACTCCTAAGAACATCCAGTTTATTGAAGAAATATCATACCACAGAAGCAGAATACCACTTGGGAGTTTATCTTTGATATCATTAGCCTTTTTTTTTTTTTTTACTTTTCACTCCAAAATACATGTTAAATATTAAGTCTCTAAGTTAACACATTAAAATTAGATGGAGATTTAAAAAAAAAAACCTACTGCCTTGAAATTTAAAGAGATCAAAGTATTTATCATTTCAAAAACATTTTTATTTCCTTGTGTTTTCAACCCTTTTTTTCTGTGTGAAAGCAACTTTTTTTTTTTTTTTTTTTTTTTTTTTTTTTTCTTCACATACAGATATTCTAAAATACAATCGTAAATTGCTGGCATTTTTATTTTTAATGTTAACACATATCTGAAAGAATTAAGCGGGATCACCCAATGAAGCCAATAAGAGTTGTGGAATATGTCTTATTCTTACCACTGCTGTTTTCTTGTTTTTAAGAGCAGCACATCACAAATGCTTGCTGAACAGACAAAAGTTTTATTAAAACTAGAATACTATCTGGTGGAGAAGGAGATCAAATTATGGCTTTTTAACACTGACAAACTGCTTTGTACTCATAAGGTTCAGTAAAGAGAAGCAGAGAAAATATTTTAAATCTTTTAAGTTCACGTTAACACCTATCCACTACATTTACCTTCTGTCCAACCCATACTCTCACTAAAAGCAACAATAAAACTCCTAGAAGCCATGACCTGAGGTCTACTGAAATCAATGGATGTTTTCAATTTGGTTTCAATAGTTCTTGGATCATTCTTCATAGTTCAATTACAAGATAAGTGAGTCTTTACATAGCGTGCTACATTCCCACAGTACGTATGTTGTACGCTGTAGAAAGCTACAAAGAAGCAGGAATATTACTATAATGATAGAAAGTGAAAAAAGTCTTATACATAATATTCTTTTATGCCAGCATATAGTCCTCTCAATGGGTGACATTTAAACCAACTTGTAACAGCGGCAACAAGGAAAGGTGATTAGCTAGGCAGAAAACACTATATGTGGCATAAGAGTCCAGTTCTGTGTTTCTTCACTTCAGAGTGAAAAATGTCAGCAATAAAGGTAACATAGGACCTTGTTCTGAAGTCACACTGCCTGCACAGAAAATGTACATAAAGAAGACCACTGAAGCTTTCTTTCAAGATGATGGACAGAAGAACAGAGATAAATCTAGATCACTTATTTTCCTCTCAAGCTGAAACTTTATCCTCCTCCTTTTCCTAAAATCCAGAAAAGCAATGATTCCTGCCTTAAATTCCTCAGGAATTAAGAAGCAAATTGCAGATGCTAAAACTTACAATACTTTCTTCTGTCTAGTTTCTTATTTAGGTCATAAGGCTATTTCAATATTTCATTAAAAAACATCAACAAGTTATTCTATAAGTGATTTTGGGACATTATAAAAAGCCTAACTTTCTCACAAATATCTTGGCATAATTATTTCCTCATAATGTTAGAAAAAGATCTACCACTAAATATGCTGCCAAAATTATGGCTGAATTTATGACAGAACAGTAGATCATAAACTTTACAGCTTCACATGCCTATGTAAGGAGATTTTCAACTATAAAATGGTGATGAGTTGATTTATTATTTGTGACATAAGATAAATAATTTAGGCTTGTACAAATTTAGCAAGAGGTTCTGTCCCTAAATATGCTTTAAAGCCATAACATTCAGGTGCCTATGATGAGGTACCTCATAAAATGTAGAGTTTGATTGAATACATCTTGAATACAGTAGCAATGGCCAAGTAGCTGTAGACAGAAAAAATAAGGCCTTTTGATTACAGCACTCCGTATAACCATCCACATCTCTGTCACTTCAGTGTCAACATACTGCAATGACTTCATAGTCTGTATATCAGTTCAGGAGATAGAGCAAGCAAAGAAGATTGTTATTTTCTCAATAGGAAAACATTTTACCTTTAACACAACACCCACTTAACCCAGGGTTCTCTACAGGTAACTTCTAGACTCACAGGTATTTTAGGGTGTGACCTTGACATGTAAATTCTTAATAACCTGGGAGAAAATGTTCTGGATTACTCCTCTCATTAAAGCTTGTCATACTGAGACTATGAAAGTAGATTTTGTTCTTAAAATAAACCACATGACAAAGGGTTCTCTGCAAAGACCACAGAAAAATTTCTCTTTGTTTTAAACTTATGTTGGTTTGTAAACATCTAGGACATTTCTACAAGATTCACCACAGAGACTCAACATCAATGCTGATATTTGACTGAGGGTGTTGCTGGAATACAGAATTCAAATTATGGATTTGTCTCAATATTTAATTAGCTCAGCCAGTGTTTGAGCACATTCTTTCAAAAGCAAATGAATATAACTGTATGTTGCATATCACTTTTTTATTCTCTTAAATACGAACTTTCAAAGAAAAGAATGTAAATTTGTGTAAACAAATATGTCACAAAAGTCCCAAGTTATTATTCAGAAGTTTGTGTATGGAGGAATTCTCTTTCCAAATGGGAAAATAATTGAAATATGACAACTGCTGTGCAAGAAATTCTAGAGAAAATATCATGTGTTGGGCAAAAAAATAATTTGTTAAGGCAATTATGCATTTGGATGTGCTGCTCCCTGCAGGTGGATCAAGAGCCCACAAGAAGTCACACCAATAGACTTCTTCATTGGAACTCAATGAGAGTTAAGTGCATCATATTCCATAAAAATAGAATTAGGATATAATTTCTAGAATGCCATGTACCAAACTTCAGCAGAGTTTCTAAAGCCTATGGTATGAAGCCCTATGTCTAAAGACTTGTAATAGGATTACTGCTATAACTTTAACCATTACAAAACAAACATCACCAATATAATGATACCAACAACTTTAATAGTGTATAAGGAATAGACAGTTACTTGCAAGAATTAATCTGCCATTTCACACATCTGCCCAAGGGAGGTATCGTAATTGCAAAAAATTTACTCTTAGACTGCTGAGACTCTTAGTAATTATGTTTCTTTTTTTAATAGAAATAGCCACAGGTAGTAACAAATTGGGTTTTGAGATGGGGAAGTGGGCATGCATTCTAACCTAAATTACTATGTAATTGTCTTTATTATAAAATACTATAGAAAATATATAGCTCAAAATTTAAATTAGGAAAAAATCTTTTATTTAAGTAATCTCCTCTGCTGGCACTTTAACATGACTGCAAGCAATTTATCTCTATCTTTGCCAATACTAGCCAAAATTCCTGAGGATTATATTTGTTTAATAAAAGCAGTTTTCTTTTGCTTTACTTTATCCAAAGAAGATAAGCTAACATGTAGGTCAGAATCTGGAAATCTATCTACTCACTCATGCCCAAGGTTATTTTGCCAGTATCAATGTAGAAGGGGATGAAGAAAAGAGGCTCCTTGTGTTTCTGCCCTTATATTGTGAATGAACTGACATTGAAGTTTTCTTCAGAATTCTGGAATTCAGTTTGAAACATGGAATTACTTAACATGAGCTACTTCACAATTGAAGGAATTACTGTTTCTTTTACAATCACATTATTGTGATGATGGGATGTGTATTGTTGAGGAAGATGGTGGCCGATTGATAAATAATAAATTCATCTAGCTGTTCTACCCCTTGCAATAATGTATTTTTTTACACCTGAAAAGAAGCTACAGGTAGTTTAAGTAGACAGAACACATTCACAGATGGACAAAATGAAAGCTGTGCACTCAAAGAAAAAGCATTTTTCACCCCATAGATACTTTCTCTGTTGTAGAAAAAGGTGTAGATTGACACCATCTTCTAAAACACTGATAATGCATAGTATTAAATAAATGAATAAATAGATGTGCGTTGCTTGTTGATAACTTTTTTTTCTTTTAATCCAGCTAACTAGTTGCTTTGAATCTGTGCTGCTGTCACATCTATGTATCTACACATGAACAGTTTTATTATCTGACATAAACTCTAGACATTCAAATAGCTTCCAAGGCTTCATGTCTTCCATTTTTTAAAAGGCTTTTAAATTTGGTATTTCCCAAGCACTCTAAATTCCACTATATTCTTATTGTCATTTGATCCACTGAAATGATGAAGAGATCAGAAAAGAACACACTGGGTACTTTACAGCTGTGGCTGGATAATCTTGCTCATGATCATCAAAGCAGGATTGTTTTTATGATCTTCAAATCTGCATATCAAATTACGCAAGTCTATGCAAAAGAGCAAAAATATCAAATATTCAGACATCAGGACTATCTCAATAGAGTACTAGAGAATGCAGTTTGAGGCTAAGTGATACAAACAGCTTTTGCAGCTTTGCAATGTTTTTAAAGTAAGGGAGAAAAGCAACAGGGAGCAGTTAAGCTAATACAGACTTAGAGATTCTGAGCTTAATTCTACATGTGCTTACGCATATCAGTAGCTCCATTTCTGTAAGCAATCCATTTAACTCAGTGGTTCTATTGACCTAAATTAAAATATTCACTGAATAAGTGTTCTAAAGATCGTTCCTTGAAAGACATAGTACAAATGCAATTTAAAAGAAGGTTAGCATCTGTAAGCCTCAAAATTGCCTATGTACTGATTAAAGACATCATCTTGTTTTTTCGGCTTTCGTTGACAGTCTGTTTCTCAGTATCAGAGCAAAGCCCAAGTTCTGAATCTGAGGGACACTGTTAAAACAACATTTTTAGTGTTTTTTGTTGTTGCTTTGTTTTTGTTTTTAACCTTTAAAATGTTATATAATTTAAATATTTTTATTGAGTATCTTTAGATCACATGGGTTTACCTTTAAAAAAAAAAGAAAAAAAAAAACCAAAAAACTGAATTGTAGCTAAACAAGCTTAACTGTAAGTGGTTGCTTAGCAATCAGCAATGAACAAGACAGAAATATAGTAAGTAAAGATAGTGACTGACATGTTCTGTGTTTGAGTCACGGTGTTCATTAAAATGAACAGTGTAACACCAACAGAGGTTTAAAACAAAACTCTATTAATAAAATAATGCATACAACTGTCTTCAGGAACAAATTATGCTTTCAAAAGCTACAAATTGTGATTCACATGTCTGTTCTCAATAAGAAAGTTCTTTAGCTATTATTAAAAATACATTAAAATCCTTCAAAATTTGGATGAAGCCATTATTTACCTTTTGTTTTTAATTCAATTGTCAAGTGTGCTTCCAATGATTTTAAACATAGTATATATCTACAAAGCAAGCAAGAGTTTATAGCTTTGAAGACTTGAAATTGATTTTTAATGCACCAGCTTTCAAACACTACAAAGGCTGCTCTCTGCTGATAAAGACAGTAAACAAGAAATTGTCCTTTAAATGTTCCCTTTAATGTTTTTCTTTAATTAAAAATCAATCAAAAAAAATAAAAAAACAACCTCCAACATTGTGACATTAAAAAATTAAAATTAAGACATTAAAAAGTGTTTAAGGCTTTCTGACACACGAGACATTCAAACTAGAATGAAAACTTGTTACTTTTGTTTACTTCTGTCAGTTTAGAATTTATTTCTTCGCTCTCTGAACACTATTAATCAAGAAATAAACACAAGTTGAGATAGTTTAGCATTGAACACAGCTATTTTTATTGTATAGAAATGTTAAAATTGAGATAAAATAAAAGATTTTCAAAAGTACTGAAGTAAAATGATTTTAATAGCTTTGGATTATTTTAATATATTCCTTTCCTCTAATCAAACCAAAGCCTATTTATGTAGATTAGTTACATCTAGAGTCTCATTTATCCAACCTGTATTTATCCTTTGATCACAAAGCTTGTTAACTTAAATGGTCTTTTATTGTTATGATTCGTTTTCCCATAATTATGCAGTTTAACTGCCTGATTTTTTTTTGAATAAATATATGCAAACGTGCCAATCATAAACAACAGTGCTATGCTAGATGCTCAATGAACTACAAGAGCCATTTCAATACAATAAAACTGCCTGGAAGTGTTCCAGGGCAAGGACTGCAAATACCAGTAATCATAGTGTCACTAGAACTAGTACAGGCAAATACAAGTGTGTCACATGTACCAATAGATGGTCTGAAACACTGCCTGAAACTCATTTCACACGTCTATCACTGAAAGAACTTACAATGCATCGATCAGAGGTCCCACCCACACTACTTGTAATGAGAGTTCTGCTTTTCCCTGTTAGAGTCCTCCTTTGGCATGCAGTGGAGACTGCAGCACGCAGCCACACAGCATGGAACAGGATGTAATTAGAAACTCTTCTGTTACGGGGAAAAGTATTTTATGAACCAGAGGAACTCTGGTCTGATGCATAAATGACAAAGGCAGTAGAAACTTCCACAGATAATATGAAATACTGTTCTCTTGAAGCATTTACTTTCCTAGATTGCCTATAGGGCACTAAATTGAGAATAGATCAGCTTGGGGGTTCGAACGGGTGCCATTTCCTCACTGCACCAAAAGATGTAAACTGATCTTCATGCTGTCTTTCTGCACAAGCAAGGTTAATAATTGGCTGAAACATTTCAGCATTATCTATACACGTAGAGGGACTTCTCAATTTTTAGGATGAAGCATAGGGAAGTATTTTCTTATTTCAAGCAACTGCTATCCTTTCTATACAGTTAGCTCTGTACTTCATGCAATTCAGTAAAGAGATGCTTCTCTTGTGATCTGAATAAGCAGGAATGATATCAGAAGCCTTTGGGAATAAGAAGGAGGTTATTTGAAGCATTACCTAATATCCTAATTAACAGAGACATTCACATGAATTTGCTTGTTCTTGAATGTAGTAGTTAATACTGAGCATTTCATCTAAAACGCTTAATAATTTATTTCTCTATTTCTTTCTCACAGGATTTACAGTAATTAATCCAGAATCTTCTTCTGAAAAAGACTAAAGTAGAATAATAATAGTAATAGTAATAATAATAATAATAATAATAATAATAATAATAATAATAAAGTTGTATTTAAAAGACCATGAAAAATACATCACAAGAGTTTAGAATGCACCCTAGCTATGATTTATTGCAGTCAGCATACTCCGTTACATCCAATCACATCCGGAAAAGCTGCAACAAATAGTTAATCTCCTTGCTGCCCCCTTAGAAAACCTAATAAATGAAACACACTCAAAGAACTTTTTCCAAAATGATACTGACACTCTCTTCCTAGTATCTGCTATTTTTTATTTATTTATTATTTTCCTATGTAGGTAAGAGATTGCATTCCCCTGAGAGCTTTATTTTTTTCCTATATTCTCAAACCCTTTAGCTTTAATTTCACCATTTCTCTTCAGCTGAAGTGGAGATACAATTGAAAGCATAAAGCTCTCAAACCATCTGCTGTAAAAATTTGTCCCAACTGCTCTACTCTGACCTTTTGACTTTGATACTTTTAAAGATAAAAATGGACCTGCTCTGGTCAACAAAACATTTTTTAAGTTCTTTTCACAAGAAAATTTCTACCTGTTGGAAAACACTAGTAGCAAAATGTAATTCCTTTATATTTACATGCACTCCTCAATCTTGAAGCAACCTCTCAAGACCTCTGCTATGCATGCAATATGTTTTCATCAGAAAGAAAACAGCAGCCTGGATACATACATTTGCAGATAATTTGGCAAGGCATTTTAACTTTTAGAGGAACACTGAGGAAAGAAAGATGAAGCAAGTTCTTTGAAAACATAAATATTTCTCTGTACGTTAAAGCTTCTTGAGGAGGAAGATAATAAAATGAAAACAAAATCCCATTACAGCCATATACAGTGACCAGAACATATTCTCTCATTCATATTTTTACCTTCTTAAAGAAGCAAGTTTATACCTATGCCTTTTTATCAGCAAGTGATATTTTCAAATAGGCTAACCTAATTACAATATTCCATATATCAATATTTACTGATTGTTACGAATGTCACATTCTGCACATTTTTGTAAAATTAATGAAAACATATGAAACAGGATTTTCAGCAATATGTTCAACAGAGCACTTGATTTCCTCTTGCAGCTGCACACCTGATTGTGTTACAGTTCACATTATAGAGCTGAGATCTTCTAAATTCTAGTCTCATCAATTAATGTCTGTAAAGATGTTGTAAGAAAACATCACAAAAGGATGAAGTCAAAAAATAACAGGCCTGATCATACTATTCTTAGTTGCACTATGTAAGAATCTTAGTCACAATTTACTTCAATCCACTGAAATAATTGATGGACGAAATTATGCTATTGATTGATATCTGAGTAAAACCAGGCTTTCTTTTCAGTGTGGGTAAGAATAACAGAAACCTGGCCAAATCTGGTGTTAAAAGATTATTCATCAATGGATCAGTCATGAAAATTGCACTGGTAATTACAATCATGTGTGAAATTTACCAGTTAAAGTTAGGAAATAAGAGTGAGCACCAAGATAAGGAAAGCCCAGACAACTTTAAGAGCCATTGGAGGTGAGACTTAGTAGATGCTGCATGACTTGTCTCATCACTTATTTTAACTGTACTTTCTACTACTCTCATAATTTATAAAACAGCAACTTCTAGGGAGACATTATTATTCTTAATTTATTGGTGACCAAGAATTCCTATCGTGGCAGTATCAGTTTCTTTCTTAGATCAGTGTTCTCTTAAGTTGTCTTTCTCCATGTATTTTTATTGCTTCATATTAAAGCATTTCATCTTGGAAAAGTTCTTTAGATTTCACATGGACCTATATATCAGGAATTACCCTTTTGAAATAATGTTGCTATAAACAATATTGTCAAGGAGATCAAGACCAGGGCAGCAATAATGCAAAACAGGGAACAAATTCTGCTTCCTCTGCCTATTTCAGCAACTGAGCTGGACACCACACTTTGCTCTAGGTTGCTACACTTGCTCCCAAAATGAATGTACTTTGTCACAGTATTACGTAGTGGAAGAACAGAATTATGCTTCACCCAAACACAGAAAATGTCCTGTCCTGCAATTCTTGTACAGCTAATCACAGTACTGACTTTAATGAATAAGTAAACCTAAAGCTACAGAACTACAGAATACAAAATCCTACTAATTGCAGACTGTATTTACACAATGCAAGGCATTCACAGGAGTTATTTTGCAAGACATCTGCCCTTGCCAGATTGTAAAAACTACCATAATTCATCTCAGTCAGGCTGTTCTGAAATTTATGACAATCCTTAGATATGGCCCTAGAATACATTCAAACATGTAATGGGTACAAATTTGCCAATCTGTAAATGTGTAGAACTGCCCCTGCATCCTCTTAGTGTAAAATATTAATTTCTACTAGCTGTAGTGAGAGAGAATAACATTTGCAGAGTAGATACAGAAATCAAGCTTACTACCTCTGATTTTAGACGGGAATTTTAAAACACCAAGAACAATGCAACTTCTGTAAGGAAAGTTGCATGCTTCTTTTTTGCAATCCTGACATTTTTGAGCTGAAGTTTCTTGAAGTAAAGCATGAAATGATATAATATCTAAAGAGAGAGCAGTACCAATGTAGCTCATGTTTTTATTTCCCCTGAAGATTGCATCTTCTTAGGTACTACTAGACACCTGGCAATGAAGCTGCACTGGGAGTTAACAGTAATCTGTTGACACATCGTAAACATCAGGTGCCTAAAGTATTAAGAATGATCTGTACTTTATCTTAAAATGCTACAGGACTGCCTGGCACAGCAACTAAAGTAGTTCCCAGCTTGAGAGCTTCTTGCAGAACTGCCATTCTTTTTTCTCTGAGTTGTATATCAAAACCTGTGGACACTACTTCCTTTATTAACTCCTGTCTCATTCCTCACATATACCCAAATCTTTCCAAGTTGCACCACAAGAATAGTAAAAATCTCTAGTCTTTGCAGTAGATAGTTTTCTGCACTACTGTCATGTCACTTTGAGAAATCTTCTTCCAGAACTTATATATTTAAGGAACCTATTTGTTCCCCTGTATCCATTCATTCTTATACGCTGAAATCCTGCAGGAAAAGAGACTGTCACTTGTTCATACAGGGAAAGGCTTCCCCATAACTAACACAAACTGGTCATCATATAACCTTTTGTTATGAGAGACATCAACATACACGTGTATGTTTATACATTTTTCACACACCTATATATATGTGTGTGCTTTATATATACATATTTAATATATCTTCTTCAAAATAAAGCAAAATACTGTTTCTCTTCGACAGGAGAGTACATGAACTTGATGTACTCACCAAAATGAGATGAAGAGAATTTGCCCAGTAGACTTTAAGATCTCAACTGAATTGATACTGCCTGTCAGCCATGTAGACACTCAATTTTCTCCAGTCTTCCCCATTTTTCCCCAGTAAAAATGAATAGTTTGGACTCCAAGTGATTGAAAGACTGCATGGAATATTTAATGTGATAGGGAGAATTGTACAGCTCTTGTCTGCATTTGAATGTTTTTCACTGAGTTACTCTTTGAAAGCAGTGTTTCTAAAATATGTTTAGAATGTGATTGCTGAAGTAAAAAACAACAGAACGTGATAATGTGTAGTTGTTCTAACTGCACGGTGCATTATTAATGCTGTTCTTTATACATATCAACCTCACGTGCATGTCAAATCACAAATGGTCTATTTTCAGAAACCGTAGGCAGTTGCAATTCTCTTATAAGCCAATAAATGCTAGAGGTATTCAGCATCCTTGTCTATTTATCCAAAATTTACACGTACCTGTAAGTGTGCATGTTTAAATTATTAAATTATTATAGTAACAAATGACTTCTCTGACTCACATAAATAGCATACGCAATCATTACAAGTAGCTAAATGCTACAAAGCAGTGAAAAAAGACACAAGTTGTTAGACCTTGTGACTAGTGAATAACAGGAGTCACTCAAAGAGAGAGAAGATTACACTACTCTGTAATATATATGCAGCAGTATTTTGCTTCTAGTTCTCTGGGGTGAGTCTGAAACCCATAGCCACTAAGGAACAGTTTATCCCACAGGTATACAAAGATACAAATTGTGCTGTTTGTAGCATAATTTCATTAGAAATCACAAAGCCTATTGATGTTAACAGCCCCTACTGAAAAGGAGGAAAAAAAAAAGGTAAGTACTCTTATCGGGAGTGAGAAAACTTGGATCTTTCAGATAAATAAATTACTTGATTTTAAATATTTGCAGACTCAATCGGTCTAAGCAATAATGTAACACTTACTATGTATATACATATGTATATGCACTGCATATAAGCATATAGATATACATAGATAAACAAAGTTACAGTATCTGATTCCTCTTACAGAACTTTGCTATTCTCACTTGCTGAGAAAATGAGAGTGAAGGAAAGCAGTTTCATTGTATAAATAATATAGTGTGAGATTACCACGATTCGGCAATATACCTGGAAAAACTCAAGTGAATATTCACTAGGGAACACTTACACAACCATTTGGCTTTCTCTTACTGAAGTAACGAAGAAAACTGCCGTTTTGAATTGACTAATGAAAGCAGATGATAAAGCAGCTGCTTGGATTCTGTGTCTTTTTTTATCCACTGGCTATACTTTTGATTCCTAACTGTGCAATTTGCTCTTCTTGTGTTTCCTGTGATACGTTAGATCCACAGAGAGGACTGATCCTTTACAGCTTCTCTGTGAGCTTGCAGTTTGAATTTTATATGATGCAGAAATGGAAGACCAGACAGAAAGCAGTGTATACATACTGAATTCAAATTTTATATAAAATTTACTCTAGAGATGGAGAGATGGAGAATACAAAACGTATTTCAGTAATACAAAATTAGACTGAAGCAGGATTGGATTTTCCCCTCTGACTACTTTAAGTCTGGGCCCCTCCTGAACTGAAAACAACTGCTCTGTTTCACATGATGGTTTTGTTTGGTTAATACAATTACAAAGTATAACATTAGTAAGTACATTTCAACAGGTGTTCACTGGGGAAAATGAATGTTTCCTAATCTGCTTGCTGGACCATCTAGGTATCCCATGCTGTGTTGGATATTCAGGGAAAGCAAGAGTAAAATATTTGATAAGCCTGTATGTGCTGTGTGGAGTTATGGTAAGCATTTCCCACAGTCGCCATATCGAAAACTCTTACAGAAACCACAACACACCTTTGTAAGGGAGGAAATTCCTCTTTTAGCTTTATATAGACCTCGGGAAGAAAAATAAATAAATAAAAAATCATGACTGATATTATACACTGAACACTTTAAAAAAGGTACCATATTTTCCATAGGGATTTTACACTACAATTGAATTTTTACTACTCAGTAGCATCAGTACATGAATTAATTGCTTTATATAGGCATTACATGGTTGTAGGAAAGTAAAATTATTTGGCTCTTAGTAACTATTACACTTGCCAGTAGGTTAAAAAACAAAACAAAACAAAAAACAAAACAAAACAAAAAAAACCCTTCTTTTTTTTTCTTAGCATTCTGACCACTCCATTTTACAGTAAAAAAAAAGTTGACATTACTTAAACACGTGTCATTGAAAGTTATTTGTCTCATAAAGCATGAATTATAAATCAAATTATCTCTGGTTGCGCCCTAAACTAAACTCTTTCCTGAAGTGTCACTTTTTGTTAAAATCAATTCCAGATTTTACGTATTGCTCTGCTCACCTAATTGACAGCAACACAAATTCATGATAGGCATAAAATGAAATTGTTTCTGTGACATAACTCAACTCAATAGTGGGTTGAGGATTAGTTCACAGTGACCTTGTACAAACAGCCTTTACTTTTTTTTTTTTTACTTTTTTTTTTTTTCTTTTTTCTTTTCCTGTCAAAAATATTCCATTTACAGGCTATCAGTTACTGGAATTTTCGTTACTTAACTGATGGATACTTCTATTTAGTTTAAAATGTTAGATGCAGCTGGCAACTAGAACATCCGGTGTGATCCGGATGATCCGGTGATCCGGTGATCACAGACTGCAGGGTAGCATAACTCAAAGGTACTATGAATTTTCTTTTGGTACATCAGGTGTCTAAAGTGCAACTTCTTTCCCAGTAGCTGCATATACAAAGTGAGTCTGTGTCACTTCTGATACACTCAGCTCATTCCCCTATGACTCAGAACAGCGTATTAGGAGACTACAGGACAAAACAAATATGACATTTCAAATATATTTAATAGTCATTATCCAGAGCCTGCTTTCAATCCAAACGTTAAAAATCACTTTGGAACATACCTGAAATATTTGAACATTAAGCTGCATTAATCATAAAGCAATATTTTAAATTAAATCAACTGGAGCCAAATTCTGCCCTCACCTTCTCTCTGTGAGTGCACTGCTCTAGAATATGTCTTCTGAGTTTGCAATACCTGCTAGAAATTAAGTCAATTGATTAGCACCCTATATCCAATGGTCCAAATTCTGCCACTTTTCACATTCACAAAAGTCGGTAGAGGACAGTATGGATATAACTGACAGCAGAATGCAGCCCAGCTGTAATTTCTAAACGTAATTTCTTTGGTAGAAGACACAGCATGTAAGTCTTTCACTATAAAGCAATAATCAATATTGACTCAGGCTACTGGAAATCTGACTAGTCGTTTTGCTGTTTTATGACAGGACGTGAGCTTTGTTGACATTTAGGGGTAGGAGGGAGTCACCACATACATTTTTTTCTACTTGACTAAACAAAAATTTTTGGTTGTTTATGGGGAGAGGAGGAGGCAATGGGGCCCCGATGATACTGTTCTGTGTCAAAAATAAATATTTATGCATATATATTCTAAAGAAGGAAGTTAAAAAAAATAAAAACATGCATCTTGAAAAGAAAGCTCGTATTTACATACAGGATTGGAGGGCTATAATACACTGTTGCAATAGATGTCCTCAGTGGGTAGAGTTTCTCTCATGTCCTGTCACTACAGATGATAGGATTGCTCTGGAAACACCCTCCTCCATCTCCACCTCCAAACCAAAGCCAAGTGAAACCCGTAGAAGCGTCCACTTCTATCTGAAGTGCCCCAGATGTATTAAATGCCTACCTGCACCCTCACACGCACCTCATTTACACTGCCGTAACTCCATCTGTTTCACTGGGCACTTACTTTTGAGTCACACAAGAAACAATTGTGTGACAGCAGAACCAGACACATCAAATGTGATCTGCTTCCACTTTTATTAAGTCCACCTCTATTTAGTGACTTGGGTTGGTCCCTTCAGCGGTGTCTTACAGCAGATTTCACTGCAGACAAAACGTAAAGTTAAACCAGCGTCTAAAGTGAGGTCCAGGGAATTCTAAAAGTCTCCTACCTGAATTATGGACATCCGGCTCGGGGGAGCCTCGCTGGCGTTAGTCCCTTGCCCTGTGAAGCTGGTGTGGCAGCCCACATGTCCCTGGGGTACAGTCAGGTTGTTGGAGGCGGGCTTCAGGTACATCACCTCAGACCTGGGAGAGCTGAGGGGCAGGCGGGTCTGGTAGTCAAAGTACATGGGTGAGGTGGCCAGGGATGGGCTGCTCACCACGTTCATGACATTGAGGGGGCCCCGGCTGTCCTCGCCCTCACTGGGCACCAGCATAATGTCATTCTTGCTGATCTTCTTCTTCTTGCCCTTGCTCCCTCCACTGCCACTGCCTCCTCCTCCCCCGCCACTGCCTCCCCCTCCTCCCAGCTGAGGGTGGCTATACTCGGCAATGCGACAATTATAGGTGCGGATCTCCTTGTTCTCTCGCTTGCACTTCACAGCAATAGTGATCATGGCAGCCAGCAAGATGATGGAGACAGTGCTCAGGGTCACGATCAGGGGCAGCGACAAGTCCCAGTGCGGTCGCCGATGCTGCTCGCCATTCACTTGTGGCTCGCCAGCCTCGGGTAGGGGCCCTGCCAAGGCCCTGACAATGAGCTTAGCCACCGCAGAGAGGCTGGGCTTGCCATGGTCACTGACTTTTACCACTAGTTCAGCCACAGGGCTGAGCTCCTCCCAGTAGGGGTGCAAGGTGCGTATCTCACCGCTAGTGGGGTCCATCTCAAAGAGGTGCTCCTCATTGCCTTCCACAATCTCATAGGTAAGGCGCCCACTCTCCCCAAAGTCACTGTCCAGGGCACGAACGGTGCCCACAGGATAGCCCACCCCAGCGTTGCGTGGCACCTGCAGCTCAGCAGTGTCATTGATGAGGGCAGGTAGGACGATGAGGGGTGCGTTGTCATTGACATCGAGCACAGTGACACGTACTGTGGCGTTGCTCTCACGATGGGGTGAACCCGAGTCCTTGGCCAGCACGCGAAACTCAAAGTGCTTTGTCTGCTCATAATTGAAGCTCCTCAGGGCATAGATAGCACCATTGGTTGGGTTGACGGAGACATAGGTGTAGATGGATACGTCACCCACATGCCCAGGCAGAATGGAGTAAGAGACTGTCCCATTTTGGCCCAGGTCAGGGTCTTGAGCCAAGACAGAGCCCAAATACTCTCCAGGGATATTGTTCTCGGGCACCTGCAATACATAAAGATTCTTGCTGAAGCGGGGTGGGTTGTCATTCTCATCGAGGATTCGGACAGAGAACGACTTGGTGGAGTTGAGTGGGGGGTTCCCCCCGTCACGTGCCACGATGGTCACATTGTACTCATCCTGTGCCTCACGGTCCAGGGGCCGGTCAGTGACCACAGTGTAGAAGTTGTCATAGTTCTCCTCCAGTGTGAAAGGGACAGCTCCAGGCCCACCACCACCTCCTAGCACCCGGCACTGGAGCTGCCCATTCTTACCCGAGTCACGGTCAGTGACTCGCACAAGGGCAATGACAGTGCCTGGTGGGGCAGCCTCACTCAGTGCTCCCTGGCGAACGGAGACAAAGCCAATGGTGGGAGCATTGTCATTGCGGTCAATGAGGCGGACGGTGACCTTGCAGTGAGCAGGGATGGGGTTGGGCCCCAGGTCTCGAGCCTGGACATCAATCTCTATGAGACCACTCTCCTCATAGTCCAGGTTGCCCTTGACACGGATGAGGCCACTCTGTGGGTCGATGCTAAAGAGGTCACGGACACGATCAGGTGCATAGCCACTGAAGGAGTAGAGCACTTCACCATTGGTGCCCTCATCAGCATCAGTAGCATTGAGGTCAATAACAGCTGTCCCTAATGGTGCATTCTCTGGCAGTTCAACCACATAGGAGGCTGCCTCAAAGACAGGGCTGTTGTCATTGGAGTCAATGAGGCGTACATTGATCTGCACCGTGCCTGAGCGTGGTGGGTCGCCACCATCCAGTGCTGTCAGCACCAGAGTGTGGTGGCTCTGCTCCTCACGGTCTAATGGCTTCTGGATGACCAGCTCCGGAAACTTTGTGCCATCACCGCGGGACTTCACATCAAGAGAGAAGAGGCCGTAGTCATCACGGGTTAGAAGGTAGGTTCGCAGCCCATTGTCCCCAGAATCTGGGTCGTGAGCACTGGTGAGTGGGAAGCGGGTGCCTGGCGCAGCATTTTCTGAGATGTCCATGTCCACCTGGTCAGAAGGGAATGTCGGTGCATTGTCGTTCAGGTCCTGGATCTCCACCTTGATCATGCAGATCTCCTGATCGTTGGCGAACACCTCAAGGGACAGTTGGCACTTGGTGCTGCGCCGGCACAGTGCCTCACGGTCAATACGTTGCTTGGTGTAGAGCAGCCCACTCTCCCCGTCCACATCTAGGAGGTGAGGGGCCGAGTTCTCCAGCACCCGGAAGGTGGACTTGGATCCACGTCCGGGGCTACTGCGCTCAGCAGGCAGCAGCCCACCACCTGCTGTCCCCGTTGCCAACCGCGCATCGCGGCCAATGTTCCCAATGACCGTGCCTGCTCCCTGCTCCTCCGGCACTGAATAATTCAGGTTCTTCAGTGTCAGGGCAGGAGCCCAGCAGAGGAAGAAGCAACAAATGGAAAGGTACATCCCCGAGCAGGGGTGGGGAATGGCAGCAGCTGCAGTCGTGACCAGGGTCGTCCCTGTCTTCTCTGCCTCCTGCACTAGGTTTGCTCTTCCTCCTCCGTCGTCTCTCTCTTTTTTTTTTTTTTTTTTTTTTTTTTTCTCCTTCTCTCTCCCCACCCCTATATTTTAAGTTCCTGAACCTGTTGCTCTAAAACATCTGCAGAGACTCAGGATGAGAGGCAGCAAATGGACCATGTAGCTCAGAGGGAGGGAGGGAGCAGACGGAGGGGGATGGCGGGGGAGGGGGGAGCAGCTCCGGCAGCGTCTCAGGAAGCGCTCGCCGTGATTGCGGTCCCCTCACAGTTACTTCGGCAGTCCAACTTCGGCAGTGGGAAGATTGCAAAAAAAAAATCAGAAAATTTACAAAAGATCTTCTCCTCCGGGCAGACGAAGCGTTCCCGATCCTTGAATGTTCACAGATGTACAAAGGATAATAAAAATAATAATAATAAAAAATCAGCAGCGGTGGTTGTGTTTCTAAAAAATGATCAAAAAAAGATTTTTTTTTTTTTTTTTTTTTTAAATACGTGTATTCATACATACACGGGAAAAGGGGGTGGTGGCCACAGGTCTGTAAGCAGGGGGAGAAAAATCTTATTTGCTACTCATCACTTGCGATGCAATTGATGGAGTGGAGGGATGGGAGAGAGACAGAAGGGAAAAAAAGTCTCAGCTTGTTGGAGGAGCCCTCTTCGTGTGCAGTGAGAGGCAGTGAAATGTCTGATTGCACCGCGGGGCTGTTGGCTTTCAGGGAGTGTTTTGCTGCATTTAGAGATCTAATCTTGCATTGCTTGCGGCGGAGAGCTGCATCTCGCTGCCATCGGTATTTCCTCCTCTGTTTCCAACACCCTCACTCTTTCTTTCCCGAATCAAAAGGCAAGGGGATGAGAATGGCAGATCAAAGGATAAAACAAATAAATTAAAAAACACACACACAAAAAAAAAAAAAAAAAAAAAAAAAAAAACCACCACACACACACACACACACACAAAACCACAAAAAACTAGTGTCCGGATCTACAGTTCCCTTTCTCTCCCTCTACTACCAGCCTCCCACTCGCCTAATAGGTTAGGGAAAAAAAATAGTGAAAATCAAGAAACCCACCAGCTCATCATCACCATTAGCAGCAAACATGTATCTTTTAAGAGCAATCGCAGGCTGCGCTAATCAGATGCACGCTCGGGTTTCTTTAAGACAGGCCAACAGCCGCCGCCACCACATCCTTTCTCTGTGCGTCTATGCGTGTGTGCGGATGCGTGTCTGAGGAGCTGCACTTTTCTCGCTGCAGTTTAATCCCAGTTTGCTTTTCTCTCCAGTCGAGAGGAAATCAACAGGCAACCCATGGCTGGACGCATAGATTAAACAAGAGCGCGAGAGAAAGGAAAGAAGCGGGGGGGGGGGGGTGGAGGGGGGAGGAGGAAAGAGGAGAGGGAAAAAAAAGAAAAGCGCACACACACACACTCTCTCTCTCTCTCTCTCTAAAAGGAAAACAGTCTCTGTATTCACAGGGCTGCGCTGTCAAGTGCCTCTCTTTTCTTCCTATACAGCATCTCCTCCCAGTGATACTGCCGCCTAGTCCGCTTCATCCAGGGGAGGAGAGAGAAGAGAAAAGCAATCCCGGTGGTGAATAAAGTGGCAGGTCTTTTAATCGCCTGATTCACCTATATTAAACCTATGCAGCTCCGTGGCGGAGTGTGATGCATTTTTGCAGCCCCGTCAGGCTCTTGTAGTCTCTCTGGGCATCTCAGTAATAGTGCAGAGAGCAGCGGCAATGCCAGATGCGTTCGCTCTGTCTGATTCACCTTTCCCAGTAAATACTGGGGAAAGGCTGCTCAATTTTGTTTCAGGTTCTTCTAGCAACCAGAAATAAATGAATGGCAGACCCCAAATGCAGGTGTTCCAGGCTGCTGGATGAGTCAGATCCAGCGGAACAAATCACATTCACTATCTCCTCATGTTCCTCCCTTCACAGACATTAGTTGCAGCTTCTCCCTAACGCTTCTCTGACTCACTCTATAGACAGAAATAATAATAATAATAATAATAATAATCAGATGTATGTTTTGGAGGGGAGGGGGGGAAAGAAAAAAAGAAAAGAATGAGAGAGGGGGTGTCGGATCCAGCTACACTTTTACTATACCTCTTTCTCCGGGAGACTGAGGATCAGGAAAACAAGGCTGTTATCCACGAACTGGCACAGAGGCGCGTCTGTCTCCTGTTTTGCTGAGTGTTTTTAAACCACCTTTCCTCAGTGTTATGTGTGCAATAATCAGAGCTCTTTCAGATTAAAAGAAAAAAGAAAAAAGAAAAAAACAGAAGAAAACACCCCAAAACAACATAGGTTCCCAACACACAGCTCTAGTTCCGAGTCTCAGTCCTGCACTGCTTTTTCTCCTTTATTTGAGTCCGGACCCAAAGTACAGAGTTAATGCTGCAACCTGTGGTGGAGAGGCTGGCGAAAGCCAAAGCAAAAGCACAATTTCTTCTCTGCCTCATTGGTGGGTGGCCCCTCGCAAACAGACGGTCGCCAGCCTTAGCCAGACAGCACGCAAAAGGAACGCCGACTCCCGATAAACCAGATCCATGGCACCAGCCGCCAGCAGGGAAGTGGAGATGCAGCGAAAATTCAACAGTTGGAGCCGCTCTCTGCCTCTCACTCCCCCCCCCTTTTTTTTTTTTTTTTTTTTTTTTTCCCCCCTCTCTCTCTCTCTTTTTTTTTTTCCTTTTTTTTTTTTTTTCCTCCCCCTCCCTGCTCCCCTCCGCCTCGCTTCCCTCACTGCAGCACTCGCGGGGCCGCCTCGCCGCGCTCTCCCAGCGCCGCTCGCCGACTGCCTCTATTCACCTCACGCCGCGGCTTAAACATTGATACGGATTCCCCGTCAGCCAATCGGAGGCGGCGGTGGCGACCGGCCCCGACGCCTCCCGACCAATGGGAAGCGGCGGGCGGACGGGGGGCGGGGCAGCGGCTGGAGCTGGGTGTCATTGATTAGGTTGCTTCGCTGGGAGTCGCGCAACGTGCGCGGTGCTCGGGATGTGGGGCCTCGAAACCGAGCAGCACAGCTTCCCCAACCCTTCCCCAACCCACCTCCCTTTCCCCTCGCGCGCCTTTCCTTCCTTAATGCTTTCTTTTTTCTTTTTTTTTTTTTTCCCTTTACTATTATTTTATTTATTTTAATACGTATTAACAAGTCTTCTGCGATGACGGGCGGAGAAAATAAGGAGGAGACGCGAAGGGCGCACTCCTTCTTCAAAGCACTGCGAGGGAGCACCCGAACCCCTCCGCTCCCCCGCCGCCCCCCCCGCCCCCCCGGGGACTACCCCGGGTTGCAGGGAGGAAGGGGTGGATGGGGGGAGCCCGCCCCCCTCCTCCCCCCCTTACCCCCTCCAACAGCTCTGCAAGGAGCCGCCCCGGGGGGGTGTCGCCCACCCCGAAGGGAATGAGCGTGGGAGCAGCGCTGCGGAGCGCTGGGTGCGGTGAGGTGCGGTGCGGTGCAGGGCGAGCGGCCGCAGCGCCCTCCCCACCAGACGCGGCACAGCGTACTGCGCTCCCGCCACACGGCACGGTCCGGCACGGCACGAAGGGAGGTTATTTGGCGCGGGGGGAGAACTGAGGCTGGCAAGGTGAGAGCTCGGATTGCCGGAGTGCCGGGAGGAAGCTGCCATTTGTGAGCTGTGAGTGACGAGCGTGTAAGTAGCATGAATCATTTAAGGTTAAAAAAATAACGAGGGGGAAAATCAACTCCGGAGCAATTAGAAGGCGCTCCCGGCAATTATTTTCAGAGCGGCTTTTATAAGATTCGGTTTAAAGAAGCTGCTCTGTTGCCTTCCTCAGTAGGATAGCCTCCAGCCCATTCGGTGCCCGTAAACATCATCTGACTTGGAGAAAGTCTTGCTAATGCATCAATGCAATAAGTGCTCTTTCTGGACCCATCTCCCATCCTGGAGACGTCTCTGTAGCTCGGGTACAGACAGGATGCCCTGCAGAACAGTCATCATAAAACCAACGCTGTGTTAAAATGCAGTGTATAAATAAACCATCCATACGTTAGCAGCAGCGTAAAATCACTGCTCTCAGATGTGCCAACTTTCAGTGTGAGAGCGACAGACAGACGAAATAAAGGAAATGTTTACAACATGCTTTGCTTTCCGAAGGAAGGCTTCAGATTGGCTGATGGAAATCGGCGTACTCGGCCAAGTCACTTATTTGGAAAAGTCACTCGTAAAAGCAGGAGGGCTTTGAAAACGTAGCTAACACCAGAGCCAGACCCTGGGCTGCCAGGAGACCTCGTATCACCGCAGCTTGAGCCCTGTGCTCTCCCTTCTTTATCCCTTACATCCAGCCCGCAAGCTGTCTTAGGATGTCCAGTTATCTCCTGTTCAAGTTCTGCTAACTGGAGGGAAAAAAAAAAAAAAAAAAAAAAGAAAAAAAGGTCATTGTAATTATGTATTGGCTCCCTCTAGCGTGCTAGGGACACTGCTGCATCTGGGGTATGTGTGTGTGGCCTGCGTGTGTACCTATGCGGGAGCTCAGAGGGGGCCGGTGGAGCATCAGCAGGGTAAAACAGTCATTTCACTATTACACTGGTATATACTGTGTAACAGGTGTAGGGCAGTGTATCATTTGGTTTACTGATGTTAAATTAAAGAAAGAAAAAAAAAAAAGAAAACTAAGTCTTTTCTTCAGGAGCACGCTCGTGTCTCCATCACTTTTCTCACCAGCCCACAGACTGCCTTTCCTTTTACATGACTCAGCATTGCACCGTAAATACTCCATCTCCACAGTGAAGTCAATACATCTGAAGGCACTTTGCAGTTTGTAAAACAAGTACTCAGGACTATCAGTTAAAGGGAAAACTATATAATCTGTTATCAGAGTACCTATGTTCTTTGCTTGTAAATCCTGCCTTTTTTTTCATCAAACGTCTTGCAGCTTGTAACATCCAATTGATACAAACATGCATAGAATATTTAGAGGAAAAATAAAATGTGAATCACTAGCAGTGGATCCTCAAAACTACGGCTGCCTGTCAGGTGATGATGATAAGCAAAGTTCTTATCCCTTCACTCTGCAATTTACTCCGGTTTTCAGTACTAACTTCAGTAGACCTATTTTTTAATACTCATTTTCAGGTCTTTTTATTAGCAATTACAAGTGATTCCTTGGAAACGATCTCAGCTTGGCATCTTTAAAAACTGTGGCTCCTAATCCCAACAGTGGCTTGGGTGCCTAAATAAGAAACGCTAGATAAAAAAATTGTTCATGCATATGAATGCATGCCTTTCCTAGGCTGATGTTTGTTACATCAGACAGTTTATAACAACAAAATGACATTTATTGATTTTAATCCACCTGTGCAAATAATGAATATTTTATTTGTTCAATGATTTTACAGTATATCTAAAATGCTTTTTTTTTGTGTCAAATTTGTAGAGCACACTAGGTGTTTGATAGCTAAGACTTGCATCATAATTTTCTACACACTCATCAGGAAATTGCTGTACTTTTCACGTAGAAAAGATAGAAATAAGATATGTGAAGGTAATGCCAATGAGTGCCTGTATGCTGTGTGCCATGTCACTGTGTACTGAATTTGTACTGAAAAAACAAAGCAAAATAATAACTACATTTAAAGTTGTTTATTAACAGATTTGTGAGAAAGCTGTAAATGTGGAGGGGCAGAGACAAAGTGTAAATCCTAAATACTATAGCAATAAACATATACAAGAATCCAAAACAAACAAAAAACACCATTAAATGCTGTATGACTGAGAAGCTCAGCAAAGGAGCAGAGTCCAATATAACAATAATCAAAGGAGCAGAGTCCAATATAACAATGATCTGTATGTGGAGGAATCAAATAATGCTTTGGAAATCTAATTTTGAATACTTGGAATGTCTGTTCATTGGAAGCTGTAGTCTGACTTTAGCCTAAGTAATGGGTAGTGATAGAGCTTAACTCAAAACTAAATAAAAAAAAACAAAAAAACAACAACAAAAAAACCCACTTATTAGTCATGAGCATAATACAACTATATTCAGAATTTTGAGGGGAGTATTCATTGTAACATCTATGCTCAATCAAAAGTTTTCAAGTGAAAATATTTTATTTTAGTACAGATGATACTTAAGCACAGACAAAAAAAAAAAAAAAAGTTTCAGAACAAACATCCCTAAACAAATAAAGTAAGAAGACGAAGAGCAGATCAATATAGCTAAATGTCGAGGTTCAGTATTTGTTTGAGCCTAAAATGTATCATTGGGAAAGCCCACATCCAATCACCTTGAAAGCAATAAAAAGAAGGAAAATTAGAAAGGCCACGAAAGGAATTCAAGGAACAAGAAGTACATCTACTGGAGAATAAAAATACCTGTTCAAATAGAAATATATGCTTTATCAAAACAGGGAAGCCATGAGAAAAAACTTGTGGATCTACTAGTTTACGAGCTATATAGAAGAGGAGGTACTGCAGAGAAATTAGATGTCTGCACTACACTACTCATAATGAATGAAGACATTTTCTCAAGTCTGCTTTCTTTTTAGTAACAAAGATGAGATGTGGGTGTGTATAGAGGTGTCACCACAGAGATTCTCAAAGAGCAGAAAGTATCTAACTAAATGGTAGTCATCAAGAGTTCTTACAGAATCTAAAAATGAAGTAAATGAACTGTTAAAAATATGCTGTCATTAAGATCAGTTACTATGTGTGAGGATTAAGAGGTGTAAAATCTGTTTATTGTCAAGAAAGACTAAAAGGGTGATCAAGGAATTACTTGAGCAAGCTTTACTTTTAGTATGAGGGAAAATTAGTTGAAATGACAATAAAAAGTAGAAATTATATGGCATCTAGAGAAATGTAAGAGAGCTACTATCCAGAAACTGAATGAAATCAATAGAAACCTTTCATCTGATTTGATTCATCCCATAATGATGAAGTAGTATAACTTACATAGATTAAAAGGACATTTCTTCCATCTATTAGTGTTGTTTCAAAGTACCAACGGAACAATAGATTAAATTACTTTTGTGGCTCTGCATGGAAGTAGTTTTATGTCAATTTAAACAGCAGGATTTGGAAGGGAGAATAGTTACTGGGAAAAGCAACAAGAAGTGACAGTACAGTAGGTAATGGCAGGAGAAGGTAAGTGTTTGAGTAGATGGTGTTAGTGGACTAATAAAGAGCAGGAGCCAAGAAGTGGGGGGAATTAAAAAAGGATACTGAAGTGGAGCACTGGGCTATTAAAAATACTTGAAGGAAAGAGAAAGTGCAAGTAGGAAATAAATGTGAGATTGTTGCAGAAGTGATTAAGACTCACTTCTTCCATCTAGCTGGGATGTAATTCATTTACAGTTCTACCTGTGTCATTGTGAGGAGGAAAAAAAGAAAAAAAAAAGAAGAAAAAAAAGATCTATTAGGCTTAGAGAAAGGATGACTTGTTAGGCCAAAGATAAGTGACTTAAGGCTTGGATTCTCATGCCTCCTTTCAGGCATGTTGTCTAATGACTGTTTAGTACAGAATACAGAAACACCAATTTATTTATTTATTTTTATTACAGTGAAAACAGGACGCAGAAAATTGTGTTTCAACCAGACTAAGTAGATGTTTTCTTAATAATTCAGAAGAATAAAACAATCTCTTCAAGAGCAATCGAACTAATAGAAACCTGTTTCCTACAAGTATGTGTTTTAATTTTCCCACTGCCACTAGTATCAGCTTCCTCCTGTGTCTTCCATTACCCTGCAGATGTGAGAGGCTAAGAGTGCCTGGAAAGGTGCAGTGGGTGCTTTTCCTTTTCTCACATAGGGCATCCTTTCCTTTCCCATTCATACCCATCGACTTCAATTGAATTTTAAACTATAATCACCTTTGAAATTTCTGTCCCTCTTGCAAATAGCATTGAAATTGGCCTGTATGTTATGAAGTTACTGAGAATAATGATAGAGAAAGATAGACACTCAAGTAGTGGTCAAGTGGGCTGTTTGTTTACTTACATAACCTTCTTAAAAATAACAAACCACCAACAACTAGAATATTAAATATAAGTAAAAGTAGTAGAACATATTAACCATTGTACTATAACATGATCCTAGTTCCAGAGGTACAATATGACAGGGTAAAAATGATTGTATGATATGACTTGGCATGTTGCAATATACATGCACAGATAATGCTAGTAAGTTAGGAATGCACTGTGTAAAAATAAACAGCAGAGTTTGCAGTATGTATTAGAAAATATGTGCATTTTGAATTAAAGGGTGTGCTCTGAAGCATTTACCAGCTTTTCTGAAGCAAACCTTTTTATGTACTCCTTTAAAACTGACATTTTTTGTGTTCATGGTAGTTTGCATTAAGACCTGTAGAAATCAGCAGCATATTTCATTTTCACTGAAAAACTAAGTCCTTTACAGATGAAAGCCTGTTTTGTAAATTATTTGTGACAAGTCTGTTTGAGATCAGACCACATACACTCTTCAATATTGTAAAGGTTTAACTATTAAGAAATTTTAAAATGTCATTAGAATTTAATTGATACTCAGTGTAGTAGATGGTGTTTGGTTTGTCTGCAGTTATTGCAGGCTAATATTTCCTATGTCCTTTAAACACTATGTGCAGGACAGTGAGGATATTTGTCTGCTTGTTCTCCTCTCCTCTGGGCTAGGCTGCACTCCGGGAAGTGGACAGTTTGTGTCTTCTGAGAGCACACAACAGAAGAAATGTAAGGAAGTGCAGGATAAGAAGGAGAAGGACTTACAAAGAAAAGACAAAAGCAAGCAGAAACTCCAGAAAGTGCTGAGAAACACATGGAACAGAACGAGTACTGACGTTTCAGAGAGGCAGGAAAGAAAATGTTCTCCTGGACTGCAGGAGGGAACTGCAGAGCTGCTGTATGGCATCCATATACCCTGTCACAAAAATATGAGGTAGGAGATATTTATTTACACACTTTTATTCTACCTCACTTTGGGATATTTTACAAAACTTTATTTTGAAATCTGGTCTCTGAGGTTTAAATCCCCTCTAGGAGTGCTGGTAGCACTCACTTTGAGGAAAGGGTGGAAGCGAAAGCACCTCAAAGATCTGGGTAACTGGCATGCATTGTGCAGATGAAACAAATCACTTCTCACAGCCAAAGCAAGTAGCTTGCAGCTAAGTGGAGTTATCTAACCATGCTAACACACAATTTGAAGGTGGGGAAACACATGGCAGTAGTGCAGTAGTCAATTAGAATGCAGGTTCTGTGTATACCAACATTCAAAGACACAGAAATTTGCCTTAAACAGAAAGAGCAACCTCAGAGAGAATAACCTCAGGATGAGCAGACATGATACTGAAACTTGTATTTGTGAATTAGATTAGGCATTAATACAGTATGATTTTGGTACTCTGGGACCCCACTGAAACTTAGGTGTGAAGCACACACTCTACCCAGTAGACTTCAAAGTTATGTTATGTAAACTTAATTGTGGAAATAATCTTTTTCCCCTCTTTTCATTTTAAAACAAACAAAACCCTCAAGTCCCTAAGCAAACAAGATTACTTTCCAAATGGAGTGTGAGGGAGCTGCTGGGTATTTCTCATGTTTCTTATGCAGGTATGCCACCAAAAGCCACTGATAACATAGGTAATAATTTGAAATTCACTGAAATCTCAGTATAGTGTGTCACTGCGCCTCCTTTTAAGAAGGAGAAATATGTTTGGATATTACTGAAAGCAGACTGGTACTGTTGCTGAGTCAAGAGGAATCTGGCTGGCACTGCAGAACCAGTAACTTTCTTAACTGGAACATCACAGGCTTCCCACATTTCACACCTTCAAGCTACGGGAGATTTGGGTCACATATTCAAAACAGTTTCCCATATTTTAAACCTTAGAATGTTGCTTCTTATGCGCTGGTTAAGTTTTTATTGTTCACTCTTTTTCAGTAGTGTTTGCTGGCAGTAGCCAAGGATTTGTAGAATTTTTTTCCACTCAGAGCACTGCTAAAAGTTTGAAGGCTGTTGCATCAGTCAGGCAGATCAACAGTTTGCTTGTGAAGGCAAGAACCAATGTCTTTATGGAAATTCAAAGACGGTGTTGCCACCTGCAAGATATGGCAGGAAGCAGAGAATTGGGGAAGACTGAAATAATTCTGATGTAAAATGCTACATAGTCCTGAGCCATAGAAATTCACCTCTGCTGGTATTCTTACTTTCACTACCATGTGAATGAAGATATGAAGAATGAAGATACCATAGTTATTGAAACTTCTGGTTTCTTAGTACAGTATTTAGTTTCCTGAAGAGAATAAGCATGAAGTACAAGCACAAAATAATCTCTCTATATATAAATTTGAAGGATATTAAGTTCCTACCAACCAACCAAATAAATACATAAATAAATAAATAAAGGAAGGAAGGAAGCTTTTTGACTGTGTTATTTCCATGTTTTTTGTCGTTTTATTTTTTTCTAAGTTAGCATTTTGCACCAACCAACAAAATTGCAAACATTCCCAAGAGCTTATGAAATTTCTTACACATTGCACACTGAAGATTTTGCAAGCTAAATTTGCCTGTTATGCAACCTTTTTGTTTCCAAAGTATTCCATTATTCAGTTATACAGTTAGCAGCTCTACTTTAAGCATAACTGATTGCAACACTGTAAACAATTCTGTTGTTAAATCTCATGGAGAAACTGAATCCCATTTACTCTCTGCTTGCAGCAATTTCATAAGATTAGAGGAAAAAAAATGAGGTAATGAAACTGCTTTTATTCTGTACCCCAAAAGTCCAGGGACACATCTAGGGATAAATAATAATAATAATAATAATAATAATAATAATAATAATAATAATAATAAAATCTACTGAGTCAAGTGTCACATTTCTTTGGTAGTGTTTTAAAACAGAGTAGCATCTTTAGGCTGCTGAAACCCTTTCTTTACTAGTTTACACATCTATTTGAAGTTAACTGTTCAGTTGAATTCCTGCTCTTTTCTTTTGAGTGTTCTTATGTCAGCTCCAACACAAACAAGACTTGTAAATAGCAGACTATAGATAAGCTTTCAAAATGTTGTGTGGCATTTTGCCCACATATATGTCAAGTAAAAGGTTAGAACTTTCTTTTTAAAGAAAAACATACCAATTAGCAGCAATGTAAGGTTGTCTGGAGCATGAAGATTTCAAAGCTTGACATGTCTGTAAATGCAGCACAATCCATTTATTTGTATGAAGCTCTCTTTCATTTTCTGATGAAGAGAAGGATCCAGTGAGGGTCAAACCTACAATATAAGTACAAGTACTCAAAGACATTACTAGATCAGATTCTTTGCCTGATGTATCCAGCACAGCTAAAACTGGATAATAGGGTTGCAGATGATTGCTTTGTATTTTTTGTCTACCAAATTGCAACCTCAATACTGGTTTCAGTGACATAACTACCAAATAAGATTGTCAAACACTCTTATCCCCAATGTGCAGGAAAATAAGGGAGAGTGGAAGATTTGCTTCCTGGCATGGGCTAGTGGAACTGCAGGTCATGGCGAAAGCTGCTAAGCATTGATAGCAGCCTAGTCAGGTCTCCATCCTGATGGGGCATTGGCAGCCAGTGCCAAAGCCACACAGGGCTCTGGCTTCATTCCCTCAATGCATTGGCCAACTGAGATGAGCTGACCTGACAGTTGGCTGGTGGCACAGAGCAGCGGGAGTTTGTGCCCCTCCTAGAGCCAGGGGCAAGGAAGAGAGGAAATTATGTTTATAAAAGTCATAATTCCTTTTTCTGCTTGCTCCTGGGATGGTGCTGCTGTGCATCCCTCTTTCTGCAGGCAAACTGTTGTCTTGCAGTCTTGTCATAAGTGATTAGTCAGAATCCAGTATTTAAAAAAAAAAAAAAAAAAACATCAGAACCAAATGTACTAACCAAGGTGCAAAATTAACCTTTAAAAAATCCTATAACATACTGCAAAACAAAAACAGATCCTAAAATTAAAACATACTGTATCCTTGAAACTACAAAAAAGCTTAGTGAATTTTTCTGCTTTTAGATAAGACTTTAAAGAGGTTTTAGTTTTTAAAATAGGCAAGTGCTCCTGTCCTGGAAGTCATGACTTTTGGGTATCATATCATTGAGTAGCCAAAATCAGTTGTCACTCTGGAAATTTTAAAGTAATAACACAGCTTATTTACCAAATAGGATAAGACAGGCAGGTAGGAGGAAGGAAGAAACATAGTAGGAAGGAAGCTGGCAAGGCAAGGCAAAGCAAGGCAAGGTAAAGCAAGACAAGGAAGGAGGGAAGGGAGGGCAGGTACGAGGAGAGAAGAGGAGAGGAGAGGAGAGGAGAGGAGAGGAGAGGAGAGGAGAGGAGAGGAGAGGAGAGGAGAGGAGAGGAGAGGAGAGGAGAGGAGAGGAGAGGAGAGGAGAGGAGAGGAGAGGAGAGGAGAGGAGAGGAGAGGAGAGGAGAGGAGAGGAGAGGAGAGGAGAGGAGAGGAGAGGAGAGGAGGAGGGAACGGGAAGTGGAAGGGAAACTGGAGGGGGAGAAAGATGGGAGGGGAAGACAGAGAGGGAGAGGGAGAGGGAGAGGGAGAGGGAGAGGGAGAGGGAGAGGGAGAGGGAGAGGGAGAGGAGGGGAAAGCGGAGGGAGAGAGTAGGGGAGGGGCAGGGGAAGGGGAAGGGACAGGGGAAGGGGGAGGGGGGGCAAGAGAGGGAAAGGGAGGGGCAGGGAAGGATGGAGGAAAATCCCATGCAAAAAGATCTTATAATGCAAAGATTATTAATAAACTCAATTTGTTTCCATATCATTTCAGTTCCTTGAGGAGTTTGATTTTTTCATCATGTGGGACAAATGATCACAAAATGATTGTGTACATTAAGATGTACATCCATACATAATGTGATGAGCCTTTAGTAGGAAAATGCAATAAGGTATTACTTGCTAAAGTTCTGCAAGAGAGCCGAGTCAGGATTACACACATAATGATGGAGTGATGATTTACATCCATGGAAGAAGTGAATGCTATTGAATGCTATGTTAATATGACTGCATCTTTTAAAGAATAAAGACAATGATCAGGAAAGCCACTTTCTCTTACGGAAGAAAATAGCAAAGCAATTTTAAATGCACTTCTTCAGCAGTTTTCTATAAGATTATGTCTTGTAATAAGAGCTCAGTAACTTCTGAATTCAGACACTTTAGTGACCTAATAGCTTAAGTTCCTGACACCATATATTAGAAGAGATTTTATCTTTTTTTTTTTTTTGGCCATATGTAGTCGTCTCTTCTCTGTTATGCAGGTTTTTGATTCACCAATGCAACATGATAGTAATGTTAGTGTACCAAGAAATACAAATTAATCTTTTCTATATTTGTTCTGGAGAAAAATATATATGTATATATCAAGTACCGACCTCATAAGGGACTCAGGCACTTTGGTACCCTGAATCATCAAATGCCTTCAGGTACGGGTAAGATATGGACTCATCGACCAGAAGCCATCATTAGGGAGGAGATGTACTTCAGCACCATGTCAGCCAGAGCTTTCATGATGTTGCATGGACTCATCACTGCAAACACAAGGATATAGCTGATGGCAGGTCATCCTTCACCATAACAAAATGGCACATCCTATTACCTGACTGGTTTTTGTGTGTCTTTAATTTGGTATGTAAATTAAGTGTTTGAGAATTAAATTTCACTTCAATAAAATACCAAGCAACAATCCTCCTAAAAGCAATTAATTTAGCTTTAATAGGAGTTACTGCATGTTAAAAAGGAACTGGTTATTAAGAGATAAGGAAATTATTTTGAAAAAAAGATAAAAATCAATTATGCAGTCTCTCGATCTGAATAAATATATTTAAAATAACTATTCTGTTATTCTGACTCATTAGATACAAATTCAACATCTGTAGCATAAACCAAATGTTAATGTAAAATATTACTCATCTTAATACACTACCCTCCCCTTTACACTACAGTGGACACAGCTAGTGGAACAGGCAAGTGCCAGAAGTTAGCCATTTAAATACTTAAATGATTGTGCACATTAAATTAAAACTGTCTGCAACATATATTTTGTAGTATTTTATTTGCAATTCAGATGTTATCTCTAAATGTATGTAAAGCTGTTAAACCCGCTAACAATTAAAGATATTATAATAAAACAGAAAATTGTAGCAATTTGTTTATGTTAATTTATTGTCACTATAAATTCCTCAGGGCAGCAGCCATGAATACATGTTCCTGTATAAAACTAAAAACAATTTCTGTACCTCACAGATAAAACAAAGCAGGAGAAAAAGTAGCTAGTACTTATAGTTGCATGGTTTTTTTCCTTCCTTCCTTCCTTCCTTCCTTCCTTCCTTCCTTCCTTCCTTCCTTCCTTCCTTCCTTCCTTCCTTCCTTCCTCTCTCTCTCTCTCTCTCTCTCTCTCTCTCTCTCTCTATTTCTCTCTCTTCCTTTTCTTCTTTACTTACTTTATCTTTCTCCCAGTGGGTGATGATAATTTTTAATTTTATCTTGTGACTATTCATAAGTGTTTCATGTAGAAAAATTCTTTTACTTCCAGACTTTAGGGGAAAGAAATCACAAACAGGACATTATTTATTGTCTTGTAGTAAACCATAACTCTCTGAAACACCAATTGGCTACAGTACTCTGGGAATTGCACCCAAACTTCTGAAAATCCACTTATTCTACAATAAAGGCATAAAAGAAACATTCTAAAATATATATATATTAGATTTGCAGGATGATTTTAAAGACCTCAAAGAGACCAAATGTTTTACTACACTGTCTAACTCGAAGAGTTTAATGTAAGAAACAACACAGATATACAGCCAGCAGTCAGCAATACTTGCACAAAGTGTATAGTTTCTACTACATAGGTCACTCCAAAATAAATGCCTCCTATTTATTTCCATGGAAACTATACTAGATATAAAGAGCACAATAACACTATTTGATAGAGCAAATTCTCAACTACAGAGCACTATTTTTCAGCATAGTCGCTACCATTAGCTATGCAATTCTGCCAGAAATCAACAAGAGCCTGAATGCCATGTTTTCAAATATCCACACCAGCAGAGGCGATCCATTCTTGCTGTTGCCACTGCTCAAATGCACCACTCACTGTGCTCACATCCCCTGCTTGTTCTGTCAGTGTTCTGCAAGCAATGATGAAAGTCAATGGATGTAATTTTTCCACGTGAAGGAATTCAGCGACACACCTTTCCTCATATGCACTTCAGTGTCAGGTGCTGTTTTGTCAGAGTGACCCTCTGCTGCAATCAGTCACATTGAAATAAAATATAATGGAATATTGGTGGGAAGGTTCAACCTCTACCCCCATGCCACCAACATCTGCTTCTAATATCGTGTGCCAACATAATAAAACAGGAAACATGACTTCAGAGCAGCCATTGTAAAAACAAAGTTCATTAATTCTTAATCTCTTTATTCATGTTTATCCATGTTTGATGGAAGTATTCTTTTTAAGTATTCTCATTTAGAGCAGAAACTTTGGATGCTCTCTAATATGCAAGTTCTCTTTCCAGTAATGGGACCAAAAAGTAAAACAACAACACTTAGTGTTCACACCTGGTCATGTAACAGAAAAATTGATGATTATAAACAGTAAGTCAAATACTTACCAGGGGAGTTGCTGTTTTGTATGACTGACATGAGTTTAAAATGACTTAAATCACCTCACTGTCATCTATAGTATAACTAAAGCCTAACAATTATGTCACTGAATAGAAAAACAAAGTCTCATTGCATTTAACAAGTCTTTTCTGGCATTAAACAGATCTATTCACTTCAGAAGACAAAAATGATGCAAACGTGCATGTTCACATTTGTGGGGTAAATACCAAGTACCAGACCTACCAATAATGCAGCTATTATTTGTAATATATCAAGACAATTATTTGAATTACCAGTGTTTTGCCATCTTAATGCCTTGGTTTTAAAATTCGCACTGGCAAAACTAGAATATGAAGTGAAAATGTGCAACAAAGTAGACATCCATGAGATAAAACCAGAGATAACAATAGGCAGATACTAAACATTAAGACATAAATATCTAAAAAAAAAACACAAAACAAAACAAAACAAAACAAAAACAAAAACAAAAAATAAAAAAATAAAAGGAGTCAAGTAAATAACTTTGAGTAATTTACATTGAATGTATTCAGTTTGTTAGAGAGGAAAGTACTTTTTAATTGTAGATGTCAATGTTTCCAGCATTGTTACTGTACTTCAGAAATAATAAATTTGTATCAACATTTTTAGAACAGATAGATGAGTTCGTATAAGTTATAGTATATGTCTCCAGATGTGTGAAGTGATTGTCACAAATAATGTGAATGCATGCTTGAATTTAGGCAGCCAGTGATCAACATAATGTGTAAAGCTCTCAAAGAGATTAATTTCTATATCACTTTATGATGACACATTTTTATCTCTTGCTGTTTCAATTACCTTGATAAATTGGGGAGGGGGATTGTTGTTTTCCCACAGTCGCATCAGATACAGAAATTTTTAGGGGATCTTTTTTCTCACTTAACTCATCTACATGTTACAATTTAAGAAACATACTGCTAATTAAGTTAATTACATATTGAGAGGCAAACTTTGTACGACAAATAATTTAGATATATATATATTTTTTCTGTTAGTACTTTTCATATTTTGGCTAAAAGAGATGAATCATATGCAGCACATGTTGTTAAGGAAAAGGAGATACTGATTTGCTGCTGCAAACTTCAGCTTCTGTTTCCTACTGCTTCTGTCAATAAAACTGAAAGCAGTTGCCCTTAGATATTTCTGATATTATAATATCATCAGTGGTAAATACTCATGGGCATTAATTTATCTGACAGTGGATATAGAACCTAGTTGCTTAATAGCTGAATTATGAAAAAAGATTTGTATATTAAAGAATCTAACTGCCCCTTGCCTGAGGGATTCCATGAATAAAGGATTCAGTTGTTGTTATTATTATCTTATTGTGATTCTGAGATTCTATTTTTGAGAGAAGAAAGATTGAAATGATGCCAGAAACTTGTTCCCAAGATTTGTAATTGATATAAACCTTGTCTGTTTCAATAATCTCATTTTTTCTTCTTTGTCTTATAGGCTCAGGTATACCTGCCTTCCTTTGCAATATGACCTGTTTGATTGAAAGACATGATTTATTTCAAAATAAAATGATGGAACAAGACATTTATGAGAAAAACACAGGGCTCATAGTTGACTGTCAGGGGCCTTGTCTTAATGAGAAATGAAGGTATATTTTAGTAGGTACTACTTTGTACAATTATTCATAGTACAGTGCAAGATAAAGTAAGTTCCAGAAAGGTGATTTCTTCAGTGTTACATCAGCTACTTCACAGATGTTTGGTATTTTCAGAGCACTCTGGCCCTAGTGCTCTCATAACCAAATGTGCACAGTATGCAAAACAAATTGAGCAAAGGGGAAAGGAATTGCAACAAAGCAAAATGATTGCCATGCTTCTAGGATCTTTGGAAGTTTTGTTTCTGTGTTGCTTATGTAACTCACAATGCTATTTAAATAAAAAGACTATGCAGTCTGATGTGTGAACAGAGCAGGGTGTTTAGTGATAAATCCTTAGAAGGAACCTGAAAGAGGAAAGTGAGATTGTTTGGCAAGGTAGAGCAGAGAGGATATTTTAGGCACTGAAAAAAAAATTGGTGAATAGGAATAGAAAGTCACACATGAGCTAAGTGTGCACACAGTAGACAGAGTTGTATGTGATCCAGGAAAGAGTAAGGAATTGGTCCATTTGTAGACTTGTGAAGCCTTGAAATTGAAGAGGAGAAATTTGACCTTGTAGTGTAATGAGACAGAAAACCACCTGAGAGACTGAGACGTGAGGTAAGATGATCAGAGCGGTGAACAAGAAAGATAACCTTGTCCACAGTGTTCCGAGTTGACTCTAAGAGGGAGATTAGAGGCAAGAAGGTTACAATTGCTAAGAGGTCATGGCAGGAGAGTAATAATGAAGGCATGAAGCAAGGAGGAAAAAAAAAAAGATGAATAACTGAAAATACTGTAGATGGGAAAAGATGTCTGTGGAGTCCAAAACTGGACATTTAACAGTCACTGATTACGTGAAAAAATATACAATTATACATATATACATACAATATACAATACTGCTGTTTTTATTTACTATTTTCTTGGCATTCTGCAGCCAAATTGCTGTAGTAAAAGTCACAAAATTTTCTTGATCATCTATGTCTTTATCTGTCTATATTCACATATATTGATATATATTTATTTATATATTTTGACAGTGGAGCAGCAATAAGAGAAACAGGTGACACAGGTTTATTTTGCTGCCTCTACCTCTGATTGGCCCTGTGATCTTGTTTGCTGTTTTACGGTTTTCCTGTCTGAACAAAGAAAGAGAAAGCATTTATTTTCTTTCTTTGTATGTATGCAGACGAAAAAGGTTCATATTATTTAAGTAGGCTTTGAATTGCCGGTAGAGCTCAGTTAGAAGATGCACCCCAAGCCAGGCAACACAAACACCTTCACAACAACCAATATGTTGATCCCTTTATTCTGAGGACATACTATTTCCAGATACTGACATGAGCCTGTATGCATTTGGGATTGCTAGGAAGTTGGAAATAACTGTGCCCAAGAAGATAGTTTTGTTTGGAGGTGTAAGACTTCAACCGTGTCTGAAATATAACAATAACAAAAAAATATTTGCCAACATACTTCACCTTCCAATTGGCTTGTGGGCTTATGCATGGCTTTGAAACAAGATATCAGAAGGCAGTGGTGATAAAGTGCATTGTTCAACACAAGATGGGGCTTTTAAAAACATTAGTAAAGTAAGACATAAAGACGACATAATACTTCTGGGAATTTTAGCTGGGGATACCAATATATTTGAAATGTTACAAAAATAAAAACTAAACCAAAACAAACAAAAAAACCTGCCAACATTAAATGATTATGACTGAGAAGATCTTAAAAAAAATTGTAGAATTGGTTAACCAGTAAGAACAAATCTTTTTCGCTTTGGCTAAGTCTTCTTATTTCTGCTGGTCCTGAAGATCTCCAGAGGATAAAGAGAGATAAGCTCCATAGTACTAGAGAAGGTTGCAGTTGCCAGTTATTCACCAGCTGACATTCTGAATTAGCCAGAATTCTTATGGGAGCCATGGCTATGGCTTATTCCACCTGTATTTCTTCCTGCAAACTATGGGTATAGAAACAATGGCTTGTGTGCAGTCAATATTTAGGAGGGGAAAATAAATAAATAAATAATAAAAAAGTTAATTTTGAGATGTATTTTACACACTGAATGCACATTAAAAGAACAAGAAATCGTGTTCTTTGTATAATACAGGAAAGCATATTTTTGGAAATCATTGAAATAAATTTCTCAACACAAAATTCTTAGAAGGATAAGTTTACAAAGAGATCATGCCAGTGTAGTGCAGGAAGAGATAATTCAGAAAAAAAAAAAAAAAAAAAAAAGCAAATATAAAAATACATTTTAATATATACTTTTTAGCTTTCTAAATTAAATTGTCGCCATTTGCTCCTGAGACAATTAGCAGGCGTCAGTTAGAAGACACAATAGATTTTGTACCCAATTACTTTCACTTTTCAGACAACAGTTTGCAATCACAAGAATACGTGTGGAGGTTTAATCAAAGATTAGAACTTTTTAATTAAATGGGGCCGTATGTGACTAGTCATTTGACATTAATTACTGCTTTAGTTGGATTCTTTTTGATTTGTAAAAAGGCCCTGAGCACTGCAAAAATTATGTCACATCATAAAAACTGCTGATTATTAAAAGTTTTCTTCATCAGCCCACCGCTCTTCTGAACAAGAAATATAATTTCAGAAGTGAAATTGTTGCCTTAGAGAAGGAGATTGGTGAGTTCTAAAAGCAAAATAGCAGATGGTACTTCAACTGGTTCCTCTTAGAAGGGACAATCTGAAAGTACTTAATTGTAATGATTGATAAGGTCTTCTCACAATGCTCAGCAAAACTTCCAAGAGGCTAAACAGCTGGTGTGAGGTTCATTTGGAGTTTTAACTAGTTGACTACCCTTTGGGGTGCCTTAAAGCTAACTAGCATCACTGACATTAATAGAGGACATCAATCAAAATGAAACGCTGTAGCAGAAACTGATCCAAGACTTCAAGTAATATTTTAATTTGTCGGCCAACGGAGAGGAGGATAAATGTTAACAGTGTTAACAGTGTCCTTGCATGATAGCTTTAAATTCAAATCCAATGGTGCCACCAGTGTTTGCAAGTTGTTCTTTTGTGAGTTTTTCATAGACTCCACTTATTCACTTACTCAGTGTAATATGAGAACAGTGACAATGAAAATCCTTATCTGAATAGCCTACAGAAAGGAACAAAAAAAAAAAAAAAAAAAAGAGAGAAAAAAAAAGAAAGAGAGAAAAAGATATAAAGGGAGCAGGGGAGCAGGAACAGTTCTTAGCTCATATAAAGATTAGGGGTGAACTTCATGCAAACACACACACATTCAGAGTCATTGTGCCTTTTATGGTGAACTTTTAAAGAGATTGGAGCTGGGGAGATATGTCTGTCTGAAAGTGAATTAAGAAAGCAAAATCAACCCATAACCTGCAGTGCTACAGTGCAGACACTGCAGACACTGCAGTCACTGCACATGGGGCTGGGATTGAAGTGTCTGCAGCTCTTTCTTAGCCTACCAAAATGGTGCTCTATGCCAAGCTGCTGGATCTGTCCACCAAAGAGCTTGTCCTTGGGTACTGCAGAATACCTGACAGTCAAGACACAAAACAAAGTTTGCAAATGTTTGATTTAGAGATAGCCAGAATGATAGCAATGCTAAGTACAAATCTGGACCCTGTATCCTCCTGTTTGACTACAAAGTGATCATACAAATAATTCTACTTTTGGCAAAGCAATTAAAAATTAAGTTTTGAGCTCCAAATTAACAAAGTGCACATTGTAGACATAAGAATTCTGCTACAGTTTTCCTATGTGACTGTGAAAAAATGTCATTTATCTGTAGTACAATTTACTAACTTAGAGCAATGGTAATACCTTTCTACTTAGTAGATAGTAAGACCTTGAAAATAAAAGATATTGGCTGTTGGCATTAGTGCAGTGCCTAGGACAAACAGATGCTTCTAAATACTGCAGTTATTTATATAAGTTATATAAGTTGCATTTATTCCTATTTTTCTAGTTTAGTCTCGGTCCTGCTAGAGTCTGACAATCACTATGGAAACTGTGGTAGTAAACATGGTATTTAGAAACCAGTTTTCATACCATGTCTAAGTTAAGTGTTTTCCTAAAAAGATCTAAGTCATATTGTATTTCCTAATGGATTGCAACCTCTCTGAAATGGACAGAAGTATTCACTCCATTCAGATAAAAATTTTCCATTTGAAGTGGAAAACTATCAACAGTATATGAAGGCAAGCATTATAGGAAACTTTAATTCCAGAATGAATGTAAAAAGATATGCTTTATTATTGAAGTGAGATTATTTTTCAAGGGGGAAAAAAAAAAAAAAAAAAAAAAAAAAAAAGCACTGAAAAGAAGCACAAAATTATCATAGTATTTTGTATTCGTTGCATTAGTTATTTCCCAAAGAAAGCCTATCAGTTAAAATGATGAATTCTAACCTTTACCGATTCTTCCAGAGAACATTCAATTTATATTCTTCAGGCACTTTACTACTTGTTCAAAATACTGATGCAAAATTATCGTTTTTGTTATATTTATAAAGATCTAGTTACAAGTTTTCAAGGACATTTTCCATATTTCTTTCAAATCTAAGTCCTTTAGTATAAGTTAAGACAAAAATGGAACAAAAAGGTAACATATGGTACAGTTATTTAATGCATTAAAATTTAAATACATTGTTATGTTGAATGCAAGTCTGGTGGTCAATAAAAAATACAAAGGTCACATTATCACAGAGTACAGAAAGCTTTAAGAGATGAATACCAATGGACAAACAATTCTGCCAAGAATCTTTTTTTTCTTTTTATTAGTCCTATGAGATCCAATAATGCTCATTTAAAATCAATAGTTTCAAATTCCCTTTATGAAAACAATCTGGCAAAAGTTCTTTGCATTGATAAATTTAAACAAACAAACAAATTTTTTAAAAAAAGTTTTAATATAGGTTCAAATTTTGAATTTACTTAATTTGTGTCTTGAACAATTTATGTAGTGAACATGTCAATATTTCTTTGAGCACTCCAGGCTGCTGGGCACAATTCTTCAGAGAACAGCAGTTGTCATGCAAATGAATATTGCAGTGACTGTTGCTTTGCAGTGTTGCAGAGTTAGATGCTATTCTTGCTCTGCAAGATAAGGGTGTGTTGGACCTGGGATACAAAACTAGCAGCATACTGAACATGGAGTTGAACATTCATGTGCTGTGAAAAATGGTACAATCTAGAATGTCTATTTGCCTGCTGTAAGATATATATATATATATTTTTTAGAGGAAATATTTCAGATAATCTTATTTATTTGTTCATTCAATCTTTCATTGTAATTAATTGTTTACAATTATGTCTATATTCATTGAAAATGAGTGGGTCATCTGGACACCCTCCACAGCAGAGCTGGGGAAGCAGGGACCTTTTCAGAAGATCATTTGATTTGTGCAGGTACAGAGATTGGATGATCTGGGAATTTCTAAGGTTGGGAGAAGAGAAATATGAAGCAGTAAATAGTACAACAATGATCCCACAGTTTTTGAGCAGCCTGAAAGCCTTGTTAAAGTCTTTGGGGATTACAGAAACAATATCCCTATTGAGTGCAGAGGACTGTGCCATTTACTAACAGGTTGACTGAAATGAAAAGTAGAAAATCATGTTTATAAATTATTTATTTACTTTTTCTCTCCTAGTCACTTTTATTTTTATTTATTATATATATAATAATAATAGTAATAAAGGTATATTTTTTGAAAGACTGGTAAAGCCTGGGTTTTTTTTTTTTTTTTTTTTTTTGTATTTTCATTCTCCTTTAGGGAGCTTGCTCTAGGGAAAAGATCTAGACAGGTCTACCTCAAAGCTCTGGCTGAACTGGGGTCCCATCACTGCTCTTGTGGATATTTCAGTAGAACTGAAATACTCTGAATGTCTTTCAGGCTTTGCTGTTGAGTACACTGAATAATGTCTATTTTATGAAATTTGTATCTAATTATCTAGACACCTACCAATTTAATGCTGTCAGAAGTTCGATGTTAATTTCCATGGCCTCTGGCAATAGCTTAGTTATAGTAGGAACATTACCAGTGGAAATGTTAGTCACCTCCTAAGTGATATCAGAGATTTGCAAATGTCACTGATATAAAACCCTTGGATGTAGATACCTAAAGTAGCTGTAGCCTAAGGACCAGCTCCACATGAATGCATATGTGTCAGCATAGGTTATTTGCTGATCCCAAGAACTAACTTCATTGTGCTGTATTAGAAGCCTAACAGAATATATAAATACCGGAGCAGACTGATTCCTGTGTCAGTCAGCTACAGATGACCAAAAAAAAAAAAAAAAGTTGTTTTAAAATCCTTTCCCTTCAAATTCAGAGATGCGATTAGCTGAATGAGGCTGGAGTTTAGTTAGGAGTCACACTTTTCACACAATAGCCTGGTTAGTGGTTAGGATAATTGCCACAGAAGCTATAGTTTGGGAATTACATCGACGGCTCCTATTTCATAAGATGCTACGCTGAGTGGGAAAGAACCATATTTGTATTCTGGTCCATATTCTTGCCATCACCATAGTTGCTTTTTCTTTTTTCTTTTTTTTTTTCTTTTTTTTTTTTTTCCTCTTTTTTTTTTAATTATCTAATTGCTGTTTAATATAAACTAGGTAAAGAAGCTGGTGTTCAGTTCTGTTGCTATTTGAGTACTTCAAGCACTGTGCTGTATTGTTCTGCAGCTGTTGTTTCTGAATGCAGAGCTCCTGCTTGACACCCACCTTTTGAATTCACTCCAAGCTCTTCTGAAGCAAAAGTCTGATTTAAATGCAGGATCAGTTTCTTTTCATCAAATAGGTCTATATTAAGTTTGAGAATCTAATGTAGAATAAACAGCAGTTGATTTGAGGATCAATCACTTAAATACAAGAAAAGGGTTAACATTTTTCTGTATTTCACTACTGTTCAGATGAATTAAAATCTGTGACAATGACAAAAACGCACAGATCCATTTCAAATCTGACATAGGAAAAATCTTCTATCTATAAGGAGATAGCCAGCAGCTTATTCATCCACATTAAGAATGAACAAACAAAATAAAAATTTCCCTGCAGAAATAAAATAAGTTCTGATTTGACAAAGGGGATGGAACTGTAAGACAGTAACATTAAATGTAGTGATTTTCTACTGCATTTACCTCAGGCAATCAGAGAATGATATTTGAACAAGATAGTAATTATATGAAAAGTGTCAAATAAAAAAACATTCAAAATGTAAATTTATGTATGACTCTGAAAAGAAAGATACATTAGTTCTCCTAACTTATGTAAGTAGCTAATACAAATCCAAAGACAAGTCCTTTTCATGAAGCCAAAGGATTTGTGCATGTAACAGGTATATCTTTGGTCAAAATAGAGAGTTCTTAGATACAGATTTACTTCTGTGTCTTGTTACCTGTAAAAGACAGTACACAGTAAGTGATTTTATCTCTAAGGAGATTTTTCACCCTATAATTTTCCCAGTCTTTGCAATTAGCACAGGGATGGCTGGGGAACACATTTTAATCCCTTACACTGTCTACATGGAAGATGGGTGAAGAAAGCTGATCCTGAGGGGTTTAGGCATATACTAGGTGCTTTCAGAAGGGGCTTAGACCTAAATGCCTTCAATGGAATTGAAAGCACTGGAAAACTCTGTAAAATAGATTTTGCTCAACAGGAGCTTCAAAAGCTACTGGGATTAGCCAATATTGGAGCAACACTTCGAGACTTTAAATTTGGGATTAAGGTTAATTACAGGCGTATATTAGGTTGCAATGAACAGCATTAATTCTTTTGCATCTCTGTGTACATCAAAATTAGCACTGAAATTTGTATTAAGAGCATGCATTTGAAACAAATCCTTCAACTATCTCCCAAAAATTGTGTTATGGTTCACACTGTGGAGTACTCTAGGAAAACATAACTGGGATTTCTTGCAGACGACGTTACTTTGAGAAACATGCCACAGAAGCACGCTCCCCTGCTCTTCAGCTACTAATGGGCATTCAGTCTACCAGAGAAGACAGCAGCTTGTCTAAAACACTTTTAAATATCACCTGAGAAACAATTTTAAATATCACCTGAGACAGAAGGTATTTGGAGGGATTGTGGAGAAAAAGATGTTAACATTGGAAAATTTTAGAAGAGGTAGGTGAGATTGTGAAAATCTTTGAATTATTTTTCTTTTGATGAAGTATATAGTAGAACATGGTGGCACTCCTCCATCAGATCTAGGAGAACTAGGAGGATAAGTATATGTTGAGTAGATTGCTGAAAACAAATAACACAGACCTCGTGCTGGAGTCACACAAGAGAATCAATGGAAGAAACATCCTCCTTTGCTTCCAACTTCTAGCCCAAATCATTTTAAACTGTAATAATAAACAAAGAAACAGGTGTATGTGGGTTACATGTAGCAGACAGCTACCAAAAATGAACAGAAATAATGGTTAGGTCCTATATAATTGATTGCATCTTCTGTATCTGGGCTTTAGACTGGGAAAACAAAAACAAAAACAAAAACAAAAAAACCTTGTATGAAATTATGAGTAAACAAAAGACACAGAGTCAGAAATACTTTATGTGCGAATTAAGTATCAAATTAGAGTTCCAGCTTTGCATTTGTAAACAAAAGACTTGGAGTAAAAAAGAACTAGTGTGGGAATTCATATGTTAAGAATGACATCTGCCACCTACCAGGCCTTGTCAGCCTTACTACATTTAGTATACAGCATAATTCCAAATTCTGTAATAACATTTTTTTCTAACAGGTCTCCAATCTGTCTAACATCTAGCCAGTATCAAGAGGTTAGAAACTGCATGAGATGAGTCATTTGCTGCTGAGATCTTGGAAGCAAGACTAGTCATTAACACATACTGTTGACAGTCTAAACTGTTCCCATATCACAACCCAGAGTTACAGGAGACAGGAACTCTCACCTTTCCTTACAGAAACTTCACAGCTCTCTGCATTCTCACTGCTGCATTGCTTACGCAATGGAATAAATTGTACTTGTTTGGCAGAACAAAGCCTTTAGGCCAGCAAAAAGTTTCAGTGTCTCAGATAAACCACTGAAGTCATCATGCCAGGAACATTTTCTTTTTTAGAGTTGGGGGTTTTCCCTCTTGTAAATAGGTCTTCCTGTTCCATGAGTATGGCCAACAAGGTTCACAAAGGGAGTGCTGCAAAGAGCTCTGTGGGGACAAGTAATTAAATTCAGTGTATTCCTACCCCAACATCTGTTAACCCTGGTAGAAGTTAGGCAGATGCATGACCAAAATGATTTTTAGATTGAGTACCATGTTTCAGGCAAATGATAGACCATTGCTGTAAAAGTCGGAAATAATTTTCACTAGAAATATTGCAAACACATGATGTACTGCTCCTATTCCTTTCCTAAAATCAATTGCCTTTTTTACATCTCTTTGTGTCTCTTTTCCTTTCATCTTTTTTCATTATGTCTTTTTTTTTTTTTTTTTTTTTCCCCAGAATTAAAACTTCATGAGATAGTCCAGAGAAGGTCAGATTAAACGAGAATTAGAAATATTGCAGAGAGATATTTTCAATCCAAACAGATAAACCTTTTCTGTTTTATAATACATTATTTCCTAACCATTAATATAAAAATGCTATTGAAAGTTACTAATTACTCTATTCTGATCACCACATGTGACCTTAATTAAAAACTGTAACCCATTGCAAAATGTACATCCACATAATGAAAATTCAAAATTCAAAATTCAAGTAAGTTGTTAGATAACTAGGTTTTATTACCTAAGCTAAGCTTAATAGATATATTTTCTTAAAAAAAAAAAAAAAAAAAAAAAAAAAGACTCAAAAAGCATGATATTTTTCTATGTTGCAGTTGTTCTCTGCTATCCAGCAGTGAAAACAATAATTGTTATCAGTTCTTCATGTTCTTAGGGTTGGCAGTGATATTAGTTTGCATGAAGAATACAGCCATGCAAAAGCACAGTAGCACTATAGAGGAAGAGAGGCTGCCAAAGTCTCTCATGAGACTTGCCAAAAAAACAGTCACAGTAGGGTATCTCTGCTAGCTCTCTATCAGTCTGCCTATAGGTCCTGCTCTCAAGGATAATCAACTGCTGCTGAATAGAACTATTCACTGAGGCCAAGAGAGTGACTTAAATACAGTCTCAAAACTTTATAAACGGCAAAGGTGACAATACTCTCACTTTATCAGGAGTCTCCTGACACTTGCTTAACGCGGGCTCAGTGCCACATTAGAACTACCATCCAGAATTGGAATTGAAGTTGGTTTTTCAGATGGTCAGCTAGAATGGGGGATAGGCTGACGTGAATGTTTGCATCTGTCTATAAAACCATGTTCTCGGTCTTTTAATGTATGAAATATATATATATATGTATATATATATTCCCAGAAATCTGGAAATCTTCCTGGAAATTTCAATCCTGCTCATGTTATCATCCTTCTTTTTCATTTTACACGAGACAAGGTTAATTGAGCTCAGGAATGAATATGGTATGATGAACCCATACATATGTCACTCAGCTGAGAGCAAGTAGCTACTTTCCATGCAAAAATTCTTCCTCTGATGTTAAAGAATTCAGATTAAAAGAGATACTGATTCTGAGAGCCTACACACCTCAGGGGAATAGGCACTACAGGGAACGAGTTTGAAAAGCAGTGATAAATTCTACTCCCTGTCTAGGCTAGCAGTTAAACCACTCATCCAGTAAGCAGATACTCACCTCTTGAGGCAATTGGTACTTTTTTCTCCCCCATACAGCACTGGCTCTGCAACCTCCTGAATGAAGACCAGCATTTCGGTGATCCAGAAGAGTCGAGTGACTACAAAAAGAGTTCTTTGAATGTCATGCGATTGGGAGATAAAAAATATTCTGTCTTTATCTCAGTATAGATATACCTTCTGTGCCACTTTGTTACAAGGATGATGGAATAGAAATAATATTGGGAGTAAATGTATGAAGAAAAAAATCTCGGCTTTCGTATTTCCTACTAAAAACTACAAAAGCTGGAAGATAGTCACTTACAAAAATTGTCTGCTTCACATCAGTCCCACCTGAGCAGACTGGTAGAACAAGCATTTTCCATGATTGTAATTAAGGCTGTAGCAAGTGCTAGCCTAGGATTGGGAATAGGCCTCCAACTTTTGTGAAGAATAATTCTATGTAGTAAGCAAATGTGAAAAGGGCATTTTTACTACAGCAATATTTTCAGACTTTTCTCGCAAAGTAGATAGCTCATTGACTTAATATCCTCTGACTAAATCTGTACTGCATCAGAATATATATAAGTAATGGGCGTGTATCTTTAGTAACCAGCTCTGAGGAAGCATAGCTACTTTTAGCAGTAGCAAACTTGAAGTCATAGAGGAGGGATTTATAGGGTAGCCTAAATTTTATAAATTTAGGTTTTGTGAGGATTAGGAAGTGCTGAAAACTGGTGACCAAGATAATGGTCTGTCCTGTAGGCAAGTTTGGGCTTCTAAATATGAAGTTGTACTGACTTATGTGATCTTTAAATTATCTTAGTTTCATTATAGGCCTAAATCTTAGGTTGGACTGACCCATGAGTTCTTTCTTTGATTGGTTTCTAGTTTGTGATGTTTGCAATGTTTCTAGTTCCTAATGTTAGGCCTTCAAGAAAGACTTGATGTTCCTTTGAGTTTTGAACAGATTTTTTTTTTTTTTTTCCCCCAAAGGAAGTGTTTCTGCATGAAAAAACATCTGTGATGATTTATGTATTTTTGTTGTAATCCCCTAATTCACTACAAGCAGTATCTCCATTCAGAGGATTACTATGTAAATGTATGTGCATAAATCTAGGGAAGTTAACTTTTAAAAGGGACAGACACTTTGGTTTTCAGAAGCATTTTTACTTGTGATGTTGTTTCCAGCTGTGATAAATAAAGGTCTGAATTGCAGTGGGAAATGTAGAAATCGAGACCCTGATCTTGTGCTGAATTCCAAGTGGGTAAGACGTTTGCCAACACATGGTTCAGTGCAGTATCAGGGCCCTAAAATCTGAACTTTGAAGGGCTGACTTTTTTATTCTGCAGTGTTCAAATGGACTGCTTAAAAAAACTATAAAAGCTTCATCTAGACAGCAGGGCACCATTTCAGGAACTGATTGCCCATTATATACTGACAATAAAATAGGAAAATACCCCAAGGGAGAAGGAGTAGGGACTTATGACTTTCCCATTGAACTCAATGTGAAACTTATAATTTCCTGCTCCCACTTTGCAGGATGCATCAGTTTCCAGTGGCTGTTGCATTACGCTCCTAAGCCTCTTTCAAAGAAATATGAAATTAGGGGGCTCTTTAAAGTGGAAAACTAGACAAAATCATTGCAGAAATTAGAGTTCCACAACAATGAAAATTTCCTTCATATATACAAAACATATATTTCTTTCTTTCACATTGACTTCTCCCTTCCCAGAACTAATTGGCTAGAAATAATATTCATTTGATTCACATTTTCTGTGCTAAATTGTAAAAACATGCTTACCATACACAGAAGTGAACTCATCTGTTTAAGAGATTTTCTAAGATTTTGTTTCATTCAAAAATCAAAGTGATCTCTGAGACAGTAGTCATGGAGAACACATTAGACTGTTGTATAGATTCACACATTCTCCTTTCTTGCATTGGAGCCAAGAAACCAATATACATCCTCCTCCTCCCAACGCTGAATCTCCTCTGTGAAACTTCCAGCCGTCTGCGGTTGCAGAGAGCACCTGTCTGGATAATGTGAAGGGATAAGGGAGTATGTTAAACAAGGGCAGAGGGAATTGGGGAGGGTTGCAGGAGACACAGAGCTAATTGAAGCAAAGCATTTTATTAATCTGGAGTGCTGTCTCCAGGCATGCCTGAAATCTAAATAATGATACTGAACTTCAAAGGCCTTATTCTCCATTGCTTGCGCACTCAGTACTCCTATTTAAGTCAATGGAACTTCTAAGTATATAAAAACAGAATTGTACTGTAAGCTGTAACAATAATTTAAAAATAAAATCTTATAGTATTTACAAGAAAAGAATAACCCTTTATCTGGTCAATTCTTTCCTGCCTATTGGCATTATGGGTAGCATGAGTGTCAAGGTATCTGATTTTGACCCTCTGGAGAGCCATATAAAAGCCTGGATTTCCTTTGATATTTCATTGTTTTCCAAATGATTTGTTCTGCTGCTGTGTTCTGCTGCCGTTGGACACTGTGTGTACATGGCACATCAAGTATTTATGTAGAATCTGGCTACACAGTTTTGTAGCTTCCCAGGTGTGCTCAGGGATTTGGCTTCTGCTTTTTAAAATTCTTCTGCTGTTTCAGTACCATTACATATTGAATTACGTTAATTTCATCATGTGAAAATTAATTATTGGATAGTCTCATTATGTTTTGAAGCCGTAAGGTAGTCTAAAAGTTATCATTAACATGCACTATTGTTAATTCATGTTCGTTTTTCAAAATATGAAGAAACAGCTACCTTCATTCTTACATGTACAAAGAGGCACAGATATTCATCTGCCTCTTCCAAGGATGCCTCTTAAGGATGTCATTTGCTGAGACAGGGGACACAGTGTGAAATGTTGCTGCACAAAAAGCCCAGTTATTGTTACTTCAGAACCCAAGATCCCTGACATTTCTCATTTCTGCCTTCCTCCAGCAACAGCACCAAGATGGATATCCTAACACTCAGCTCTCTCTAAATTGTGGAGATGTTCTTATCCTCTTTTACATACAATTTCACAATAGATAGGATGTAATCACTGAATATGCTATAGGAGAGACTAAACAGGTCTTTTTCAATCGCATTTAAATATTAAAATTTACACGGACTTTTCTAGTTAGATTTGAATCTTAAAATTTTCCTGGCAGGTTGTTTTTTAAACCTTTTCTTTTATTAAAAAAGCTTGGTTAAAAGCATGCTAAGGTTGGCTTAAAACATTAATAATAATTGGCTAGCTGATATTTTTTAATGAGGACAGTATTTCATGGAGATAAGGGAGTTCATCCAAATCAATAGAAATTGTAAGAAAATGTAAGTTTTAATTAAATTGATTAGACTCCATGATCACAGCATCCAGCGGAAGGAAATCTCAAGTTTTATTTGCTTTGTTTTACAACTAATCCAATTAAAACATAGGTGCTTGCTATGTGCGATGGAGAGCACATGGGGCAGCAGTGGATGAGGCCTGAAGGAGGCACAGCCCATGGAGAGCCCCACAGGAGCAGACTCAGGCTGGAGTTGTGGCACATGAGAAGGATTCCGCTTTGGAGTGTGGAAAGAGTGTGAGAGGATGGAGTGGTGTCTCACTCCAATTTATCTGAGGGAGAGGAGGTTCTTTGATATCTGTATACCCGATGTGAGATTAAGAAACAATGGTTCAAATGTTGGTCCAACCAGTTTATTACAAATCTTAATCAGGGAGATGGAGAAGGGGAGGATGGTGACTATTATGCATTAGGGTGATGGAGAAAGGAAGGTGGGAGATAGAAAAGATAGGAAAGAAGCAAGAATTGCGTAAAGTGGGGAGAGTCACTGCCAGGATCCATCAGTGTCCTGTTGCATGCCATTCCGATGGTCTGAGGCCAAGGTGCAGGGGGAGAGCAGCAACAGTGTGGCTGGCCTTTGGCAGCAGGCAGGTACCAGGAAGAATGGCAAGTAAGTTCCTAGGAGGAAGCTGCAGGTCTCAGGTAGCAGGCCCAGGAGAGAGTCCTTCAGCGTGCAAGCATCAGCTCATGAGGCTTCTGATATCGACACCTCTTCTTCAGCATGCAGACAGCATGCTGTGAGACTTCTGACAACAGAAGAGGTTTCAAAGAAGAGGCTTCTTCTTTGTGAGGAATCTGTTCTCAGAAAACCTAATCTCATGGCTGTAGGTCCCCTTGTTATCCTTCTTCTGCCAGTGTGGCATTCCTGGGCATTTGGGTAAGTCATGTACAGTATCCTCTGAGATGGCCATCTTCCTTGGGATAAGCCCACACAAAAGACTGCTTCCCGGCCATTAATCTGTGGCTTATCTCTTTCTGATTGCCCTTGGCCTTGTCCTTCTGTGTCCCTCAGATAAAGGCCTTCACAACCCTTGGCCAGGACTTGTCCTTCAGTGTTCTCCAGACAGCAGATTTCTCAACCCTTGATCAGGACTTTCTTGGACTTGTTTATCTGTGTCCTCATCAAGCTTTGAGACAACAATGTAAAGGAATAATCTCTTACAAGTGGCAGAAGTGAAGTGCTACGAACTGACCAGTTGCCTCATATCCCATCCCCCTGCACTGTGTGGGAGGACGAGATAGAGAAGTCAGGAGTGAACGTGAGCCTGGGAAGAAGAGTATGGAGAAAGTGTTTTTAGTTTTGTCCTTGTTTCTCACTAGCCTATTTTTAATTGGCAATAAGTGAAACTAATTTTCCACAAGTTGACTTTCTTTTGCCTGTGATGATAATTAATACTTTTCTCTATCTATGAGGGGTTTTTTTTGTGTTATTTTTGCTCTTTCTCCTGCTGAAGAGATGTAAGGGAGAACAGCTTGGTGAGTGCTCAGCAGCTCGCCGAAATTAATACACCACAATGCAGCTTAACATTTCTGTCTCAGGTACTCATATGGGGATTTGTGTTGTGAAATTTTCTGGAGAAATTTTCATCAGTGCTAATCAAACGTTAATTTTCTTTTTTACTTAAAGAAAATCTTTTCTTTAAATACTGTCATAGAATTTAAAAGCTAAATAGGCTTTCTTTCTGAATATTGTTTCTCCAATGTTCTGTAAATAGCCTGTTATACTATTATGCATGCCAGTGCGCTCAAGGGGCTTAACTCTGACTAGTTTCAGTCCTCTGCTGGCTCCTTCACATTAGAGAACGGAAAATCACATCTCCAGACTTCTAATTTCAATGGACTTTCTGTATGCCATTTCAAAGGCAGAAAATTAAAAAATATATATTTTCCCTTTGCTCTCTGTTTTTAGAGATAAAAGAGTAACTATAATTTCACCAGTCTCACTCTCTTTAATATAAAGCACACTGGAAAGGTATAGGAAATGACTTCTTTACCAAATGCTCCTCGATAAAATTTTTCTCAAGGGAGATAGGAGAATTACAAAGAAGCTTCTAATGCTGTGATTCTGAGATATTTCCGTAATATTACCAAATATTATATCAGTATTTGTTAGCTCGAAAAGGAATGTGCAAGAGAGAAACCACACACTCCCCGAACTGGGTGTATTATTTTACTTGTGGAATCCACACTGATACTGCTGATGCTTTTAAGGGACAACCTGACCACCATCCCAAAATAATGAATATAAAATGATTTACATTCACATATATAGGCTTCCATTACAAAATGATCCACCATCCTTTACAACTCTTAGGATTAAATACAAAATGAATTACACAAGTAAATAATCCCAAGAAGCTAATTACTGCTTTCAGTGGATGAATTTAGACACATGCTTAAGTTTCTGCTCCAACTGAAGTTTATTAAATAAAAAAGGCATCTTTCCTTTTTCTAAAGGTAATTTCAGCACCACTAATGGACACTTATTGTTAATCAACTGGAGGAAAGATGGGAAGGCGGAAGGGAACAAATGATCATTACGGGATAACCAACACAGAAGACAGAAGGATAACAGCAGGGGTGAAATGGAGCTAATGCCACATAGAGAAGCATCCAGTGTGCCCAAAACATCTTGGCAAATCTGATGTATTCTCAGGCCGTGGAGAGATTACAGTAGAAGTTCCTATAAGAATATATTGCAGACTGTGTGCTAGGAAAGCACTTCCATTAGGGAAAAATTACCTGTGGAATGAGAAATACATGAGCAGAAACTGGCAACTGAAGAAATGTTAAGGTCTGCAGTGGGATTTTTTTGAGAGTGTATTTTTTTCTTTTAATGGTGTGTCAGTGGGTCACCAAAACAACCTGTAGGGCTGCTGAGGTACAGTTTTGAAGGTGAAGTGGTGTGAGATTTATTGCCAGGCTGGCAAATCCTCATAACATCTTTCAGGGCTGATGGGAATTCAAAATGTACTTTGGTGCTTTTATTGGGATGAAAGACACACTGTAGAAAATAATGATAATCAGCATATAACACTGTTTCATTCCATTGAAACTTCTCTGCCTTTGCTAATGTTTGCTTAATGTGTACTAGCACAGTACATGCATTGTAGAGTAACCATTACTTCAATTACGAGACATAATAGGAAGTCACTAAAAGATTTTTTAATGGCATTTTATGCTAGTATTTAGGTATATTAAGAAATAATGCTTTTTCAGTTACTTTTGGCACAACAGACTAAATTGCAATAAGAAGATAACTGATTAAAGCAGGCTGATGGTCTTCTGATTTTGCCATGCAAAATCCTTCTTTCAGAGACTGCCAGTCGGAAATAGTGTTCAACATGGAGAGAGCAGGAAAAAGCCTGATACAGAAAAAGAGAGGCAAGATTTAAATGTTTTCACTTAATTGCCTCAGTCCATATTCACAATTACTTACACTATTGCAAAGCTGCTTTTCAGGTTCTTTAAGTATGTAGAGAAATTTATGCTCTGGCTCTTGAACTGTATTAACATTGAGACTGAGGCTGTACCTGGTTGAAATAGCGGCTGTGATCCAGAAGCAAAAAAATTTTCAATACAAAATCCTTGTAGAATCTTAGGCAAGAGGAGAGAAAACAACAGTGTATCTCAGTACCAGCCTGGATAAGTTGACACTTATATGGTATTCTCCAGTTACTGTCTAATTAATGCTTAATATGCGATAGACACACTGCATCCAGAACTGTCTATACATGTAGCTGAACATCCTGTGCACTTGGATACAGAACTATATTCTGGTCCAAAACTTGTAGTCCTCTTCATTGTATAGAAAAGTCAAGAATAAATGCATTAAGGAATCCAAATTAGAAAATGTTGCTGTATCTATTTTCCTATGCTCTAGTTTCTGAACTTGTAACATATTTAATATTCAGTGTTTTTATGTCACGTCCTTATTTACTGTATCCGAGTTACACAAAAATCTTGAGATTAAGGGTACTATAGAAAATATTTATTTATGCGGGTTCCCAAATCAGGCCCTGAGACACACAGACTCTGCATATTTTTTTTTCCAGAAAGTTTTAAAACATTAGGTAACAAAAAGGAAAGTTGAAATTTTGGAGTATCCTTGAACTATTCTACTGTCTTACACAGCCTTTTGAGCAAAACACGTTTCCTCAGATTTGTTAGGTTTCTTTTCTGTAGAATCTACAAGCCATTACAGGTGGAGTAACAGGTTCTTTAATCCCTTTACAACAAATAAGCTGCTCTTTTTAGAAAGTTAAAATAGTAATAGTTTGATCTTTTTAGAGGCAGACTGAAAATACTAGGCTAACAAATATTTCAGTAGCAAATATCTAAGTTTAAATTACTGAGTTTTTACAACTGGAAGTTACAAGATCAATCATGATAGTTGAACATGAGAATTTTTGTGATATGTTTGAAGTTTTACTGCACTATCAAATACTATCACTAAGCAGAAACAACTCATGCAATATAAACTACTGACTGAAAAATAGTGTTTCAATTTTTTATTATACAACATGTAAAGAATTGCCCTTAAATTATTAGGTTTTCAACTTCCTTAAATGTCTTTCACACTTATTGTTAGAGTGGTGAGAAGTCGTTCTAACTGATACAAACATTCACCCTATTTTATATAAGAGATTCTTAATTTAAACCAGCTTTTAATTATAATTAGTGTTGAACTAATACAAGTTTTTAAAAAACTGAGGTTCAGTGTCTTTTTTGTTGAGGTTTGTTACATCAGTGGTAAATATTTGACTGTTTTTTCTTCTGTAATTTACTATTCTTTTTTTCTTCCTTACCAATCTCAATCATATTGATGATTATCTGTAGTTTTAAGAATATGAGCAGAAGATTGTGTCACCATTGACCATGCATATAATCTCTGTTCACAGGAATTCATTCCCAGATGATTTTGTAAGGGAATCCATATGAGGGTATAGATATGTTTGTGTGCCATACGTTGCTGTTAAGTGTTGAACTACAAAATCCAGTCAGTTTTCTGAATAATTGGCAATTTTTTTTTTTTTTAAACGAAAAATGCACCACTGCATCATTTGAATTAATTTATTGTTTTCCTTGCCATTGTACTGCATTAGCTCTTAGAATGTACTGTTTGGGGTTTTTTTTGTTTGTTTGTTTTTTGTTGTCGTTCTTTTCTTGGAAGATAATCTCCATTAAACATCCCATTTAATATTTTTCAAACTTTCTGACACATGCTAGAGTGTATTTACTCTTGAATAATGTTACTAAATGAACATATCAGTATACATCATGCTGTGTGCCAAATCCTGCATATTAACTGACACAATCAAGCTTATATTGCAAATGAAGTAACTTTCCAAAAACACTTGGCATTACTGGCAAGTCATCATATACTCTAGATGTTCTCAAATGAATTTTTCCACAAAACATTAAGTTGAAACTGACCTTGAAAATGACTGTATACTGAGAGATCAATTACTGTGAATTTTATATTTCTTGGTAATTATGTGTTGCATGATATCGGTTTTCTCTGCTGCCATACAAATACAGAGTATGCACTTTCAAATTATAATCCTTGTAAATAACTCTGAATTTACTGTAGTGAAAAACTAGTCATCTGAGCTATGTATGATAAAGAAAATAGTAAAGAAGGATGATTCTTTTTGTTTACCTTTACATCTGCATTTATCAGACACCTATAACAGAGCTACTGGTGTAGACTTCTTTCGTTGTTAGTAGAGAAAAACAGAAGTCTATAGCTGACCACATCAATTCCATTGTCTACTGCCTATTGATCTCCATTGGATGTAAAGAAATACTGAAAGTGGCGAGTTAATATACAGACGTCTTACAGAACTCCAGAGTTAGGTGAGATGTCTCCTGACCACTTACTTAAGTGCTGTTGGTATAAATATATTATGTTACTAAATGTTTTATTGCTATATATATTTTTTAGCTATTGCAATGCATTTATTCTGTGCAAATTGTTTATTTGTTATACTGTGTACTTTATAAGGCTACATGGCAGAACCTTTTATGTTTCCACCACATTGATCATTTTTATATCTCAGTGATATTAGTTCTTAAAATGTATTCAGTTTTTCATAGTATATATTATTTTAGCTAGAACATAAGCTATGAAATTAATATTGTTTTCAAAATAAAATATTCTTGGCAATTTTGTGAATATTAAATAATATTAATTCCATGTACATTTCAAAACAACTTCCTGAAATCCAGATGCAATCATGCTGCAATCAAATAGATATTTAAGAGATCTGTATTAATATAAAATGAATAGGAATATTTCAGGTATAATTTACTTTCCAATTGAATTTTCATCATTTTGAGGTGTTCATTAATTATCATCTAGGAAAAAGAAAATTCACTTTGAAAGCATCAAAACAAAATGAAAAACACAACTTTTCTGAGGTTGTCTGGCACATCAACAGTATATTTAGTTTTTCAGCAGCTTGCTGTCATCACTTTCTTTTTAAGCATTTTTTTCTTTTTTTTTTTGAATCACACTTATTTTTGTTGCTTTGTAGATTCTTTTTCCTTGTTTCCCAACTTCTCGAAGTTTCACTTAGGTGTGCAATCAGAGCAAGCAAAAAGATTCACTAAGTTCTTGCTCAGCTGGGACAGTGTCTGCAACTGGCATCAGAAATGTTGAGTGAAACTTGAAAAAAGCTGTTTCTGTTTCCTTTGTAAATAATGAGTAAACTCTCCAATGGAACTAAAATCTTTAAAATAAGGTGGAAATTTTTACCAACCTTGTTCAATTGCAATGGACTTTTCAGAAGCTTCATATTATATTTGTGCCAATATCTCAAGCCATTAAACTTGACAGCTGCTGATATTTGCAAGAAAAGCCTTCAATTGGAAAATTAATATCAAATTGTGTTAAAGAAGAAAGTGACAAGATCTGCACAAAATTAACAGAATTCTAACTAGAAGTGTTTTCTCAAAATCCTTTTTTTTTAAATAAACAAACAAACAACAGACTTCCAGATTTCCCAGTAGAAAAAAAAAAAAATAATAATAAAAAATAGATATCTGTCTGTTTGATATCATCAAATTTTACTGAGTATTTAATTAGAGAAACCTTTATGTTACCAAGAAATATTCCAATAATCATGTTTTGGTTTTATATATATATATATTTGCAAAGGAAAATAAAGATACAATTTCATAAGCATGTATTTCAAAGTTGTTTGCTAGTTATTAATGAAATACAATCAGGAAATATCTGGTAAATGGGTGCTTAAAACAGATGAAATTAAACATCAAAAACACATACTGATGAGCGAGAAGGATTTTTACCTTTCTATGCTGTAGTGCTTTATATCACCAAACTACCTTGTCTTCCAGTCCAGTACAAGGTAAAGAAGCTGGTAAACATGTCATCAGAAAGCAGAAATTTCAATTACGCTTATTAAAAATATCAGTGTTTTCTATTATTTTAATCTCAATAGATCTGTTTTCTTGTTACAATTTGAAAATGACTGATCAGAGAAAAATTTAGCAAAAGTATTAAGCCATATCTAATCTCAAGTTAATTTAACAATCAACAATGCAATAATTTTATGGTAGACTTATGTTGGCACCAAAAGCAATATGGCCTCCAAATGTATGTTTGTACATATTGATCTATATTGACGTGTACTTCAAAATTATGACAAAAGTATTCTGACTTGTTTAATTAAAAGTTTATTTCTATTTTGATTTTGTGCTTTGTTTTACAGTTTGTTACTTCCTATTTTCATGTCTGCCCAATCTTTAATTTTCAAAATGTCAAAGCCATAACAAATCTTGCATGAGCACAGAAATAGCACATGGTGAATGTATATTTTTGTTGCATACTGAAAATATTTTTATTAACAATACTCTTATAATTCAGAAAAGTTATATTTTATAAGTACAACATTACTTACAACCACAAGGGAGGAAAAAAGGCATGGTATTGATGTGAAGAGAGCAGAGGGGAGAGATGGTACGGAAGAGATGGGGAGAGGAGGAGGAGAGAACATCCTCCATAGTTCTATGAGTTTGCAAAAATAGTCGTAGACACCTGTGTTGTTCTTTTGTTGTTTTTTTTTTTTTTTTTTTTCCTGAAATGTCTGATTATGCTTATCTATTAAATTATTATCTCTCTACATGTGTTTAAATGTACACTGCACACTGTTTGAGAATGGAACAATGGAACTACATTTATTCCAGCTGTAATTCCACTTAAGACACAACATAGCCTCTGAATAAATTCAGCTCTAGAAAACAGTCACTGAGCACAGGCACAGAAAACATGAAATTCTCTCATATTGATAGAGAAAAGCATGCATATATTTCTTATTTTTACCCTGGAGAGGTCGTTCAGTTTTCAAGACCTGGCCCTTACACTATCATTTACACATCACATTTTACTGAGAGTGTAAGTATTATCACCCTGTAAGGTTACTTGCATTTGCATACCCATGTTGTATTGTCAAGTGACATTTAGCAGCATTTACTTTTTTGGCTGCCATTTCCTCATCTTGCATAATACATTTTTCTTACATTAGAAGCTGAGGCACAGGAAAATTTTAAAGTTTCAGTGCACCTGCGGGATGACAGCATGATAGACATCTGTGAAATAAATGCAGGCTTATGGTGAACAGGTTCAGCTGCAACCCCATAAAATGGCATTTTATAGTATGGCAGGCTTAAATGGTAGACTGTTAAACAATCACAGAAAAACATTACACCATATAAAAATGTAGTACAAGGGGGAAAAATGACAACAGTGTGCAGAACTTCAGCTGATCCTACTAGCCATGTGGTATGTTACTCACAGTAATAACAAGTACATTCCCTCAGTAAGTGCCCTTAAATATCAGGGAGTGAATAAGGCAGTACACAGATTGTAAAACGAATTTGTAATCAGACACATTGTTAGCTTTATACTTTCAGCAACCATTTTATCCTTGCATTATCAGAATATCCTTTAAAAATTTTGTGAATCTGTGATTTCCAGGGCTAAATACTTAAAAATCTACTTGTACAAATGGTTAAAATAAAAACTTTCTGGGTAAATATGGGAAAAAAAAAAAAAAAAAAAAAAAAAGGCCATGAAAGCTGCCATTGTTCTCCCTTTCTTTCCCCTTCAGGACACTGCAATTTTCTCACTGTGAAAGTTTTCATATATTTTATCAGCGTGTGCTGTTCTGTGTGATCCTGATGAAAGACCAGCTAGTTGAAGTTGCTTGGATGAAGGATAATTTACTCTTTATCACAGATGTATGGTAAACTGCTCAACTGTTCATTATTTCTCGCAATGCAAAATCCACAGAGTGCTCAATACAAGTTTCACACAGCAGCTTTGAAATAAACAAAGGAAGTACTTTGTCATATCACATCCGTAATTAGATTGTGGAACTCATTGCCACAAGATGTTGCAGAAGCCAAGAGAGTAATTAGATTCTTAAAAGGACTGAGGATAGGCCCATTGTCTATATTGAACACAGAAGTCTGGAGCCTTTGTCTCAGGAAGTCCCTCAGACTCTAACTGCTACAAAGGAGGAAAGCTATAGGCCTGTAGGCAGGCCTGTGCCTTATATTCATGTCTGCTGAAGGAAGGGCGCTGAAGCAGTTGAATTTACTGCTTCATCAATGCATTTCATTAGACTGAATTCAGATCCAGCACAGAATTAAGTGATATCCTGGAACTCTCATTGGATGCTGAAATATGTAAAAACAAGAAGGCAAAAGTTTACCAAGGTTTTATTTTCTGGCAAAAGACAAAATCAAGATGAGTGTGAGATAAAACTGAATCATTATGTTATGTATTCTTCTTAATATCAGTGAGTTTTAAAAGACCGAGCAAGTCCCCACCTATGCTGATGAGAATTGACAAACTTAACTCCTTTACTTATTCCCATTTTGACATTGTTTTCTGATTTTAATTTCATCTTCATATATCTGCCTGTTCATACATGTGCTGGGTACTTTGGAATCATGATCAGATGTCTGGAAGACATATATTTTTTTTCACCATTTCACCAGTTTCTTAGACCTTCATCCTTGACAGGAAACAAAGTACTTTTTCCCCTTTACTCTGTGAGAAAACAGCCATTCTCACAACTTTAATCGATACTGCACACTGTTACCTAAGCAAAAATCTTACTGGTGTACCTGTAAAATTCTTTAGCATCTTTATGATATAACTAGTGTGACAAATGACTTAAAATGTACCTCTGAGAAAAAAAACCTGCAGTGACAGAGAAAAGGGTGATGTGGCTATACAAATATCTTCCATTTCTAAATTCAGAATAGACATCCTCTTGGTGTCAGTAATGGAAGCAGATGATTCAGGATCTGAGAACTTATGAGATCTTAGAGGTGTGATGTGTTCAACATGCATATCATCACTTCTGAGGTGGTTCCTATAGCATCATGTGTACTATATTTTCTTTTCATCTCTTTGGCAGATTTTTCTTTTTTCTTTTTTTTTTTTTTTTTTTTTTTTTTTTTTTTTTTTTTTAACTTTCCAAGCTAGCAGAGTGTACATCCAATAAAATATAGATCTCAGTGTAGGAGATTTGGTAACACTTCCTTGTTATTTTTCCAACAATTTTGACCTTATGCAAGAGTCAAGACATTGTTTTTCCCACTGACTGACAGATCTACCTTTTTTTGTGAGACTTCACTTACATAGTAAATGAATCAATACTCCCACTCACACTTTTCATGTCCTTATTTACTGCATGGCTTATGGGAACTTCACTCATTTCAACTTTCTCCCTCAGCTTTCATGACCTGGAGGGTTTTCTCTGATCATGTCATAGGATTACATTTTTCTACAAGCTATTTCATCTGAAATGACAAGTCTCTTCTGCCAGCATTTCTGTCATCACTTGTAATGCACAATGTTGGGGGATGCCCTCCTGATTTTCCCTGTTGCCCTTTTCCACAATGTAGTACTGTATCATTTGTTGCTTCTTTCTGTTCTTCCTCAGTAAAGCACCATCTGACCCACAGCAATCGACATGATGGTTTCATCATCTGGGATTGCAGATCTGTCTTTACAGTTCTGGTACTTAGCATCTTGGGATCAGAGTCAATATCAGTCCTTGGCAGAGTTTTTACATTTCAGGGTACTATCCCTCTCTGTGATTTACTGTTAGTTTCTCAGGAGCTGACAAAAGTGAGCTAGAAGTGCATTTTCTTCATCTGTAACATCAGAAGAAAATGTTAGTCGGAGCAAGCAGATTATCTAAACAGAGCCTGATGAGTCTGTGTCCAGGCTCACTGATCTTTCTTAATCCATGTTTGCTTAATTCATTCTAATCCACAACCTTTGCTCCCACTTCAGCTTTGTGATGTCCCACATTCAGCAGCACATCATGCCTCAACAAAGTGTCAGTGAGTTAGGGTTGCAGGATATTATCATCTGTAGCCGTTGTCAAACAGGGGGGACCTGGATGCTGGTAAGATTAACTGGCATTTCTTGAAAAAAGATTAAAACAGTAACAGCTGTAAAAGGATTGTATCTCATTAAGGTTAGAGTTCCATCTTTACGCAGAGGTGGCAGTGCTTTCTTGTTCTTTGAAGGCGATCTTCAAAATTATTAAATGAATAGAAACTGAATGGTGGAATACAGTTAGTGTGTCAGCAGTTGTATTCTGGTGTCCTGAGTGTTTCTGTGATAGTGGTATCATCACAAGAGAAATTTGAATTGAAGGTTACAAAAGAAAAGTTTATAAAATATATAGTGAAAGATGGATATTTCTGTATCCTGAAAGTACTAATTTCCTGAAAAAGTACAAGACAAGTGGATTTGTATATATATATATATACATATATATATACATATTGCTGATTGAATCAATTAATGTAAGGTAATTTTTCCATTACAATATTTTTCTCATATCTCATCAAGAGATAACAGTAAAATATTGAGTGATATTATATAAAAGCATTTCAGTGTACCTTTCACCTCAGAAATGCACATAATTTGTACTTCAGAGTATCACTGTGAGTTGGTATATACAATCTATTTGAAAACAGAAATGTTTTCTCTTTTTTTTTTTTTTTAGTTGATAGTCATTTCATATCCTTTAAGGTACACATAAAGCATAAAAATAATATCACAGAATCACAGATTTGTTAACGTTGGAAAAAACCACTATGATCATACAGTCCAAACGTTCACCTACCACCAGATATTGCCCACTAAACCATGTGTGTAAGAAAGTTCCCTCAAACACCTCCAGGGATGGTAACTCTATCACCTCCCTGGTCAGCCATTTCCAATCCCTCACTACTCTTTCTAAGAATAAATTCTTCCTAATATACAATCTGAACCTCCCCAGTGTACCTTGAGGCTGTTCCCTTTTGTCCTATCACTATTATCTGGGAAAAGAGGCTTTATGTCTTTCTTTTAGCAAGAAGCCCTAAGGTGAACACAGTACTTGAAGGGAGGCCTCACCAGAACTGAGTACAGGAGGATGATCACAGAATCACAGATTCACCTCCCTGCTCCTACTTGTTGCACTATTTCTGATACAAGCCAGGATGCCATTTGCCTTCTTGGCCTCCTGGGGATACTGCTTGCTCATGTTCAGCCGAACATCTACCAACACCATAGAAACACAGAATCACAGAATCCTCAGAGTTGGAAGGGACCTTTAAGGTTATCTAGTCCAACTCCCCCACAGTGAACAGGGACATCCACAGCTAGATTTCAGGCTGCTCAGAGCCTTGTCCAGCCTGGCCTTGAAAGTCTACAGGGATGGGGAATCCACTACATCTTTGGGCAACATGTTCCAATGCTTCACCACTCTCATTTTTTCCTTATATGTCCACCTAAATCTACCATCTTCAAGATTGAAACCTTTCCCCTTGTCCCATCACAACAGACCCTGTAAAGAGTTGTCTCACTCCATTTATCAGAGCTAGAGGAGATATTTCACACAGAATCACAGAATCACAGAATCACCCGGGTTGGAAGGGACCCCAAGGATCATGTAGTTCCAACCCCCCTGCCTAGCAGGGCCACCAAACATACACATTCAGATCAGGTTGCCCAGGACCCCGTCCAGCCTGGCCTTAAACACATCCAAGGACGGGGCATCCACAACCTCCCTGGGCAGCCCGTTCCAGGGCCTAACCACTCTCCTAGTAAAGAACTTCCCCCTAACATCCAACCTAAATCTTCCCTCCTTCAACTTAAAACCATTTCCCCTAGTCCTGTTGTTGTCAGCCCTTTTGAAGAGTTTACTCCCCTCCTGGGTGTAGGTTCCCTTCAGGTATTGATAGGCTGCAATGAGGTCACCCCGCAGCCTTCTCTTCTCCAGGCTGAACAAGCCCAACTCCCTCAGCCTGTCCTCATAGGGGAGGTGCTCCAGCCCCCTGATCATCTTAGTCGCCCTCCTCTGGACCCTTTCCAAAATCTCAATGTCTTTCTTGTACTGAGGGCTCCACACCTGGACACAGTACTCCAGATGGGGCCTCACAAGAGCCGAGTAGAGAGGGACAATCACCTCCCTGTCCCTGCTGGCCACCCCTCTCCTGATGGAGCCCAGGAAATTTCTCCCAGGAATATTTCTTTATATACCCAGAGTGAGATTGAGAAACAAGCAAAGTCAAATGTTGTCCAACCAGCTTGCTATCAATAAAGTGTTGGGGAAGGGAAAAGCTATCAATTATTATGAATTAGGGTGATGGGGAACGGAAAGCGGGTAATAGGAAAGATGGGAAAAGAGCAATAACTATGTAAAGTGGGAATAGTCACCACCTAGGATCCAGTGGTATCTGTTGTGAGCACCATTTTGATGGTCCAGGGCTGATGCAGGCGTAAAGATGCAAGGAGAAGCAGCAGCAGAATGTCTGGCCTTAGGCATTAATCAGGTAAGCAGTAGGTGACCAACAGCAATTCCAGGAAAACCAGGCAGTTCTCAGGTAGCAGGCGCAGGAGAATCAAGCAGCAGACAATTTTCAAGCCACAAGTCTTCAATATCTGGCACGCTCCTCCTTGATTAACAGTGTCTTTCTTCATTCTCTTCTTCTGCCAACATGGCATTCCTGGGCACTTAGGTTAGGGTCACGTGCAGCACCAGTTGGCATGCAGGTTCTGTGGATGGTCATCTCCCTCGAGATGTGCTCACAAAGAATTTCTTACTGGCCATTTAACAGCTGCTTTTCTCTGGTGGCTGCTTATCTCTTGCTGCCCTGGTCTGCAAGTCTTCAGATAAAAGACTTCTTGGATTTGTCTATCTGTTGAACTTGTCCAACAGCAAGCATTGAGACAAAGGTGCAGACTGTCTTGGACTTGTCCAAGACTTGCCTGTACTTGTCTGTCTGTCAGAAATAGTCTCTTAGAAGAATCTGTCCCTTTCTTTCCTGTAGCTCCATTTTAGAGACTAAAAGGCGTTTTATCAGGTCACCTCAGAACTTTCTTAGCTTCTGTTCTTTGGACTACTTCAGCATTCAATCCACTGAGATCTAATGTAAAATTCCTTAATTCCACAAGATCAGATTTTATAATTACTGCCTCTCTGTTAGACCTATGCTCTAGCCTTTAAACTGCAGCATCAGACTTCTGTTGTCAGCAACTGCGAGACTGAGAGACCCCCCCACGGGATGTGACGCGATAGGCCCTCTCCCTGCTCTATGATTGATGTGTGGCACGTGCCTTAGGGGCGTAGACGAAGCACATAGGTTATATAAGCTAGAGTTCACGTGTAATAAACGCCATTTTGCTGTTCATCATATTGGTGTGTGCGTGCAGTCATTTGGTCCTGGCCTGGTTTTAGGTCAGTACCGCAGGAGGCAATGCAACAGACTTCCTCTTTCCCTGTTTCCTTCATCCTTTGTTCTTGTTCTGTTGGCTACATAATTGCCGTATTTCAGTAGCTGATGCAATGAGTCCGCTTTTCTGTTTTGTGTGATCACATGATCTGTAATCATACATGTATGTGCCTAAAAGGCAAGATGTACATTAGTTAAATAAAATCTAAGGCAACTTCTCAGTTCCTTCTTTTGCTGCAGACCCATCTGTCATGGTTTTATAATTTTTGGTTACTGGTATTCATCATAACATCATAACATTATGTAGTGCATGATGAGTTAAAGAGTTAATGCTCCAGGTCTGGGTACCCATCCCAGAAGATAATGTAGTAATTCCTCAGAGGACTGTTCACTGTTCTGTTATCATTTCCACTCAGGGGTAACAGATAAAGGCCTTGGTAGGTCACCTGAGGTCCCTTTCAATCGTCTGGCTCTCCTCCCTTCTGCTAGTCCTGACTGCACGTCTCACCTCAGCATTAGGGTAATGCCTTCAGCTTTTGGACACTCTCTCTCTTTGTATTTTATTTATTAGCTCCAATTCTAATTATATTGTATTACATTGTATTATAGTGTGTTATCTTGCACCGCAATATCTCATTTAGTAAATTAGTTTGTTTCTGCTCAGATTGTTGCAGTTGTTTTGTTTTGGGGCCCATCTCTCTATCCTTTTCCCTTATCCTTTTCTGGATGTGCAGCTTTACCTGTCCCTCTGCCCTACTAGTCATGGAGCTGGGTCAAACCAGTCCATAAACTGTTGATATAATCTCTCAACTGCATTTTTTGATACTTTTTGTTTTGCTTTTGCCCTGAAATGTCCATCATTGCTCGGATTTGTAATTTGCACAATGTTATAATTACTGAGATGCAAAGAGAAGCAAAAGCAAGAGTTCTTGCCCAAATTCATCTTATTTAGGTACACAACCATCTATAGATACCTAAAAGGAAGGACTTAATTATGACAAGTTGCCTTAGATTTCTCTATAGTTAGTAAAGCAAAGTAGGCTACTCTGGAGACAATTTCATTCTTAGGAGAAAGAGTTTCCAGAAAGACTCCACAGTCAATTAAGATCAGGTTTTACAATTATAAAATTGTGAAAGTTGTATAGGAAGATTATTATTAAATGTTTGAATCTAGGTAAGGTTAATTCCACACATTAAAAAAAAAAAAAGGTTCTCTTCTGACACAAGCACTTGCCTAGCAAGTTAAATCCAAACATGGCTCTGTGGATAGTGCTCTCATTCAGTAGGTATCTCAAACAGATCAGAGGAGCTTTGATTTTCCTGCCCTTAGCAGTCCTTCCTACCAGACCTGGGATTTTTCTGCACAACACCATGACTTTAGTAATTCTACCAATGTGATATTTGGCACACTTCCATGCCATAAAAAGTCTCTCAGGTGTGCCACAACACCAAACTGTCTCATTACTTCAGATGCTTTGAAGCCCCCTCCTCAATCCACCCATTAATACATACATATATACAAAAATGTATATATTTATATATATGTTTATATATATTTATGAATAAATCATTGCATAATCCATACAAGGCCCAGAAAAAATCTAATATCAAGGACCAGTCATGCAAAAGCAGCTAAAAATCTGTCCTAAAGGGAGCAGTTTTTGAGGCTGGCTTTCATATATCACACCCTGGGGCGCATAAAGTTAAAATAGCACAGGTCTGATTTGCTACTAATTGTACCCACAACTTTTCTATGCCAGAAAATGTGTCATGTCAACAGGATATTTTCTTATCCTCTTTTTTCAACTTTTTATTTGATGAACCTTCTTCATCTCGTCATTTGTAAACTTTGTAGTAGGCTTTATTTTTACTATAGGCTTGTACAGCCCCTTTTGATTCACATAGATGATAAAATAACATTTAAGTATGCTGTAAACTAATTTAGCTAGCCAAAAGAAACCAATTTATAATATATTATACAGAACATGGTTTGGTGGGAAAAAACGCTTTTGAAGCCATAAAGGCTTGAAAGTGATATATTTTTTTTTAAACTTTACATGAAAATTATGTAAAAATTAATTGTGCACAACGTAATTCACAGCTTTTTTTTCCTTTAAAATATCTTTCTTGATGCTTGTATGTACAGAACATTAATTCCCTTAAACAGAAAACTCAACTTCTTTATAGTAGAATACATTTGAGCGTCTTGGAGACATATCTTAAAATCCTTCATTCTGAGAGAGAGAAAAAAATGAAGACAAGTTATCAGTAACACAGCTGTAAAATATGAGATACCTATTCTGCCTGCATATCCTTTGGAAAGTGTTAGCTAATTATATTTAACACAGAATGAGAACATAATTCCTACTGTTTTGACAAGCAACAAATTGCACATTAGCACCTTGTAAATAATATTATTAAAAACAGTTGTCCTTGTCTTCAGTTTCTTTGTAAGAATAGAATTAATTTAAGGCCCATCATTCACAAGATGTGCATTATAATATCAAAGCAGCAGTTTTAAGACACTGGCAACTGAAAATCATGTACACCTTGTGCACAGAGGGAAAAAAATTGGTGCTGTAATAAAAAGATAAAAGGAGAAAGTACGTAAAGACTGATATCAGTATGATCCCTTATAGTAATCAGATTTTCAGTCATGATTAATTTGAGTCAGTCATTCTACTAATGATATTATCCTGATTATAATCTAAGCATAATATTGGTTTCCACTGAGAAATGTAAATTACAGATTATTAAGCATTTTTAATTTTTTTATTAGTTGGCTAATTAAACTGAATTGCTCACTTTTTTTCTTTAGAAAATCGTTGCAGAGATGAATTTTAATACTTTGCTTTTAAACATATCATCTTTCATCCAAGAATGCAGAAGTGTTTCACTGTGCAAATATTAATTTGTACTGTACAAATGATTTCAGAGCAGACCAATGGGATATATTATTAGTTGTGTTTTTGTGTTTAATGGTGTTCTTAGGGTAAAATGTTCAGATCCTTCAGCAAAATATATTAGCAAGAGTATCTGCATTTTGGAGCTCATGTTTCAAATCAAAGGACAGCACTTGCTGGTAGCATAGAGATCCAATTAGTACCCTTACTAAAAGACAATAACTCACATTAAAAATAGGAGGGCTTCTTTTACGTTAACTTCAAAAGGGCTCAGTGTTTCATTTACAGGAGTAAACTCAATAACACATAGTGTTAGCAGTGTCAGAGATTGATGTAGAAAGGAAATGGTTAAAATCATCAGATGTCATGTATTCTACAAGGCAGCAAGACATAAAATGTACCCACACAGAAGTCTGACATACAGGTTTAGTCGTTTTCCTAGTAAAAATCTTAATCTTCATTTTCTCTAACAACAATTGTACAAATGTATGTATAAGAGCATTCCTTCCTTCAAACATGAGGCCAGAAGAAATGCTGAATGAGTTTTCATCCTGAAAGCTAAGATAAAACAGAGCAGTAAGAATCGACTTGCATGGGGATGCTACAGTATAAATCCCTGGTGATTATTTGTGGTAGTTGTAACCACAGTTCAGAGTCGATGAGCAAAGTCAAATGAGTCTTGAAAGCACGTCTGACAAGAGCGAGTAAATATACTGCCTCCATACGTGGTATTTAACTTCTCTCGTATGCACAGGCTCTAGAAAAACAAATGAACAAACTGAAAGGAAAAAGAAAACAAAATCAGAGTTAAATTTGACTTTCCTTTAAATAGAAACAAGCTCTAGAGTAATTTATTTTTCACTTTTTAGTCCAGATCAAAATTCAGATAATTGATAACTGTAACCAGGACGTAGGCTTTGTAGCAAGGTGTAGATCTTATTCAGAAAGTAAGCTATGACTGTTAAAGATGCAGCAAAATCAAATCTATGATTATCTTTGAAATCCTATACTGAGTACTTTGTATTAATCAGAAGAATGAACAGAGACAGAGCACTTCAAACACATGACTAAAAAAAGAAGCATGCCTACCTGAAATAAGGTCCTTGGATACCGTGAATACTTCAGGGTATTGCTTCAGGCTCTTTCACTGAAATCAGAGATAAGGTGCTTGGCAACTCAAAGGACTGAGTCAATTATGTTAAAAAAAAACCAGCGGAACACTCATAAAGTGCACGTAACAGCTGCATGAAATGGTAATATGCTATTATTACAAGGAAATAAAATGGATCGTTGTAAATGAAACACACAGAGGATTGTTATCAGCAGAACAATTGCTATGTATTGAACAATCAGAAACACCCACTTGGAAATCCTTAACGAATTGCTTAACATTTTATAAATAGTATTTCCAGGGAATTCAGAGATCAATACAACTGTCTAGCCACCTTCCACCTGTCTGGAACTGCCTTCCAATGAGAGTAACAGAGGGAATCAACTTAAGTAGGTTTAAAGTGGGGCTTAATACATTTTTGAATGGGATTATAGGATGCAGAAGATGCTTGTTGGAGCAAGGAATAGGAATCAATGACCTGGGAGGCCTTTTGGTATAATAACTTGTACCACATAAACCTTCTCCGTTCCTTTGTCTCCTGTAAAGATAGGGTTAGTACAGAAGACAAATTTCAACAAAACACCCTATTGTTTGCAAGCTGTTCCAGCTAATAGTGGTACTTTAGGTGCATTTAAGGTAATTCTAATATCAACGTTATATTAGCAGAGTAGGAATCCAGGCTTCATGAGTCACTGTTTATAATCTGCAGCTGAAGTGTCTAAAATCAATAGCTAACATGAAGCAGGGCCTTACAGGGATCTAGAGGCAGAGTGTGAAAATGTCAGCTGCTTTTCAGCATGTCTCTGCCAGCTGTGATCGGATGAAATTTCAACACTTTTTCCCTTGTTAGTTGCAACTAGGCACATCTGGGTTTAAATCCCTGTTTATTTTTTCTACAAAACCATACCTGTAAGCAAACATAGGATATCCATACACAGAAGAAGAAACCTTCCAGATCAATCTCAGAGTCACGGGAATTTTTACATTTTTAGCTGGAGAGGGGAAAAACAAAAGCAGTCTTTGTAAATTTTTGGCAGTTGTGCTGCAAGCTCCTTTTTATGGTGATTAGTGATGCATAGATACTGTTAGACTTTGCAGAATATTGTATCCCTTAATGCTTACTATTTACTGTTATGCCCAGAAATGCTAGTAGGAACAGTAAGCTGATGCAGCACAGCAGTAGGAAAGAATGTTACTGCTGGTCTTAACAAGGAACCTGAGGGTCTTTCAATTGCATTCCATCTCCTTTACAGGCTACAACTGGTGAGGAGGCACAGACATCACCCATGGTAGGCTATAGTGATGGCAGTGCAACTGGGAGTTTTGATCTGTCTGTGGCATGGAAGTTCTTTTCTTACACTGTCTACAGTAAATACTCACTTATTGTTGAAGTGGAACTCAAAAAAACATGAGTACCATGAAGTGGAGACTAATATGAAAACAAAAAGTGAATTTTCCTATGTACAGTCTAAGCATTTCAGTTATCATTCAAAGCAGGTCACCTGTGTGTGAATAAGACCCATGCAACTTTTCCAAAGATAGAGAGACTTAGGACAATCTGCTGTGTATAAAGCTGATTGCATGAGTTTAAGCTGCCAGAGGGTGCTTTAACTTAACTTGCCAATTTTTCTAAAACACTGAGGGAAGAGAATATTATATGCCAAAACTGATTCTAATTCCTTTACTTTTCTGTTTACCCCTTCTGAATGGCCACCAAACTGTTTGTTCCTTGCTGTCTGGCAAATATTAGTGCTCACCAACTATTTTTCTGAAATAATTTATGTACACGTGGTATAGGCTAGTGAATCAACTGTGGATCAAATGTTTGGCTGTGTTCTCTGAGGATTAGAAAATGGCTCCTGGTCTTAGTTAATTGAGACCTCTCTTCTAAGCTCTTGTTTGGCACTCCAGTATAAGTGTTAAAAGTTAATCCTTTAAGTCTGACTATTCACCTAGTCTGTTCTTATGTCAAGTAGACAAAAGGCGTCTTCAAAGATTTATTTCATTCTGTGATAGACATTTAAGATGTTTCAGATAAACTGCTCTCAGAAGGTTCGCTTTTCTTCTCATAGATTTGGATACTGTAGTTTAGTAGGTCTAATATTAGAATGTACAAGTTAGGTGAAATGAATTACACAGTGTAAAGAAGAGAAGGAATCATGTCAAAATGTGACTTGCATGCTTCACTTGATAAGGGATTGCAAATAAAATGCTGGGATTTAAAGGGAAGTGTTGCCTAGATGATAATATCCATAAGCAGATGGTTGGTGTTTAAATGCAAAGAAAAAATAGCCAAAAATACTGGTGCGTATTCTGTGCAAATCCTGTTTCAGCATAATGAAATAACGAGTTAGTAAATAAATGATGCATCTGATAAAGTGGTCAGTTTAATATATTGAATAAAGCAGAGTAACTAAGGATTTCTTTGCATATAAAAATTCCTGTTTAAAGAATTATACACTGTTAAAATGATCACGTAAACGTCATGAGAATGTTAGTTACACAGCTATGGTTGTTATAATTGTGAACTAAAAAAAAAAAAAAATCAAAATAAACAAATATCTAATGGTAGGTGGTTTTAATTAGGATATTTTTCACACAGTTGTATGAGATTTCCACTTCTATTTAAAACTTAGTGATGTTTTGATCACATTTATGAATGCTGTGTGAATTCTGAAATAATGAGAGAAAATTTGCCCTGAAGTCTGCATTCTACCTGGTAAACTTGTCTGAACAAGTCATGAAAGTTTCAAGCTTAAATGTACACAATAAGATTGGCTACTTCTTCTATGTTGTATAATATCTTAAAAACATATCTTAACACTTTCATCTGATTACTATGAAGGATTCAATAAAAGCCACCTTAAATGCATAGAAACTGGAGATCATATAGCCTAACCCAGCTGTCATGCAATTTATAAATACAGAAGCAACTACCCACATCTGTTCTCCTATTTTCTATTATTTTTTTTTTTTTATTTAAGAGGGAAATTGACCTTACAATCTTCAACATGACTTCAGGTCATTGTTATTAGTGATGAGAAAATGCTGTGTTCTTCTTTTGACTGAGTCTGGCAAACCTCCCAGATATTTTATAATCACAGTATAAAAGCTCTGAAATGCTGTACAATATTTTATTTTTTAGGTTTATACACTTGTTGTAGTAGTCTGTACATCTGGTAAATAGAAAAGCTAGTTGCAGGGAATCTTATCTTTTTTTTTTTTTTCCCAGTTAAAATGATTCCCCTCTGAAAACCTGTAGTTCTGAAAGAACTAGACTGAAATAAACAGGTTACAAGATCTTTCTTTTAGGCAAAGAAGTTAGTAGTTTTCATTTAGGGAGGATGGGTCTAGGACCAGTATCACTATTTATTGGATTTCAGGAAGAACAAATATTTGTGTGGAAAACTAGGGTTGTGCTGAGGCTGTTTCTCAAGAAACTATGGTTCCATAAACGTAGGTATGTGGAACTTTACACTTTGCCTGTATGAAGGAAGAAGAAAATCCAGCATTTTTAGTCATAATTCCCATTAACTACAGTACTAGTCATTAATAACTGTTTATTTTTTATGTTCAAGTTAAAAAAAGAAGAATTTAAGTACCCCAAAAAACAATTTTATTGCAATTCACTTGCATCCAAAGTATCTCCAAAACAACCTATTTGTCTTCTTATATTCTATCATACAGTAAGTCTTCATGTTTAATATAATAACTAGCAGCCTATGACAATTTCAGTGAAAATTGGTGCATGTGTTGATATTCAGATGAAATGGGAAGATGGTGATCCTGAGGCATAACTTCTTAACTTGGCCTTTTGAAGCTGTTCTGTTTTGCATGGTATTAAGGCTAAGAATAAGGTTGGTCTGATAACCACATTAATGACCTTCCTGGTAGTCATCTGAGATAACAACAACCATCCTCTGACACTGAGTTTCTATAAGACGTCCACTGATGGACCATACATGTGTTCCTGACAACACACCCTGATCAAATCTACAGAATTTCAGTATGAAATTTGATTTGCCTGTCTGTCATTGAATTTTCCTCCTCCAATAGCTGTTTAATTCAACACATATATAATTTAGGACGTATGGTTGGAATTGAGGTTTCTATTTTTCAGAAAAATATCATAGATATTAAGTACGAGAATTATGCTAAGGAATATTCTCTTTGGTAAAATGAATAGTTAACAATGCTGAAACAAGGGAAATAACCCTTGTAGGGTAAAAGTTACTATTTTGCACTGAAATGCAGTGTTGATTGCCAGGCTCGATATGGCTGTGGGCAGCCTGGTCTGGTGATTGGTGACCTGCTTGTGGCAGGGGGTTGAAACTAGATGTCCTTTCCAGTCCTTTTCAACCCAGGCCATTCTATGATTCTGTGAGTGGGCAATTTTTATAATTTTCAGCAGTAATACTAAAATAAATATTGATCATTGATAAAGATCAGAAAATTAAAAATAAACAAGAAAAGGCTCTATTATTGTTATAAAATGTCATGTAAACTGAATGATTCTCCAAAACCTTGTCAATTTCTTTATATAGCAACTTAAGCTACCTCATATGTGTCAGAATTCCTGTGTTAGTCCCAATAGGAAGGTGGAAGAAATATTACACATATTGCATCAATTGAGGATAAAGCATTCATTTGCCATAGGCAGTTCTTGTGAATCTCCTTGTTCATAGCTTCTTCAGAGAAAGCCTGGGTAAACAGCAAAACTTTAAGGTCAGTAAACCCGGTGCTGTTAATATGTAGGGGTGGCAAAATTGGGTTCTGTTTGTTGAAAAGTATCTCCAAACAGGCATCACAACTAGTCATCTCCCATTATAAAACGGGATTGTCTCCCATCTAAAATATGCGGATAACATAACGAAGCAGAAGAGTTCGTAGAGCCATACAGGAACATAGTCATATGTCCTTAGTGGGGGGACTGAGGAAAGAATATTTATTACCCAGTTGTTTACCAGGAAAGTTTTTATTGTAATTTGAAATATAGCAGTAATGTCTGTACTAGTAAGTACAGACAGCCCCTTAAAACTCCAGAATAAGCATTTATTTTGTAAAATAAATAGGTCACTGAATACATACTACACAGTGCCTTTATTACTTTTATTACTATTAGCTGTTATTTAATAAATCTTAATAATAATATGTAAGATAAGGTCTGACTTAAACCTACGAAAGACAGGAAATTCAGAGTTGAGACTTTTTAATCCATCTTTTCCTTAAACCTTCGTGCCTTGGTATTGCAGGATCTGGGGAGCCTAGAGAAAATATCTTCCACCTTATATCACAATACATGTTCAGTACTGTAAGCATCCAGCTCTATGTTAGGGAATTGCCATTGCTAGTAACAGGCCATAAGCTTCGCAATGAGTTTCGATGACCTCAGGACTGAGACTTATTATGCCTGCTCCACTTGAATTTGTCTTGTTCGGTTTGGAGTTTTATGTCACTTGGTTTAGCTGTCACAGCAATTTCTCTAATTGACTAGGTACCTAATTTTGTTTTCTTTTTGTTGTCTGCATATTTGAAATCAGAGTTTTAAACAGACAGCAGAAGCAACAATAGGTGTGTAAAAGCAAGTTAGTAAATATTAAAATGAACCCAAGTGAAACCCAGAATGAAGGAGTCATCAATACAAACATTGTATTTCTTCTGATGGAGAACTTGAGATGCTGACAACTCACTGCTACAACATACAACCCCCTTCCCTCTCCCCCTCTCCCCCCACACAAAAAAATCTCTAATAAAATGCTGCTCCTAAGTCCCCCCAAAAGTAGAGCAAGAGTGGGCATAACACCAGAAAAAGAGGTAGAAATAAAGTGCGTGTATAGCAGTTTTAACTGCATCATTATTTCTTTTTCTTATACTATTAGATCTAGATTAGGAAGTGTTAGAATGTTAGAATTTCATTTCTTTTTATGCTAATAAGTGAGGCCTGCTTGCTCTATACACATAGCAGACCAACAACAAAACAAAAAACAAAAAACACATTTTATCTATGATATGCCTTGAATTGTCTCAAACACTTGCAAGATAAGATGATTGCCATGACAACAAGCTAAAAATGAAGAAGTGGTCAGAGGAGGAAGACCCGTGTAGACAGGATGGCCTCACTTTCTCCTAAACTCCCCTATTTACTGCAAGGTTTTGGCTGCAAGCTTGTTGGTGATGAACTTGTTGATGAACTTACTGGCAACAAACTGTTTGATAACACAGTTAACAAACATTAACAAACTTGTTAATGGGAAACCCTGTAAATCTAGCAAGCAAAAAAAAAAATTGCCCAAGAAAAGCCTGGGGCTTTGGGACTTCAGTACTTCGGAACTTCTGGATAAGTGCTGTAACACACTGAGGACCCCTGCACTGACTGGACCAATGCTGGAACCCAGACTTCTGATGTCCCCCTCCCCTCCCCTCCCCTCCCCTCCCCTCCCCTCATTTCCACCCCACCCCACCTTCTCCTCTGTTTTCATTCTTTCTCCATCATAAACTTGTTAAGTAACAGAAGACTTACTTTGATTTCTTATAAAATTGCATAATTTAGCTGCACAGCTTACAAAGATATAATCATGAGTGCTAATACTATTAAGATAATTGTAGTACATAATTGTAATACAGAGATTCTCCTTAAAATTGATTATTGCTTTTGGACCTTGAGTGTCAGTTTCACCTTAATCTAAGTAGTGGGGGACTTGCAAATCTGGTCACTCCTCCATACCTTTTTGGGTTAGACATAGCAGTGGCAAAAAATATTTTGAGTATAAAAGGTATTTACTGACTGTAATAAAATAAGGTGACAAGTAGTAAGATTCCAATCAGGGTTGTTCCATATGACCTTCATTGCCCTACTAGTATTTTGATTTCAATATTCAAATGTTGTGGCTATAAAATGCCTTAGGAGCTATCTGAGTTTTTATGTTTGGTTTTTTTTTTTTTTTCTTCTTCTTCTTTTATCATTCCTGCAACAGAAAGCCATGTAAACAACAACAACAAAAACCAAAAAGAAATGTTGAAGGTGTCATAGTATCATTTAACATTATTTTTCATGGATATATAGATTGCAGTTGTTTTCCCAGGGAAAGTTAATTGATTGGGCAACACACTGGATTTAAGATTCAGAATTCCAGATTTTGCAACAAATCTTGCATGTAATCTAGAAATAGTCTTAGGTTCACTATCCATCTGTTAACATTATTTCATTCCACCTTTGCCTCTTTTTTTTTCTTTTTTAACATTTATTTTTCCTTCAGCTTATTTATTTAATGCATCTACAACACTGATCAGGAGGAAGCTCTGGCTGTGATTAATTTTAGTAAGTGAAAGGAAGAAGAGCTGTTGTCTGATTATTATTAGGTATTCCAATGATACTGCTCGATATCCTGTTGAGCAACCTCACTCAAATGTTTTTGTTAGTGACCAAAGTTTTTACAAGTCTATACTTAAAGGCAACATGTCTATTTTACTAACATTTCCATTGACAAGAATCTATTTGGCCTTGAATTCAGGATACAAGATTGCTAATTCATTAACAGTGATGTCAGTGAAATGTGATACAGATTAAAACACAAGCATTTACCACTGGAGTATATATACTATGACAAAGCAATAAGTTCTACTCTAATATATGTGTGTGTGTGTGTGTGTGTGTGTGTGTGTAAGTATGATGAAAACCTTCAAGAACAATAAAAATAAAATATAAAGGATCAATATTTTAATAATGCAAGTAGTTCTATAGGATTTTTTACAGCAATTGAGACATAATTAATGCCTCCTCTTTATTACCAAAACGGAAAGCAAATGTAATATGTTCAAAGGAACTAGAATGAAGGATCCATCATTAAGTAAATGAGACACTTTAATTATCTGTGGGTCATTAGTTCAATATGCTCTAATGGCTCCTAAAGAGCTGTTGTGTAGTCTGAGAGTACTTTCTAACTTAACATATAATGCATCAATACAGAAAAAAAAATATCAATATCAGAAGATCATTTTGATACATGTATAACTGATTTGGAATATTTCTGTCCACTTTTCAGTTATTATGTGCATGAAATACCTGTTTTTTATTCATAGCACCAGCCCACAGTAAAATGATACAACCATTGTTTGGAATTGTTACTCCTTTTACAACACACAAAATCAAGTTGTCAACTTGTAAATTGGCTCTTCTACACATGCATCATAGGTGGATTTTAGATGGCCGTGTGCAGGAAAATAGTCCAGAAAATGAGTCCTGAAAATTCCTGTTCAGTAACTGTCATGGTTTTGTGATTTTTGGCTTTCGGTATTCCACATCATAACATCATGTGGGGCACTGGGACTTTAACTGTCAATGCTCAAGTCCTGGGTACCTGCCCTGAAGAGAAGAACTACATTCCCCAGGGGACCTTGCGGTCAGGGAGAGGAGGTTTAACTCCTGGCAAGGTCGCCTGATTGCTCTCTTTCTTGCCTGCCCTTCGTCGTGGGCGCTGCTCCCGTCTCCCTGCTGCTCAACTGGACTGCGCATCTCACCTCAGCGTTGTGGTGAGGCCTATCCACCTTTTGGACATTCTCTCTCTCATTATATATGATTTATTAGCTTCAATTCTGATTATATTGTATTATAGCGTGTTATCTTGCATTCCGATAATATACTTAGTAAATTAGTTTGTTTCTCCTGAGATCGGTGCCGCTGTTTTAATTATTTTGGGGTCCCCTGTTTCCTTTTTTTCCGGAGGCGCGGATCTGCGGATCCCTCCACCCCGCTCGTCACGGAACCGGGCCAAACAGTAACTCAGGGTCCTTTAAGGTTCTGTGCTTTTTAGTGTCTTAGAGGCTTACGTTCCTGGTGAGATTACTTAGATATTAGCATTGATACTACTGCAGTGCATGCCAATTTAATTCTGCAATCTTGTGTGTTCTTCACAGGAATATGGAACATTTTATAAATCTGTAGCTTCATTCTGCTTTTATTAACTTTTCCTTTTTAATCCATTCTGACCTTTCTTTATTTTTATGGTTATTGCACTATGGTATATACAGGCTCACTGAAAAATATTTCATTGACTTTCTCTCCCTTTTATGCCCTTTCATGTCCTAAAAATTACCAAATAGTATATCTCATGAAAACGCCTGAGTGAGGGGCAAATACACATAGCCACATATCTTCAGATCATCAAAAGGATAGCATTAGCATTTTTCCTAAGTAAACAAAAGGCAGCAATTACACCCTGATGTGAAAATCTTTCTGTGGGAATATCTGATAATTGGGTTTGGAAGGAACCTCAGGAAGTCATTTACTCCAGCCTCCTGCTCAAACAAGGATCAACTTTGAAATCAGACCAAGTTACTAAGGACTTTGCCTAATGTAGTCTTAATGATCTCCAGGGATGGAAAATGGTAACCTATTTCTTTATTTGACTATCCTCATCCTCAAAAAGTTTTTCTCACATCCAGTTGGGAAACCTCTCATTTCAACTTCTGACTACAGTTTGCAAAGCTCTGAAGAGCCTGGCTGTCTTGTTGATTTACTTCCTTGTAGGTAAAGTAAAGCTGCAGCTAGCTTTCTCCAAGTATGTTTCTTCTCCAGGCCACACAAGCCTGGTTCCCTCAGACTCTACTCTCACATCTGGTACTATTAACTGTATTTTAAAAATTTATATACATGTTCATTAAATCTTACTTTTTAAGTCATTGAATTAACACATATCAGCCTCAGGCTTAGGTTCAAAAAATGATTTGTGATCTTACCTGCTATGAGACCTTTTATCATCTGATGTTTTCAGACAGATGGAAACTCTCAATACTGTGTTAGATCTAGACCTTAGCATTTTCATTTTTTTATTCTTACTTTGTACTTATTTATTTGTCCGAATTGTTGTTGTTTTCATGTTATATGCTGTTATATACTATTACACAGTATGTCTACTTTATTCAAACCGAGTATTGCATTGGCTTCTTAGGATGTGTATAGTCACTATATGTTTGGCTCTTTGCATAATTCCTTACTATGTCTCTTTCCTCAACGATCTGTCAGTTTCTTGCTGTCGTCCTTCAGTAATTCATTAATTCCTTATTCCTGTCCCAAAGGAACCATGATTTCTATACTTTTTCATCATTCTCATTCCACCAATTCCATTGTAACTTACCCCTAGGACTATTTCTTTCAAATCTATTAATCAGAAGGTTATTAGTCCTTCTACTTTCAACTTTTCCAACCATCATGTCATTTCTCAAGCTGAGATCATCTTATACAACTTTCTCTAGGACAACTCATGAGAAATCAGTGAGAATAAACAGCTTACATCAAGCTATCTGTAGTGTTTGTTCTACCATCGTGGTCATGACATTTCAAGAATTTTGTTCTGCTCTTTCCAGTTTTCTGCTAGAGAAATGGAACATAGACTTGTTGGGTGTGTTGATCACACAGTATAGTATTAGCCAGACAAGAAAAAGGGATCGTCTTCAATGGTAGTGCAGAACTGTCACCAGACGTTTGAATAGAAGGAGGTACTATACAGAATAGTCAGATACCTGACCAGTACAGGCAGGCAGACAGAAGATCCTGCATTATTAAGAGAAGGAAAATGTATATTTTATTCTAATTGTTATTGTCCCCTGTTTTTATGTTTTATATTTTTAAAGGATGGAGATTTTAATGGTTGAACAATGTATTTTGTACATCCGAGCTGAATAATCTTGGAAGACACCTTATAGTATCAGCAATACATCCCTCCTCATCATTACCGTTGCCTTCGTTTTTCTCATTGCCTATCTACACAATCCAAAACCTGAAGCTTCTCTTTCAGTTTTCATGTTGTTTTGAATTCTCTGTTCTGGCACATAGGAGGAAATTATCCACATTTACAAAGCTGCTTTTATTTTTCTAGTTATCAGCCAAACTGAAGTAACTCCAATTACTTTCTATCCATTGCAGGTTACCAGACTGAAATTACACATCTCTGTCCTTTCAGATACATGTAGTACCTGCAGCCTTTTTGTTTGTCATAACCAAAGAAATAACAAATGCCTTCTAGGGAATGAAATGTTGTATATTTCTCATTTCCCTAACTTGCTTACAGGATTTCTCTGCACACAAAGAATAACCACATCCATGAACTTATGTCCTACCACCTTGCACAGGTATTTAGGAGCAACTGAAAAGAGATGGGATGGGAAGAATTCCCATTACCCTGGACTAAAAGACACACTGCACTAGTGAAAATGCAATATTCTTAAAATGCTTCTCACAGCAGTGTGAAGATAGTGTTTACACTAGAGCAGAGTAGAGAGGCACTAGGCATAACAAAGAATACAAGTTTAATTCAGAGCTTTTTCTCTGTTTTTTCCTAGTAAATTTTTCTTTTCATTTCAAGCTGCTTAATTAAAAGTGCCTGCTTTTGTCACTCTGACCTGTGTTTTTGTCCAGGCTTAGTATGGTACAATTGATACTAGCCCAGTGTGATCTGCTGTTGTGCCTACTAAAGGAACACAGCATAGTGTGATGATGTTTGTTTCTGCTGAGATTTAATGGCTATTTTACTTGGCAGCTGCTTTCTGAGACATGGTTCTCAGAGGGGAACTCTCCATTTCAACAGCCACAGTATAGGTTTCCTCTCTGGTACCGCGTGTCAAACATCTGCTCTCCTCTTATCTTTCCCTTCCAGTCTTCCCTGTCTCTGGCATAGTTAGCTGCAGGCCAGGAGTCCTTTTTATTTCCCCCTCAGATTTATTACAGCAGTTCTTTCTTGCCCAGGACTACTATGACTAGGAGATTGTAGTTATTTCAGGCTATACGGGGAACTACTGTGAACTGCTCTTTCCATCTTTGCCAGTAGTACATTCCTCTCTACAAACATTCTTTGAGTGCCAGGAACGATCCTGAAAGTCCCAGACATACCATCAGCTAGTGAAAGGAAGAGTCAGCTCCAGCATTTGTGCAGTACTTAATCTTTGTACCTACATGCTCCTGTGGCTGCATTTTTACTCTGGTACGCTTCCCTGTTCCCTAACATACTTTATTGCCCTGCTCCAATTTTGTCTTCCTCCCTCAAAAATTTTATTCAAATGGAATCTGGAACAATTAATTATATCTTATAATCTCAGAACTCTTTATGATCTCATAACTGTTTATAAATATCTAAAATGCAGGAAACAAGTGGGTAGGGTGGACTCTTCAGTGGAGTGCAGCAATAGAAAAAAGGGCAACAGGCAGAAACAGGAAAATACAAAGTTCCGTATGAACAAACAGAACTTCTTAACAGTCTGACTGATGGAGCACTCGAACAAGTTGCCCAGAGAGGTTATGGAGTCTCCTTCTCTAGACATATCTGAGACCCATCTGGACACCTACCTGTGCAACCTACTTTAGGGAACCTGAAGGAGAGTTGGACTTGATGATCTTTAGAGATCCTTTCCAGTCTCTGCAATTATGTGATTCTGTGTAAATGTGTCTTTAGATTTTCAGCTTTACAAGTTCAATCTGGAATTTAATGTAAAGAGATGATCAACTTAAACTACTGCTTCTTTTCATTGAGAGTATGTGTGCAGGGTCAATTTAAAATTTTGCATTACTTGGTCTTTACCTTTGTTGATATTCCTCTCTCATTTTCTCTATTCTTGAAAAGGAATTTCTTTCAATGAACCTTAACCTTTAACAGCAAGTATCTGATAGGAAATGTGTCTGTGTGTTTTATGAAGAGAAAAATGGATTCAGCTGAATGTACAGATTTTAATTTCAAGTTTCTTCAGGAATGATTAGTATTGCTTTCATAGGCCACACTCAGTCTTCTTTTTGAGCAATTAAGTCATCAAAAAGCCTGTGAGGAAATAAAATATTGCATTATATTGTCTTTTATGAGCTTATTTGGGGGCTTGTATCAAACATACGAGACTCCATTACCTCCTATTAGCAGAATGAACTCTGTCCTCTACTAGGTGGGTTTAAGATCAGAATTTGGATGGCTGGCAGTTGTCCAGCAAGTCAATATCTTTGATGGCTCTCATTTCTGACGACTCAGACATCTAAGCTTTCGTTAAGATGTAACACACGGACTTTAAGAACTTTAGCATTCTCAGTTTTTACTAGTAAATAACTATTTGCAAAAGAAAAAAAGAAAAAAGAAAAAAAAAAGTGAGTGGGATGTTTAAGATACTTAAATGCTGATCTATATGGAAAATCCAGTCATGAATTCAAACACACAGACATTGGAGGTAGTGGTAAAACTCTGAGCAGATGGGGAAAAAGGACATATGTGCTTAAGTGGGCTGAGTAGAAGGTGTTTTAGAAGTGTATTATGGGCCAAGAGTTGATATGAGAATAGTGGGACATCATGCAGGCTTATTGTTTTTTAATGTCAAATTATAGCTTGACTGATGGATGCAGCAATACCTTCCAGTATTTGGCATCTATTTTGCTGACATTTTTTGTGTGTAGATTCAGATAACTTCCTTCAGATCTAATATGCTGTCTAAACTTTCAATGAGAAATGTCACAAATCTTCCAGAAGAGTTCCAGAAAAGATCACACATATTATCCCCATGGAATCCAATTCAGCTGAACCATACTGAGATACCAATTAACAACCATGTACAATTCAGAGGAAATAATACAGCCCTCACTTTTTTTTTTTTTTTTTAATCGATTCTTTCTTCTGGATACAGAAAGATGCCAGGCCTCTATAATGACTGCTTACTTTTTTTCTACTTCTCATGTGAAAGAGCTAATCTCAACCTTTTAGTGCCATTCAGATGTTTCAAGTAGAGAAATGAAAGTTTAGGAAAATATTATGATAGAGATTTCTCTTCTAAGTAACCAGACCTGGGGTAGAAGTATTATTCAATTAATTACTGCTGTATTTTTACAACAGACATTTTGTTCAATATTTTATATATTTAATTTATACATTTTTACCTAGAACATCTTAAAACAAAGAAGTTTCTAAATACTATCATTTACTGGAAAAATATGTAAGTGAAGATGTAAACAATGGCCAACTTGACTACAGAAAAATAAAAATCTCAAGTATTTTATTTTGTGTAAAGTTAGACTTTGCAGATGGAGTCTGACATTAGAATCAACACCTATTTGGTATCTATTATGAGAAAAGGAGTATACTCAAGAGTTGAACTCACCACAGAATTTGAATGCACTTCTTAAACTCGGTCTTTCAATTATCTATTCTGAAAGTGGCATAGCAAGAAGAAGGTTTTACTGACATCATAAGCTTGCTGGAAATGCTTTGCCGCACCACGCGCTATACTTATCAGGGATGAGGACTACCTTTGGACATAACTGGAGTGCTATATACTGTCCTTAGAGGCGAGGGCATTTAAGTTTTCCCTTTTAACTGTACGGGAAGACACAGTCATAGTTACAGCAAAGTCTGTGAGAATATCTGCCAAGATCTACTGGAGAAAGAATCTGAATGAAGAATCAGACAATAGGGAAAAACATCTCTACTTTTTCCGGCCAAGTTGCGTGTAAAATGTACACAGGGAGGCACAGTTTATAGATAAGGCAAGGGCTGTACATTTACCACCGAACTTGGTTTGTGTACTGATGTTGCCTCTGTTACAATCTCATCCTGACTGTATGCCAAATAGCTTCTGGCAGATGCTCCGCTCAGTAAGCCTACATTCCTTAGCAGCTACAGTTTAGCAAATACGTGTAAGAGACGGAGACAGGCTGCGAAGCTGATGGTTCAGAAAGGAATTTACTTCAGAGCAGGAGATGATTATGTAAGGAAAACAAATGATCAACTACAGGTTTAAACAAGCAAAGGTAGTCTCATGCATATCATGCTGATTTTTGTCATAAGAGACAACTAATTAGTCCCCAGAAGTGGTACTACTGTCAAAAATACAATCCCAAACTGGATTTTGAAGATTATCTTTCACAAGCAGTCGCAAGTTCTATAAAAAATACACAGGTACTCCACAGTGTAGGAACATTGCATGTTATGCATATGATTGCCAAAATTGCTATTTACAGAGTCATACGAGATGGAGTTCTGGTTCCAAATGTTGTCTGTGTAATACACAAGCTATAACAAACTGTTAGTATAAGAAACATTGTATTTTTATACTAACTACAGGATTTTTTTTTAAGTTACTAGCTCAAGCTTGACAATGATATCAGACTACTCTCCAGGATTGCCAGCAGTGTTTCAGCCAGTTTATTTCTAGGATAGAGGATCTGCCAGACTCGTTTCAGGAATGAAGTTGGATCTTGCATTTGAGGAAATAAAAAAATGAAAACAAGTAACTCGCAAAAGATTTGGGATCCTTAATCTGTATGAAGCAACCAAGAAAGAGGGCTCATAAGGGAAGTCATGACAGAGTAGACATGAGAAGAGCAATTGATCACAGTGATTATGTTTGGAAAAGGATTAATGCAAAAACAGGAAGAGACCATTGGAGTATCAAATTTAACTTCTGTAGAATGTTGAAGCAGAACAGCTAGTGTCCTGAATATGCTCCCCAAGAAATATAGAAATTGACTTATCAAGCTAATCGGATTTCTTGTGACACAGTGACCAGATGTTTGTTTCACCATTCTCTGGCAGGCAGTTGAAGAAATCCCTGTACTAATCTGTTGCTAGCATCCCAGGGCAAAACTAATATCCTGTCAATTTTCCACGTGCAGAAATTTGCCCTCAACACACGATAGAAGACACTGGTATTACAAGCTTCCAAAAATCCTTGTGAACTTACTGAAAAGCAGAAATAATGATGGACAGGAACCGAGGCAGTAAAAATTAATTATTTTCCCTATTTAGGCTCTTTATTAGGATAAATGCTTGTAAACATAATCTAAACCCCAAATTCTTTCTTACGCTTTCCTTCCTTTTTAATTTTAATTTTAATTTTAATTTTAATTTTAATTTTAATTTTAATTTTAATTTTAATTTTAATTTTAATTTTAATTTTAATTTTAATTTTAATTTTTATTATGTTGGCCCACGAGGTCAGATGTGGAGATTGGTGGTATGGAAAAACACGATGAACCTTACCAGCAATATCACATTTTGTTGCTGTATGGTAGACGGCAGCAGAAGGGCAATCTGACAAAATAGCATCTGATGTGGTAGCGTGTATGAAGCAAAGGTGTGTCACTGAATTCATCCATGCAGAAAAAAAATAAATAGCACCCAATGGGATTCATTGATGCTTGTTCAACGTTCATGAAGATCAAGCAGTGGATGTGAGCACAATGAAGCAATGGGTGGTCAGTTTCAGCAGTGGCAGCAGCAACATTGAGTCACCTCCACTGGTGCAGATTTTTACAATTGTAGCATGCAGGCTCTTGTTCATCACTGGTGAAAATGCATAGCTAATAGTGCTGATTACACTGAAAACTATTGTTTAGTAGCTGAGAATTTTACTTTATGAAATATTGTACTGTGTTGAATTTTCCATGGGAATAAATAGGAGGCATTACTTTCAGAGCAACCTGATATAGTAGCTAAGTCCTAGAGAGGTAAACAGATGGATCTTTTGGTCAAATCAGGATGGAATTTATCACAGCCTAAATATCTAAATGTGTCTGTCAGCTCTGTAAATACATAGTTGAAATGCTTCATGTAGACATCTACAGTCATGTGATTCCATAATTGCCACCAAAAATTTAAGGTTTCATTGTACTGCCCACCCATAGTCTGTTGTCTTCTTGGATACCTAATGAGTGGAAGATTCTGATAGGACTGCCATATTGCATGACACAACATCATTGATAATCCCATGCTTTCCTGAATCGGTATTTGGAGGTCACTGAGAGAAATCCAACTTATCCTGGAGAAGCTTTTCTGCTGACAATATATATACATCTACTTTCAGGTGAGTGAAAGGGCCTTTTAGGCTCTGTCAGCTGCTTTTGTTGCAAGATTTGATTCATTTACCCCCACGGAGAGGTTCTAATGGTCTCCTTCAAGATTCCTTCTCAGACCTGAAAGATGCAGACGTGACAGCAAGATATGACATATATCACTTCAAGCACACTTGTGTCTTGGACTCACTAAAAAGTTTTAAATAGAGCTTAAACAGAAATGCATACAAGTCTTCTAACACAAAGATCTTTAATAATTCTTTTTCAGTTTGTCCTCAGTCTATCCTCATAGCTTATGCTTTTAAGTCTACTTCTTCATTCTTGCTGCTGTTTCATGGTTTCCTATGATACATCAGCATATTATTTTCTTTTCAGAAGATGAGGTAAAGGAGAGGTGGTAGCATAGAAACAGTACTTCAGTATTTTTCAGTGGCACTGCTTCCTGGCTTGTTAATCTTAATATTGAACTTGTATTATTTACATCTACTTTAAAGTAATATTTTGTTCTTGTCCCATTTTGAATTGCACCCTATTTATGCTATTTTCTCCCTTTGCAAATCATTTTGAATTCTAGCCCTGAATGTCAGTGTGCTTGCATCTGCTCTTAGTTTGGTATACTCAATTTAATGAGCAATACCTCTATTGCACTGTCGAGATAATTAATTAAAATATTAAGTAGTGCCAGGTTCAGACCAGATTTCAGTGGATCACCACTTGACACAGCTTTCTTATTTTGACACTTCATCATGATATCTACAGTTTCTATATGGGTCTTCAGTTAATTGTATATGCAACTCACAACATTTTGATCTAGATAAATTTCTGCTTATTTTGTAGTGAGAACATGATGTGTGGCAGTGTCACATATATTACTTTTCTTGTGGTATATGACAACAAATCTTTCTCTCCCTTTCTACAGATCAAATTTTCTCTGGAACGACACAATCTGCTCTTGACAAATCTATTTTAACTGTTACTTACCTTCTCGCACTCTTCTGTATGCTTACTAACAGGCAGCCTGTCTCAGCAGTTTTCTGACTTTGAAAGTATGATGATATCCCTGTACTACCCTGCCTATTCCTTTTTATAGGCAAGCCTTGTGTTTTTCCTCTTTTAGTCATCTAGAACTTTACCTGTCCCACACAAGTCTTGAATGAAAACCACTAATGCTTTCATTGTTTCACCAGGTTGAAGTCTAAGTACCTCAGGGTAAATTTCACCAGGCTTAGATGACTAATTTACAATATAGTAGGATATTACCTTAATTTTTCAAATGTTTGAACTTGCTGGAAGGCTTTTGTAGGTAAACTTTTGTGCTGCTCTAAAATATTTTCCCCATCCTCCCCTCCACCCACCGTTTAAATATTGCCATTGAACAGTAATAAAGGATGGAATCTAAAATAAGCCTGAGAGGATATTTTATTGTTGTATCCTGAAACTCTTTTTAAGACAGCTGTTTACAAACTTCATTAGTAGTATTAGTGCTGTTAACAGTTAAATAATGTTTGGTTTTAAACATAAAACAAAGCCATGCATTTCAAATTAAGTGTTAGAGGAAATGTCTAACATCTTAAAAATATTCTCTGTAACGTTTTTTTTTTTTTTAAATAAGCTTGTAAATAATAATAAGCATTGTGTGCATAATATTAAAGCATTGTTATCGCTAGGCCTGGCTTTCTTTGTTGTATGGAACAAAGAAAATGAAAGCACAAGGAGAAACTCAGACAGGAATGCCAAGCTCTAATAAGATAGTTTTATCAGGACAAAGCTGTCTGGTGCATACCAGATTCTCCTAAAGATGAAATATAAATAAACAAACAACTGCAGATAACAGTGCATCATCTAAACAGACTGGAAAACAAACTGTTGTAGGGCTTGGACAGTCTGTTATATAGACTCAAGACAGAGCATAAACAAAAACAAGCTTCTGCAATTTCAGAGGAAAAGCTGAGCCGTGATTATATATGCTTTTGAATTTCCATATGCAGAAAACAAGAAATAGCTTATTAACTCTTGCTGCATAAATACCTCAGGAAGCATCTTGACAAAAAGGAATTCTTGCTACTGAACTTGGATATTACTAGAGAGAAAAGAAATTCAAATGGACTTTGAATTACATATAAATTCTATATAACCTGAAAATGCTTATTTTCTGAGTCAACCTTAGGACATTGATGACACGTAAATTATTTTCCTCTTAAAGAAGGAATTCAGTTGCAGTTCAGAAGCTTTACATTTTACATCATCAGAAACAAACTGGTGAAGTCAGACCAAAACATCTGGATAACCAGCAGGAGACAGTCTGTATGCACCATATCAGAAGGGTGTTATGATGGGCTGGAGCACATGATTTCTTCTTCCTTCTGCTCTAGTCCTATGCAGATCCCACTTGTTGTAGTGTTTAAAATCCTAAGTAGATAAAGTACTCAGTATGCCTCAAGTTTTCAATCCCTAGAAGAACAAGATGTGCAATGATGAAAGTACCTTCTTTAGAAATGTGTTTTTTGTCACATTAGTGTTTTATATTTTAATATATATAATTAATTAATCTAGCTTTTAGTTCAGTGTAGAAGAACAAAAATGCTAAATATTATAAGTTTTTGCAAAACACAAATATTCAGTTTCTATATAACCCTTTATTTGCTGTAGTTCATAAATCAAGGACTTTCATAGGAAAATAAGTTGAAAATAATAGTGTAATTTAGAGGGTGCAATGATAACTATTGTTTTCCACAATAACATTAAAATTGATCATAAACCAAGATTAAGATTACACACTATCTGTGCTTATACCAACAGGAAATTTCACCGTGAATTACAAGGAGTTTAATTTTAAGCATATAGCTATGTGCTAGGACTGTTTTGTTTTATTATTGTTTTCCTGTGATATTTTATGTCTGCATATGCATAGATTAAAAAAAGTTTAAAGTTTTGTTTCAACATATGGAAAGGCAGTTTTTAATGTAATTTGATGTTTGAGTAATTCAGTAATTGCTTATATACCTTACTTCCAGGTAGCTGCACCCTGTTGGGCTTCTGATCATTATATTCTTTGATTGATTACACCTTTAATTGGTCTAAATCTGAGTTTACTGGTTAACAAGGAGCTACACCAGATAAGCATGATTTTCTGTTGGGATTCAAGGTTACCTTCATAAGAAAGCTAGCATTATTGTAGCATGTAATATTTTGGATTTTTTATTATTAATTTATTTACTATTTCTTGATACATTTTAGCTTTATAAGATAAATCCATCTATTAACCTTTGCTGGCAATATAACCCTCTTCATTTAATTTCTGTAAGTTCTTATTTGTTTTCTAATTGCACAATGATAAATACGTTAAAATTTGTTGTTTATGGTAGTAAATGACTGAAAATTAATGATTTTGAAAGATGTATGCTACAGCTAAAAGATTAACTACCTTTATTTAGGTTATATATTTTATATTTTATTCAGTTTAATGTTCACAGACCTTGCAAAACTTTCACGCTGCCTAGGTTTATGTGCTTATATTTGAATGCTGATAAAGTGTGGAATTTCAATCTGCTATTGTAACACTTTGAAATGAAATTTGTGTTATACTTTTATCACTGCTTAAGTTGCTTCCAGAAAATCTGATTGAAAGTATAGAAAAAGCAGCCATGAAGAGGAAAGCACAAGCAATCTTCCATTCTCTGTTTTTATGGCTGACACACATTACATTGGAGTCTTTTTGTGCAAGAGACAGTTTGGGATAATGAATATCAATTTCATGCATGTTACACACAGGCAAGTCTTATTGCTCGTCATTTTCCCTACAGTTTTCTTAAGAATCGGTCTGGATTATGAAGTCTCCTTCAGTTGCCACATTCTTAGTATGAAGTAAAAAGGCATTTTGCCCAAGCCCTTCCTGGCAAGAGTTTAAATTTAGTCATATATTCCTCTGAAAAAGTGAACAATTGCTTTTATGGAAAGGGAACTCAGATGTGCAAGCTGGAAAGCAGCCACTCTGCACTCCTACCAGATCTCTGACTTGAATGATAAGGGGACCAAGCCTGCCACAGAGACACTTACCAAGCAATTTAGATGCAGCATTACTTTCTGAGCTCTGCATTAAAAGTAGATAGATTCTTTTTTGCTTCATATATTCTAACTGCACCGTCTCCAGGGCACTGCACAGAAGTCTGGGGAGCAGTTCGGGTGCCTAATGTAGGTGTCTGGCATATTTTTTAGATATTCTAAAGTATATAAGACACTCCCATAGGACTACAAGGTGTGATACAGGGACTTATTCTGGTCTTTTAGAGGGGCGAGAAGCCAGACAAAATCAGAAAGCCAGACAAAATATTTTAGAACAATTCACACAGTATAAAGCATCTTTGTAGAAATTCCTGTATCTCCTCATCCATTTAGAATTTTAGATGATGTTTTCCTTCAAGTCAAAGTTCTCCTCTCATAGATTCATGAGTTTCTGCTTTTCCCCCTTCTGACTATGTGAACTTGTTAGCCATTGTAGAAATGATCATATCGTTAAATTTGGTCACAGTTATCCCACTGTGATCAGAAATCACACAAAGTGTATGTGGAGCAACATTAACTCCTGAGTGGCAAATACCGATTTTCATGTAAATTGGTCTATTGCTAAATAATTTGAGTGTATATATGGAAGAAGCAGAAGTGCTTTCCAAGGAGAAAATAGAAAATATTTTGTAGATCTTATTGTAGTAGAGCGATTTCTTCCACAGCAGCATTTCCATCCCAAGTTGCTAAGTACATTGCATCTCAGTCTGAGTTGAAGCTGGTTTGGGCTTACCCTTCTCCCCATGGTTTTAAATAGATTTGTATTTATGGTGCTACTCAAAAAAAAAGCACTATGTTTTACACCTATATTCTGTTTCTAATGTTTTTCTTTGCAAATTAAGTCCCAGTTTGACTTACTATTCCACACATTTTGTATAAGTGACACAGAATATTTACAAGTGTAGTAACTACAGACTTATTTCGCAGAACAGTGTCTTTTATACAGTCAATTAAATATTTGTTCTACCTTCACATTCTTTACATACAATGAAGCTACCTCTAGGGAGTTAATTTTAACTTTTCTTTGCTGATAATTATACTCTTCTTGTGTAAACCTTGTTATTACTGCAGTGCTACACAATAAAGATAGCGTGTTTCTTCATAGATGCTTAGATAAAAAATGTGGTTTAAATTCCACTTTCAATAGGACCAATTGTATGACAGTATCAGCTTTTGAGCAGAGAAGACCTTATAAATCCTGGAGGACTAGGACTAAGAGCTGATCTTTGTGCACATAGACAGATGCTTGGACTGTATAATCTTGTAGATCTTTTCCAACCTTGGTGATTCTGTGATTTCTGCCATAGGGCTGTCAGGCTGCTTTGGCAGCATTTCACCACTGTACTTCAGTTTCCCGCCTTGTGAAAAGAGAAATAATAGAATCATAGAATCATTTGACTGGGAAGGGATCCTTAAAGGACATCTAGTCCAGCTCCCCTGGAATGAACAGGAACATCCACAGCTAGATCAGGTTGCTTAGAGCCCATTCCATCCTGGCCATGAATATCTCCAGGGACCGAGCTTCCACAGCATTTCTGGGCAACCTGTTCCAGTGCCCCACCACCATTATTGTAAAAAACTTCTTTCTTACATCTGATCTAAATCTTCTCCCTAAAGGAGGCCTCTTTAAATACTGAAAGTCCAGTACCCAGTCTCCCTGGAGCCTTTTCTTCTTAAGGCTTAACAACTTCAGCTCTCTCATTCTCCCCTCTTGGGGGAAGTGCTCTATCTGTTGGATCATTGTTTTGGCTGTCCTCAGGACATGCTCCAACAGGTCCATGTCTCGCCTATATTGAGTATTTCAGATCTGGATGCATTAAAGTGATAAAGTGCTTGTTTTTATTATTTTACAGCTCAACAGCCAACCAAGACTACTGCCATATGCATCAAAGAATGGTATCATTATATGTATATAGTCTGTGATACTATATTTTATAAAAATGTTAAAAGTGAGTAACACCCTATTTGTTTTACCCTGAAGGTGGTAAAAATAGTTTATTTCTTAGCAGTGAGAGAAAAAGCAATTTGTTGTTATTGTTGTTTCCTTGGGGGGAAAAAAATAAGAAAAAGAAAGAAAGAAAAAAAAAACTAATTAACAAGGATAGTTACATTTGACAACTTGAAAGAGTACCTCAATTAAAAAGATAAATTAACTAGATTTCTGGAATCTAACTTACAACATAATTAAATTAAAGTCTGTATAAATCCCACCTTTCAGTATCACTTTCACTTTTAGATATTTGTATACATTATTAACTTTTTTTTAATTTAATTTTTTTTTTGTGCTAGTATTGTTGTCATTGCATTTATAAGAAATCCCAGGAAATTAAGTTTTTACAGTTTGTGTAAAGTACAAAATGTTAATAGGCCTGAAATATTTCTTGTTATATACGGCTTCTGCATAGCTACTTTGCATTTTACTGTTTTTTACAGATTTTATGTAAAAGACTAAATTTAAGACATAAAAGTCATGTGGAACAATTCCTATTTTAGCAATTTTATAAATAAAGAAGTACATCTTTTAAGGAAAAATAATCTACACTTTCATTCTGACTAGTGTGCTTAATAGCATCACCTATAACTAAATTTAGATGTCTCTTCTAAGACTGGTTGATCTAGATCATGGTCATTGTGCAAAGGAGTGATTCTACTACTGCTTTCACCTTATGTTTTAGCAGAAACTTCCTCCATAGGACACATAACCAGCTGCATTGCATTTTAGTTGATACAAAATACAAATAATTCCTTTCTGATGGCAGCATGTTGTCAGAGTACGATCTGCAAAAAGAGATCTGATTAACTGAATTGTAATCTCGGCTATGATTGCTACAAATGTTATTAGTGGGTACAAAATTCTTTTTTTTTTTTTTTTAAAGACCTTGAAATATTTTCTTGCATATTTTTGTTCTGTAGAACAGAATCTATTTGCTGAGAACATTTGCTGTAAAGTATCTTCTATATTTTTTTTTAGATATTTATCTTTATTTCATTTTATGATTTTGTGCTTTTTTAATGTACTGTGGATCAGTATAGATGCCTTATCTGTGTTTATCTTCTTTTTTCTTTTAACATTATATTCCCTATTGTACTGATAATCTGATTCAGATAACTTTCAGTATTTCTCTTTTCTTGAAAAAAAAACTCATTCTTTTGCACATTTTTACTACATTTAAATTTTGCCATACATCTCAACCATCTTTCTGGCCCTCGCTGGCCCTGTTCCACCTCCAAATATGTCTTAATGCCTTTATGTGGAAACCATTATAATATAAAAGAGCATAATGATTTCTGAGTGGATGTTGCAGGCCATCCGGTCAATGGTCTGTGAACCCAAGTATTTCTAAGTAAACCAGAAACCATTGGGTCATAATAGCTGTGAAATAAAAACTAAAACATCTGAATTTTAATAACACTCTAATTATATATTTATTCCTTTCAGTAAAACCACTTATAACTTGTGCAGTTTTTCATGATTTCCTGTAATGTTTCTGACAAAGTTTTCAACATCTGCTGGATCTGTGAACAGTAAATTTAAAAGCAACATGATAACTCCCCAAGACTCCTTTCTTTGGTGCTTTTTGGAGAGGAGGGTAATTCAGATAAATAGCACTACATCTTAAATAAAATGTAGGTTTTGGGGGGTAAATGAAATATATTATACACTGAAAAACTAGCTTTATGGCTTCTGTGGATCAGGATTCATGGGACTACGGACATTGAAAGACTTGTGTATCTAAAACCAGAATTAGGTAGCCTGAAGTCTTCTAGCTACTATCAGAAACTATCTGCGTCAGCTGTAGTTCCTTGACTCTGTAAGTCACTAAATTACACTCCCAGAAGTGGATACATGGCCTCTTTCTGCTGAGCAGTCAGCCCTTAAAGATAGGAGTGAAGTTTGTCCTGCTTACAGATGTAAGCATACACACTGTAGACACATGCGAGGAAATTTGTGATATACAGCTTCTTAAAAGCAAATGGGAAAAAAAATAAAAATAAAAATAAAAATAAAAATAAAAATAAAAATAAACACTCATTACAACATAAATAAAAAGTTGATCTATGTGTCTATCTTAAAATTACTTAAATTAAGCTTCAAGAGTGCCTATTGCTTCCAACGGGCTATGTAAGGTAAAATATTTTGAAGGCTAACTCAGACACAAATATCTACCTTTGAATAAGTCATCCCTATGTTCAAGGAATATGTGTGGTTCACTACAATTTTCTGTCATACATGCTGGTAGTGTGTGTCTCAGGTACCAGAAGGAGCCTAGGTTCTGCACCACCCTGTGTGATTTTTTGATGGAGGCATCAAATCTGAAAGAATTCCCAAATGTTCCTAATGTACAAAAAATTATAGCTTCCCATAGAATTTTATTATAGAAGTTTATCACAGTTTATCATATTCTTTAAAAGCCAGAATAATATAACTGCAATGATGGTTTCCATCCCTCATTTCATAGAATTGGGGTTGGAAGGGACCCTTAAAGATTGTCTAATCCAACTCCCTGCAATGAATAGTGACATCTACAGCTAGATCAGATTGCTCAGAGCATGGTCCAATCTAACCCTAAATGTCTCCAAGGACTGGGCATCCACCACGTCTGGGCAACCTATTCCTGTGCTTCACCATCCTTAATGTAAAAAACATCTTTATATCCAATCTAATTTTTCCCTCTTTTAGTTTGAAGTAATTTCCCCCTGTCCTATCACAACAGACCCTGCTAAAGAGTCTGTCCCCTTATTTCTTGTAGCTCCCCTTTACATATTGAAGGGCTATATCACGGTCTCCCTGGAGTCTTTTCTTCTCCTGGTTGAACAGCCCCAGCTCTCTCAGCCTATCCCTGTGTGGAATATCCCTTGGATCATTTTTGTGGCCCTTCTCTGGAAATTTTCTTCATTCAAAATGGCTATCATACTACGTCTTTCATCCACCTGAAAAGTCTCTGCAGTTCCAATTTGCAGAATATAATAGGAAGTGCTGAAAACAGGGACTATGTAAAAGTGATCAAATGATGCCATTGTGCAAAGGGCAAAGACGTTCTAAAAAATTTCATTTGACAGATAGGAAAAGCAAAAATGACAAGAATAACGAGAAAGAAAATACTTAAAAATGCCTTCTGTAGAAAGAAAAACTTTGTTCTCAGATACCAAGTATGTTAAGACATTTTATATATACTTATTTTTAAATATGAAAGTATTAAAGCAACCTCAAAGGTTTATCCAGAAAATGTAGAGCGTGCCATTTCCTAAATGGGCCGTCTTTGTGAGCCACCAGACTTCCATTATGTCACTGCTTAACATATAGCTGCCTAACTTCAGAAGAGACTTCTCAATTTTCAATTTGGAAGTTCACCTCTAGAAATATATGGGATCTCAGATCCTGCTCTTGTCCTGGCTCTGAATATTTCCTTTTGTTCAACAACTTGCTCAGAATGCAAATTTTGGGATTTCCTTCCTAATACTCTTTGTAATGCTGTTTAATTTGATAGGCAGATCTGATGGGTTCCAAGTAACTTATAAATGCATACTGCAATTGAAAAATCTAGCAGTAAAAAGAGTGCTCAGCATGAGGAAAAAGTATTAGATGCTTGCTCTCCAAAACAGAAAACTGACATGTCTTAATACTTTTTTTGAGCAGCGCTATAAAATTAAATCAAAACAACTGTAAAGGAGGAATGACTGTTTTTCTGTTAAATGTTGGAGCTGTAGATGTTTAATGATTTCAATGAATTTGCTTTTTTTTTTTCTTTTTTTTTTCTTTTTTTTTTTTTGAGATAAAAATTAAAGTCAGCCTTGGGAAAATATCTCTGAAGAATTCTTTGCTGTGATTTGTTTCTGCCTTCCCTACCATGTAAATTTGTATAGTAGTCTGTACTAAATGAGAAATATTAAGGTAATAAAGTTCTTAATTTAAGTTCCATCACTAAAATGACAGTTATGAGAATGAGAGAGAGAGTCACCTAATGCTGTAATTAATATTACTGGTTAGACTGCCTGACATTCTGAGAGATTAAAGTGAAACAAACAAATAAATTATTTCTATGGAAATAATTACTATTAATTTGTGAGAGCTCCAAAGAGAGTTCTGAGGCTGATCTACTTCCATCATTTCTTTGGAGACAGCATGCCAAGATACTCCATTCTGCAGTTTCTAAGACTGTTTATTTTTTTTCTCTGTTCTTCCTGGGAACCAGACTAATACTTGGTGGGACTTGTTTGTGTCTTATCAGCCATTTTGGGTTCTCTATGTTCTCCATTTTTTTTTCCCAAACTGTGTGCCACATTGCTCCCTGGAAAGATGCATCCTCTCTTTTCAAAGTTTCATCTGTCCCACTGTGTCACAGCCTGAGTGGAACAAATCCTCTGTTAGAGAATTCAAGCCGTGCTCAGTTGTTCTCTACAAACAAGGCTGACTGCCTTGGAAATGTTTGAGTCTGGACTATTAAGCTCTTCTTTTCTAAAGCTGAGTAACTATGGCTGAACTGATCCCAGTTATCTGTTAACTTCCAAATATAGACCTAGCATATAAGTCCCAGGGCATTCTATGCAGGAGACTATGCTCTTAAGTAAATTGAAGAGATGAATGAATTCTAGTGCAGGAGAAAGTTCTGTGCATCCCTTAAATTTTTAGCATGGACACAATTGCTTTTGTTTCTAATTTTCAGCTCAAACTTTTGGGAATAGCCCACAGAGTTATGAAGAAATGTATAAAAGAAATACAATCTTTCTTAACGCACCCAAACTTTGCACAGTGTCATGGAAGCTGGGAACCTGGAAATGAAGAACCTCTCTAGAGAGTTGTTCATTAAAGGCTACATTGTTCAGTTTGAAATGTGAGTGAACTACTTTATTAGTGCAAATTTCTCTTGAACTAAGAGTTCTGGGAGCCTTTGTTAAACTCAGACATGAGGGACGTAGCTACTACTTTTGAACTAAATTCTAATACATGCTTTCCACTTCTTCTCATCATGAAGATGAGAGGAGAAAGAAGGCATTAGATGTGCTTTTCTTCTTTTTGCTGTAGTTGGTGTTACTGCAGCTAGCATCTCAGTCAAACTCCTGGCAGAAAATTAACATACAGGATCCCACACAATGCAGTTACTCAAATTCTCAACCCCTCTGTACTGTTTGTTTGTTGCTGCTGTTAGTGGTGGAGTTTTTGTGTTTTTTTGTTCATTAGTTTGTTTTGTTTAGCTTTTCCTCCTAACATTAAGAACGGATGGATTAGGACTCTTGGTTTCAGCAGAATTATGCGTTTTGGGAAAGAAAAGTGGGGAGATAAGTTTAAATAAATTAGACTGACAGAAAAACTGTAGAGAAATGGGAAAAAAAATATTCTTATAAGCACATTGTCTGCCTAGTTGAAATGCAGCAAGACAGAGAAAACATAAACAAAAATGTCCTGCCACAAGTGGTTTGTGGCAAAACCCTATATAGTTTTGTTTGTTTGTGTTGGGCATCCATATTTTTTTCTGACAGTCTTTGAGAGTTCTGGAATTTCCATTTCATAAGTCTAGTACTAATGAATGTTTAGGGATGAGATAAAAATACACTTAAACAATGGTAAAATATATTTTAACAAGTCTATTTAGTTCTGAATTTCAGTTCTTCACATACTCTATATCAATGTCTGGCATAAAAAAAATTAAGCTCCTATAATAATCACCTTATTAACCGTTCATGTTCTTGTACTTTAGGGGAGCTTAAGTTCAGGGATTTAATTTTTGTCTAAAAGCATCGTGTAATCATTCAAAAATGTTTCTTGTGTTTCCTGCTGAAGGACTACACAGCACTACTTTGGATTATGCTCCACTCCTGCACAGTTAATAATTCCAATCCACTGTTATAATATTTGAACTTGAATGTGATTCAGATTTCCTGGCATAATGTATGCCATGCTTCTACAGTAAATAAATAGCTGCTTTAAATTCACTGGTGCACAAAGTTGAATGTCAGAAAGCCATATTTGCATTTATACACAGAATAGTTACATGCTGATCAGAACAGTGTAATTAGGGATACTAATGTAAAATTTTAACCAAGAACTTGACTGTTTGCAGAAAAAGAGAAAAAAAAATCAAGAGGAGAAAACAATAATAAATAAATAAATAAATAAATAAATAAAAGCTGAATGTTTAAACTATGTTTTGCAAAACCTTAAAATAGTGGCTGTAATACACCTCAACTGATTTTTTGTGTTAACTCTTACCTGGTATAAATCTCATATTTCCTTTCTAATATATATTTTAAATTGGAATCTTTGAACAACTCATGAAAAGCTGCAGATCTTGACTAACAATATATTTAAATTTCCCTCATAGAGAACTGAATTTGAAGTGCTTACGATTACAATCAACATGAATTTGATGGTTCAGCTCACCTACTAATGAATTACAGTGTGTATGCTTTCAACTTCATGTTATAGTAAAAAATTTGATCCCTTTCCAAATGTAGATGTCTGGAACTGAATGGAGTGGCTGAATCCCATCTTTTGGTCCCCAGAAGAATGGTGAGAGATAATTAAAATATCTATCTTGATTTAGAAGAGTCTATTTGCTGATTGTCTGATTTCTTGGTGTTGGAAGACATTAACTGAAATCTGGATAAATGGGAAAAATTCTTTGAGCTAGCATCAAGAAGTGAACCATAATTTTACAATGCCAAAATGAAATGCAAATGCACAAGGTGATTAAAAACATTTTGTTTTTTTCTTATTGGTTGTCCATTTTTTCTCTTTTTATTTTCTAATATTTTCTAATTTAACTAGGGCTGGGTGAGGTGTGGATGAATCTACAACTGGAAAATTAAAACTGAACTTTGAAAGAATAGCACACACCTGTCTAAACAGATTGGTGCTAGCTGCACCTGTGTTTTTCCCTTGTAACCTGTCTCCAGTATCTGTAAGAATGTTTTCTGGCAGAAGTACTTGTAGAGATAGATAATACTAAACTAATAGAAAAGAACAGCCAAGTAAAGTGAGTTCACTAACATAATTCACGTTTCCAATCAGGAGAAACACCACTGTCAACATAACTTCAATTCAATATGATTCCTGGTTTGAATTTCAAGTACTCAAACAAATGGCTCACAAGTAATTATTCTTAGAAACTCCATGTCACTTAACTACCTAAAAAGATATATGGAGAAAACTACATATAACAGTTAATTGGTTCATAAACAGAGAACAGAAGGAAAACTTATCTAAAGAAATTATTTGTCAGAAATCTTGACCTCAGATTTACTTCTGATAAACTTTTTTTCTGTTTTGTTGTGATACCTATAAAATGGTACAGTATATGTGTATTGAACAGAATGATACTGACCAAATCATGAGATTAGTCTACATATTCAGTGACTCATCTATGACTGCTTTTTAGCTGATGGCTTTTATGTCAAAATAGAGACGTAAAAATCTCATATGATATCAAGAATCATGGATATGCATATTTTTGTGCTAAACATTTGCTTTGGTTTTAACTGAGAGTCTAGAATGAATTACTGTAGATGCAAATCTATCTGCATTGAAGAGGAAGAAAATGTTTGTGTCAACCTTTATGCTGTGAAACTGCTGAACGATGTACATCTCAAGATATGACTCAGGCTCACTTAAACAAATCCACCATGAAAGGTCAAAATCACTTATGAGGGTTAAACACAAATAAAATGACATTTTTATAGTCTTTCTAATCCTCAATGGATTCAGAAGACATTTTGGTTTTCTCTGAAGGCATTTGCTTATTGCACTGACACAGAAAGGGCCTGATTCAGCTATGTGTTTTTCAAGTGGATTAAGGGGCAATTCTGACAGTATGACTAGGTTTGCCAAAAAAAGCACATTTGGCATATTTATTTAATAACTACATATACTTCGAAGGGGAGAAAGTAATAAAACGTTGTTATCCCTGCTCTCTTAGAAAATGACATAGAACTCCAGCAGACTCTAGAGAATTCGTCAATAATGAAAACTCCTGAATGGCTGCATGGCTGACTTTGTTGTAGATGAAAAGAGGAAATGGTTTCTTCCCACTGGAAATGCAAGCAGTGTTCATACATGGGACTGAGTTAAGAAATCTTTCATTTTATATCATTAGTGTTGTTGATAAGATGAACTCCAGAAGAATGCAAGAGTAAGTGCCCTTAAGATTGTGATTGCCCTAGTTTCAGCTGTAGTAGAGTTTGGACCTCAACTGCCTGAAGGTACCATTTCATAAGAAATAATAGTATTTCAGGACTCATGGTAGAGACAGAGACATGTTTTCCAAATGGAGCAGGAAAATCATAGAATCATAGAATCACAAGGTTGGAAACGACCTGTAAGATCATCTAGTCCAACCATCTCCTCATCACCATTGCCACCACAAGCACTAAACCATATCACGCAGCACATCGTCCAGACACCTCTTGAACACTGCCAGGGATGGCGACTCCACCACCTCTCTGGGCAGGCCATTCCAGTGCCTGACGACTCTCTGAGAGAAATAATTCTTCCTTATGTCTAATCTAAACCTCCTCTGATACAACTTGTGGCCACTACCCCGTGTCCTGCTTGTTGCCTGGGAGCAGAAGCCAAATCCCTCTTCACCACAGCCTCACTTCAGGAAGTTGTAGAGTGCAATGAGGTCTCCCCTGAGCCTCCTCTTCTCCAGACTGAACAATCCCAGCTCCCTCAGCCGCTCCTCATAAGACTTGTGCTCCAGACCCCTCACCAGTTTTGTTGCCATTCTCTGGACATGCTCCAGGACCTCAACATCTTTCCTGTAGTGAGGGGCCCAAAACTGAACACAGTACTCGAGGTGCAGCCTCACTAGTGCTGAGTAGAGGGCGATGACCACCTCCCTGCTCCTGCTGTCCACACTATTTCTAATGCAGGCCAGGATGCCATTGGCTCTCTTGGCCACCTGGGCACATTGTCAGCTCATGTTCAGCGGAGCATCAACCAACACCCCCAGGTCCTTCTCTTCTTCACACTCATCCAGCCACTCATCCCCAAGCCTATAATGCTGCATGGGGTTGTTGTGCCCAAAATGCAGAACTCGACACTTGGCCTTGTCAAACCTCATCCCATTCACCTCAGCCCAGCAATCCAGCCTGTCTAAATCCCTCTGAAGGGCCTCCTTACCCTTGGGCAGATCAACACCACCTCCCAGCTTGGTGTCATCTGCAAACTTACTGAGGGTACACTCAATCCCCTCATCTAGGTCATCAATAAAGATATTAAACAAGATGGGTCCCAGTACTGACCCCTGGGGGACACCACTTGAAATGGGTCGCCAGCTGGACTTCACTCCTTCTACCATGACCTGCTGGGCACAGCCCTCTAGCCAGTTCCTTACCCAAAGAAGTGTATACCTGTCCAGGCCGTAGGCAGCCAGTTTCCCCAGAAGAAGCCTGTGAGAGACCATGTCAAAGGCTTTGCTGAAGTCTAGGTAGACTACATCAATAGCCCTTCCCTCATCTACCAGACTGGTCACGCAGTCAGAGAAGATGAGGTTGGACAAGTATGACCTGCCTTTCACGAACCCGTGCTGGCTGGGCCTGATCCCCTGGACACTATGCACATGCCTTGCAATCTCATCCAAGATGATTTGCTCCATAACTTTCCCTGGTACCGAGATCAGGCTGACAGGCCTATAGTTCCCCGGATCCTCCTTATCGCCCTTCTTGAATTTGGGAGTCACATCATCAAGCCTCCAATCCTCTGGGACCTCTCCAGTTAACCAGGAGCATTGATAGACGTCAGCTCCCTCAGCACCCAAGGGTGCAGCCCATCCGGTCCCATGGACTTGTTGCAGTCCAGACGGAGGAGAAACCCTCTGACTGTCTCCACCTGAATCACTGGGGGCATATTCTGAGCAGTGTCCCAGACTTCCAGATCAGGGCATAAAAAGGAGGATAACTGATCTGGCTATTAAAGGCAGATGTAAAGAAGGCACTGAGGACCTCAGCCTTCTCCTTGTCCTCTGTGACCACATTCTCTGCTGCATCAAGTATAGGATGAGAATTATCTTTAGTTCTTTTGCTGTTGATATATTTATAAAAGGATTGTTAATTGTCTTTTACTGCAGAGGCCAATCTGAGTTCAAGATGGGCTTTCACCTTCCTAACTTCCTCCCTGCATACCTTAGCTACTTCCTTGTAATCTCCCCAAGTAGCATGTCCCTTCTTCCAGAGGACGTAGACTCTCTTTTTTTCCCTGAGTCTCAACAGTAGTTCCTGGTTCATCCACGCTGGTCATCTTCCCCTATGGCTCGCCTTACAGCACTCAGGGACAGCCTCTTCTTCTGCCTTTAAGATTTCTGTCTTGAGGAGCGTCCAGGCTTCCTTGGCCCCTTTACTCTTGAGAAGTGACTCCCAAGAGACCCGTGCTACAAGCACCCTGAACAGGTCAAAGTCTGCCCTCTGGAAGTTCAAGAAGGTAGTTTTGCTGGTCACTCTTTTGACATCCCCAGGAATGGAGAATTCTACAATTCTGTGGTCACTCTGCCCAAGATGGTCCCCAACCTTCACTTTTCCCACCAGTCCTTCTCTGTTAGCGAAGACCAGGTCCAGCAAGGCACCACCTTCGGTAGGCTCTCCTACCAGTTGCATAAGGAAGCTATCTTCCACACAGTCTAGAAACCTCTTGGACTGCTTCCTCTGAGCTATATTATATTTCCAACATATATCAGGGAAGTTGAAGTCTCTCATCAGAACAAGTGCTGGCGATCTCATAACTTCCACAAGCTGCTCATAGAATGCCTCATCCAGCTCTTCGTCCTGATTAGGTGGTCTGTAACAGACCCCCACCAAGATGCCGCCCCTACAGATCTTCCCCCTGATCCTTACCCATAGACACTCCACTCTATCATTCCCAACCCCAAGCTCTTCAACCTCAAAACAGTCTTGAATATAAAGAGCCACACCACCACACTTTTTTCCTCATCTATCCCTTCTGAAGAGCTTGTAGCCATCTATTGCAGCATTCCAGTCATGGGAGTGGTCCCACCATGTTTCGGAAATAGCAACAAGATCATAATTAGCCTGGCTCACAATCGCTTCTAGCTCTTCCTGCTTGTTACTCATGCTGCGTGCATTGGTATAGATACATTTCAGACAAGTCATCTGCCTCACCTCCTGCTCAAGCATCGTTCCCATAGGCTCATCTCTTGCGAGGCCTGTTTTGTCCCCTTCCCCCTTCATAGCTAGTTTAAAGCTCTTTCAATATGCCCTGCTAGCTCCTGAGCTAGTATTCGATGCCCCCTTCGAGATAGGTGGGTTCCACCGACAGACAGGAGGCCAGGGGCCTGTTTCATCAAATAATGATTGCAGTAGTTTTGTACACTGAGTAGAAACATCCTGCAGAGGTCTTGGACTTTTGCATTTACGTCCTTTCTAAACACTAGGATCTCACATAGTCATAGACTGATAACAATTTTTTAGAGTAGAAGGGAGAGTAAGACTGTGATGATCCACAAGTATCCTGACAAATAGAGAAGATAAGATAAAGAGCTACTGCCCAAGAAAATGGCAAGGGAGCTTGCTCTTACATGACTTGAATGAACGACCAACTTTATTTTACGGCCAAGAATGTTATATGTTTTGTACATGGAACCCATGTGGAAGCAGAAAGATGGACAGCTAAAGCCATGTGAAAGGAAGCACTTGATTTACCCAGGTTGCTGAATGGCAATTTTTAGGCAGTAGGATTATCTCTTTATTGACCTTATATTTGAAGTCAGGAACTTCACTGTTAGGTAACACAAAGTACATTGTCATCTCTTCTGTACAGAAAACTACTGCTTTTCTCAATGTAAAGCTCTTGATCAGAATGTTTTTCAAAGTGACCTTTCATGGCTTGAGCTCCTGATTTTTGGATAAGCAGCAGAATGACTAAATTTCATTCAATAGCAGCCACAAGTAAGTCCACTTATACAGACTGCATGTTAGTATTTAACAGTGTTCTTCAGTACACTTAAAACTTCCTACAGAGGAAGTCTGAGCTAAATCAGCTAATAAATGAATGTGAAACATGTCTTCATTAAAAATATATAGATAAAGAAACCTTATTGTCAGCTAAACAAAACCATTAGAGTTTTACCAGTGCCTAGTGAGAAAAGCATCACCATTTGAAATCCCTTGCTTTTACAGGAAATAAGCAGAAGAAGATGATCTTTCTAGGCACTCTGAAAATGGTATTCCATGGAAGAATTTAGGCTGAAATTACAGACTTGTGGTTTCCATAGACTTATATACTATAAGGACAAATCCCCTGAAGCTTGGCAGATAGAATAAACTTACAGGAATTTCAAGAACATGTTTGAATGACATGAAAACCTTTTAACATTTCTGCAGACACAAGTACCAGATACATATCTTCCCTTCTTTGCTCTTTCCTAATGTATGTTTCCAAAAACATGAACTGCTTTCCTGTTTTCTGACAAATCCAGGTTTGTCTGCTCTTGCATCACCTCAACCTATTAGTCAAGAATATTTTTGAGCATCTAAGATGAACCACTTGACAATGCTGCAGCCATGTGTTATTGTGAGAGTAGGTAAGAAAAGAAAAACTCTCTTGTTCTGAAAAAGTGTCCATGAAAATATTCTCATTTGATGTATCTTTTTTTTTTTTTTTTTTTTTTCTAATTACTTAATCTAGCTCCACTACCATAGACAATGTAATGACTTTTTTTTTTTTCTTCCAAACTTAGCTTCCACCGTTTCCATACTTGCTGACTTTTGGTGAAAGCCAAATCTTCCTAAGTTCTGTGGTAAAGACTTTCCATGTGACTAAAAAATATACATTTAAAAAACACATGGGTGCAAAATAAAAAGACAGTGGGAGAGTGACTAACAAACTCAGTGGCATTCAGTACTGGTTCCTCAGGACCTAATTGTCACACTTCTAAGTTGTATTTATTTGTGACACCCATAGTCACATAAGTATGGACAATATTAATTAAAATTATCCTCTTATTAGCTACCATACATGACATTCTGCACTAGTTTTGAACACAAAGTTAGACCAGATAGCCAGTTAGATTCTTTTAGTGTCATTGGACACTGGCTTTGTTGTAAACAGCTGTTGCATTCTTGTGAAATTAACCTTTGCCTAACATTGCTAGCAAGAGAAACAAAAATAATTTTCTGTTGAAACTTTTGATTCTCTAAATGACCTTCACAAGGTATTATTTGGATTCAGAGCATTTTCAGGTGCAAAGCTCTACACCGTGAAGAAAATATATTTAAATGAGAGAAAAGGCATTAATTTTGATGAGACTTCAAGGGAGACTTCAAGCTCAACCATACCTATTACTTACCTAAAGATGTCCTGACTCTTAGGAACCTGTCTCACAGTAATTTTTCTGTGTTGTATGCTACAAAGTAAAATGTACATTCTTCCTAACACATAATTAGTTCTCTTGGGGCTTACATAAATTGCAGTTCTTATACACTTGTGGCTGGCACAAAGTAAATTTGAGAACTGAAAGCCTTAGGATAATGTCAATCTCTACACACTGTCCACCTGTGATAAACCTAGACCTGCCCTTTGAATGTTTTATCGAGCTGCAAAATAAATAGATAAATAAATAAATCATCCTTCTCTGAGAACTGGGGTCTAAAAGCATATTAATTCTGTGTTCAGAAATAAAACACATAATCCATCACAAATTCATGTTATTAAAATATGCCCATGTTTCAGATATTAGTGCTGAGTTTGTAGCTACAAACTGAGGAATTGGAAACTGATCTCCTGGGAGGATCACATGGAGGTATAAATGAGCAGGATGTTCTTATTTATGATCACCTATTCACTCATGAGCAGGGAGGTTTCTACTGGCATCCACAGCCTAATAGATATGGAGAATTAACTTAATTACAGTGGCCACATCAGTAGACTGATTCCAAGCATCTCAGGAGCCTAAGGGATCTGGCTGATGTGGTTGCTGACCTGAGCTCCATCATATTTGATAAGTTGTGTCTGTCAGGATATCAATGACAGGAGAAAAGGAAATAACACTCCTATTTGTAAGACAAGGAGGAAGGAGGATCTGGGAAACTACAGGCCAGTGAGCTTCATCACTGTGCTTGGGAAGATGACAGAACAGATCGTTCTGGAAAACATGTTAAGGCATATGAGGGACAAGCAATTGATCTGTGACAGCCAGCATGGCTTCACCAGAGGAAGCTCATGCCTGACCAATCTGGTGGCCTACTGTGATGGAGAGACAGCATTAGTGGACTAAGGAAAGGCAACTGATGTCATCTACCTGGACTTGTGCAAGGCCTTTGACATGCTGGGAGATCTCATTGTCACCTTCCAGTATTTAAAAGGAATTTATAACCAAGAGAAAAATCAACTTTTTACATTGGTAGATAGTGATTAGACAAGGGGGAATGGTTTCAAGCTAAAGGAGGGGAGATTTAGATTAGATGTCAGGGGAAAGATTTTACTGAGAGCGTGATGAGGTGCTGGAACTGTTTGCCCAGAGAGGTTGTAGATATCTTCTCCCTGGAGGTGTCCACAATCAGATTAGATAGGGCCCTCAGCAGTCTGATCCGGTACTTGATGTAGCAGTTGGCAACTCTGCCTGTGGCATGGAGATTCGAATCTGATGATCATTTAGATCCCTTTCCAACCCAAGACATACTATGATTCCATGATTCTATGATTCTATGACTGATGAAATATGTTTATCTGACTGGAGCTGTAATTATATACAAACATTTAAGAATATTAATGTTTAATTGGATAAACTAACCTACTATGTGTACCACATTTAATAACTTCATGTGTATCTTGTAATCACTATTGGATCAGGCCAGAGAACATGAAATGGTGTCAATACCATCAAAACAGAAAAATAATGAAAAGGTGCAGTCAGTCTTCAGGCTTATCTCCAAGGTTAGATGGCCTTATTCTTCCATCTTAATGAGTAACTGTACTTGGCTATATTTAATAACTCTGTGCAGAATTCCTTGACTGCATGTTTTTAGGTTCGGAGGCATCACAATGGGCTATAGTATCCTTCTTATCAATATGGGTGTTTCAAACCAAGTCACTGGTGACAGTGAATTACTTTGGGTGACCACTCATCTGTATGAAATGAGCTTGATGATATATATATGTTGACTTACTAAAATAAACTTTACAGTTATTGCTCTTTGACATACCTCCTGGAAATCTGAGTCAAGTAATACAGTCTCAAATTTTGAACTGTTATCTTTACGGTAAGCTTAATTTCATCTGATTTTTGAGTGTTGTGACTTTATGTGAATAAAGAGAAAAGATCATAAGGCAGTAAATTGCCACTTTATTAGGAACTGCGTTTGCTTTTACATTTCTTATATACATTCTTAAAATCAATCTATTAACCAATAATTCAAAATACACTTCTGTGCATACATCTTGCTCTTCTTGTGTTATCCTGAAACTGTTGCATAATGGAGGAATATTCCCTTACATCTCTTGTGGTAAAGTACTGGGATTGATCTATTAGATCTATTAGATACAAAGATATGAGCATATGTGTAGGAAGTATATTTTTCACTTCTTTCTAAAAACACTAATTTAGTCTTCTAAATATATATATATATAATGCCTGTTTAGCAGATGTTAGCATTTTTTTCTTTTAAGAAAAGAAATCATGCAGAAAAAAAAAATAAAATAAAGGGAAGAAGGTAGAAATAAAAATATTATTGGAAATTGACTACTTTCTCTTTCCTATAATTCCTAAAGAAATCTATAACACAGTAGTAGACGTCTGAAAAGCTCCCTTGCTGTACTGGAGTGAGCAGATGATTTGTTGTAGTGCGGCTAATAGACTGATGTTTGCCCATCTTTTGGAGTCTCACCTGGAAATAAATTGCATTCCATGATTTCTTTGCTGATGTGGCCCCATTACACTGCAGGTTTGCTTTCTGGAAGAAAACAAGTCTGTGTTGTCTGTGATGGGGCGAGTTTGTCCTTCACAAATTGAACTGGAAAGCGCCTTTGGATGTGATAAAGTTAGCTTTGGAGTACTAAGCCCTGAAACGCCTTCACAAGTTCTGTTGTTATCATATTAAGAGTGAAAATCTTAGTGACTTCATAAGTGAGAGAACCTAAGAACAGTCTTCCTGCATGTGTGCACATCTATCTTGAGGCAAATATTTATTGCATAAATGAAAAAGTGAGAGAAAGACCTTAATGGAATTATGTGATTAAGAGATAATGAAACTATTTAGGTAAATCCAAGACAAGATTATTTGGCTTCCTCAAAATTGATTCTGAAATTAGTAAGTGAAACAAAAAAGAATTTAGGCAGTGAATAAAAATAATATTTTTAAATTAAAAAAAAAAAATAATGAAGGAAGATGGAAGAAAATAGGATGTGATGTAGCTGAGTGGGAGTAAACAATTTATAAAGCAGAGGGTGTAAAAAGTGAACATAAGACAGTCAGACAGTCCATCTGTAAAATGAGAAAATAAAAGAATAAGGGTAAAATTTGAAATGGGCTAAGCCTGGTAGGACTCAGCCCTAATTTCTACTTGGAGCTTAAGGGATATTTCTAAAATACTTTTGAAATACGCAAGAGTTTCACTCATCACTTGCCTGAATACAGTGGTATTTCAGATCTCTTAACTGATTTCAGTGGTGTTTGAATCAGATTTTCAGAGTCAATATGTTGAATTATATATATTTGCCCAATAAAGTCTATGATTGTTTATTTCACTTTCTGAATGTATATTAGGCTAAATTGTCCAATTTGCCTTGTCATTAACAAGTATTTGAATGGCCTGGACATAACTTATCTGCTCTAGTGTAGGCATTTAAAAATTAGGCACCTAGATGTATGCTGATTTACTATTAGAAAAAAAAAAATAGCATATAGAGAAAACTATTCATTTTATCATGAGATAGGTCTGTAAGATGAACAAGAGGTATTGAGCTCCAGAGCTGCCTGTTTGCTCCCATTAACTGCAAGAGGCAAGTTACTGGCTCAGACTTACGAAGCTCAGATTATGAAAATCATACCCTTTTTCCTTTTTTCTTTTTTTCCAATATATATAGCCCCATTCTTTAATAAAATTAATCCTACTTTTCATGAATAAGTCTCATTTGGAGCTTCATACATACTTTTAATTTTCCCTGTTTTCTTCCCAATTTGTTCCTGTTACGTATCTCCTACTGATGATTTATCACTCTGATTTTCTACTTGTTTCTTACTCTTGCACCATCAAATCATCTCTGGGGGAAAAATCTGAAATAACAGTCACAGCATTTGAGCTTCAGGTGACAGTGAAGGCAAAGAAATCAAGAAGTCTATTAAAAAAGTACAGAGGAGGTAGGATCTTAAATTAAAAATCCCAGAGGAATAATGTTAATTTAACTTACAAAATTCAAATACAAGCTTCATAAAAAATAAATATTCTCTTTTAAGCCCCGCTCCAAGGCAAACAGAATTTAAACTAACAACTATTACCTATGGGTTCATTGTGAGTATACTGAGCTTGTATCTTAAGTATCCCATTTTTTGGAATATCTGGATGAAGCTAAGATCCAGTATGTGAGCTGAAGCAAACACTGCCTAATGCAAGTTTCTTATCTCTTATTCTCCTGCAAGAAAGGACCAAACTCTGCCTTTTCACTGGAGGCCGTTTATTTAAATTTAATACGGTCCCATTCCCATCCCTCCTTGCTCCTTCTAATAAATTTTGTTAAATCCTTCCATTTAACTGAAAGCAGTTTTATGGTCTATAGTAAATGCATCAGCTTTCCTGGCTTCAAAGATTATATAATTCATCTATTTCTCAAGATCTCACCAATGTCCACCTCTGAAGTTTCTTTACCTAGAAGAGATAAAGGAGGAAATAACTATTCAGCTACGTTATACTTTCTATTAGTGTAGTCTACTTTCCTATTTTTCAGTAATCTCAGGGAGGAATTGAAAAAACATATTACAATGACTGCACACCACTGACTTATTTCCTTTTTTTTTTTCCTTTTTTTTTTTTTCTTTTTTTTTTTTCCCACTAGCTTGCCCATTTTAAGTTTCTATTTAATGAGATGATGAGTACCCAGTACAGGAGTATGCTATATGTCATTGCTGTTCCTGTTGAATAGAGATTTTTCTGAACTCCCATCTGTGAAGGCCAACTCTCTAATTTAAGTTTGAGACACTCGTGTTTTCCATTCTATTAGTCTCCAAACTTTTAGCCATAAATTTAAGTGGAAGCACAACTGGAGTTTATGGCTCTCAAGATAAAACTCTCATGCTGTTAAATTTCCCAAGTGAAGAACCATTTTCTGCAGCTGGGGGTGCGAAGCTCAGGCAAGGCTGTCACAAGGCGTTCATCATTCTATAGAGATGAAAAAATTACAGCGCTGCCCTTCACATGACAATGGAAATTGCCCACACTTGTTCCTTATCCTTTATTTCTGCAGCCCCAAACGTCAGCCTGTGCTACAGGTGCTACAGATTAAGTTTTATACCTGAAGAATTGTAGATATCACTGGGCAGAAATTACCAACTGTGCAGTAAGTCACTCTCTATGCACAGAGGTGCATCATGCAAAACTCCCTTTCACCAAACAAATCAAGAAAAGAGGTTTTCACACCACACAAATTTATCCCCATATCGTCTGAAAGGACCGCCTTGTTTCCATTTCTTAAAAGGTGTTTTGAAAATTAACTCTAAAAGAGACCACAATAAATAAACAAACTTCCTTTTTTTGCCCGATTGTGTTCAATCTCACAGATATCTATGGATTTTTCTTTGCTTTTTCTCAGTAACTGCTACTCTCTTATTTGTAGGCAAGAGCTGTATGCTTCACTTTTCATTTTTCATTGTACTGTTCACAACTGAATCAATTATGGCTAATTAGTCTGTTATGCAATGTACATGAAAGGTTGAGGAGAAACATGTCTGACTACTGCATTCACAATAGAGAATTCAGAGCCATGCAAGGGTTAACATCCATTCTTTTTTTTCCCCCCCAAAAAAAACCTATTTCTGATCATGTTGTTCCACTGATAACACAATAGTTTGCCATGCCTCTTTTGAGTTTAGGCATAAACATGAAACTAACTCGGAATGTAAATGACATAAGAAGGTGATTGAACTTTCAACTTGCTTTACCCTTTAGCAAAAAATACCAAAATCTCTTTTGACTTTGCTAGTTAAATTTTAGGCAAGTCTACTTCGTACAGGAAAAAAAAAAAAAAAAAGCGGGACATAAGGGCAAATAGGAAGAGGCAATGCTGAGCACGGTTCTGCTGAAGCTTAGTTTGGGATACAGGGAGAAGCACTGTGTTCACAGTTTCAAAGGGAGAAGTGTACCACCTGTTTTAAGAAAATACTGGTTTGCAGCTGCATTGTATTTCATTTCAGTGGGATCCTGCTGATCTGATTAAAAGGTGCTGTTCCACAGCCGCATTATCTCATTCACTTTGAAAGGGAAAGCAGAGGACTTGATCAAAACATGCCTCCCCATGGTTGCATTCTCAGAGCTACTCTCACAGCAGAAGCAGATGACGTGCATGAGAATTGCTCTTTTCTAGAATTGTTAAATGAGTATCTGATAGTGGAAATGCTTCTCACCTCTTCTTTGTTCTACAGTCTTACAGAAGAGCCGGTAGTCCTGACAACTATCAGTGATGTCCTTCCACTATTCCTTCTCTCAGCTGGGTTTCTATGAAAGTTCCATCTGTGTGAGGAATAATATTTTGTCAGACTTTCTTGTTACCTGCCAAAAATGAGTAGTATGGTTGATTATAAGAAGTTTGTTGAATAGACAAGAATGCAGTTTGCAGTTTTCCTTCATTTTCATGAAGAGAGATAGTAAATTTGTTTTTGTTGTTATTAACAGATCGTGTTTTTCTTTGACTTTTCATTATTTAAACCCTGGTTTATGTCTAAATGTGGTTGTGAATTATGCCAAAATTCTTAACATAAGGATGAATAATTAGTTTGTTGAAATTATACTGTTATATCCTAGATATTTTGAAGCACATAATAGGAGATGTCCATCATTCTGCTACACTGGATTTCAGATGTAGAATAGCAAAATGCTACATAACTAAACATATTGAATACCAGAAGCACAGAATACTCTGTCTTTAATCCTCTTATAGCAAATCGGCTGTTCTAATACAGGTGTATGGCAAATGGCCTAGTCCGAAAATCTGATAATGAAGATACCATCTGCTGTAAGTTGCTTGTATGAAAAAAAGAAAAAAAAGGAAAAAAAAAACAAAAAAAACACACTTTTCATAGCTGTTGGGATTTCCGCTGTTATACCTCAAAACACTTCTTATTTATTGAAAAATATGCTAAAAAACCTGGGTAATAAGAATTCCCCTAAACCTGTATAATATTTTTGATGACAAACTACATCATGATTTATCTCCGAAAATGCAAATTGATTCTTTCATTTTACATCTTCAAGGGTAGACTTCCAGTATATCATGTTCATGTAGCCTCTTATACTTTAATTAAAATAAGAATCAGGGAAAAAAAAGAATATTGTAGTAGAAATCTGAACCTTTCACTTTTCTGCTTTCATTAATGAGAACAAGCCTAACAATGTCAGATTTGACTCATACCATCCTAGTAGAAGTTTGCCAATGCAGAACTGTGGTCTGAGTATCTGTTCTGGAAATGTAAAATAAACTAGTGGTGAGCAAAACAAGACAGTATAGATTGGCTGGCTGTGGTACCCAGAAACCAAGGAAATTCTTGATTTGGAAATTCCAGGTTCATCTGTTGGGAAAACAATAAACAGTGGTGTGTTCACATGAATATAGCTGAACTGTGTCAGAAGATGTGTCAAGAGCCTTGATAATCAAGGAGAGTTGCATGCCAACTGTGAATAGTCTAATAAAATACGTGGACATTTGTTTCATGGCAGTTGGAACACATCAGAGTAGAAAATGTCATCACAGAACTGATTAACACCAGACAGCATTTTCCTTAATAGCACTACTAACCTATACCACTATTTTCATGTTCATCACTGCTCATAATGCATCACTCTTTGGTATCAAAAAGTTTAGGTTAAAAGCCAAAATCAAAGATTTCTAGGGTCACAGTGGATAAAGGGTATTCCTGTATTTTCCAAAGTCAGAGAAAATTCACTGTAAAATGTAATTGTTCCATTCATCCTCATTATGTGATCAAAAGGTGAAAATTTAAGGCAAGGACGAGCATAGAAATTTCTGACACTAAGCAGAGACTGGAGCTCTGCTCCAGTTAACAATGTTCTGTCCAAATTCTGGTAAGTCAGAAGCTCATATTCTGTTGCAGTCTGTCTTTGTTATACTTCTTTTTTTATTACTATATCTATGCTCCTTTATGCTCCTACTTATACTGCCAACAAAGCAAATTGTTTATGGACTCTTTGCCTGATTGTACTGCTAATACACTTGCACTACTCTTGTTTGTTTGTTGTTATTATTATTATTATTATTATTATTATTATTATTTTATTAATGAATAGCTGGAAATAACTTCTGGCCAGTTTTCACAGTCATGCCTCTCCAGTTACTGCATCTGATACATGACTCAGATTTTACCATTTATACACAATATTATTTTGCCAAAATTTTCATCTTTCTAGTGACAAACATTAAAATTATGACTTTTCCCCATAAAGACCAATATATAGCAGTGAGCCCAACACTGAGTTTAAATAAGTTCACAGTAATTCTTATGCAAGCTTCCAGATGATAATAGAGCTAAGTGGTATCTTAAGTAAAAGGGGTACTCCAAAAGTAATGTCATGGTTTTATGATTTTTGGTCATCAGTATTCCACACCATAACATCATGTAATGCACTAGGGGGGGGTATGACTTCTGCCGAATGTTCGTCCGACGGAGAAGAACTACATTTCCCCAGGAGGCTTTGCGGTCAGCAAGGAGATATAACTCTGTGCAAGGTCACCTGATCCTTCTTCTTCGCCTGCTCTTCGCTGTCTGTGCTTCGCTGTCTGCGCTTCGCCATCTGCACTTCGCCATCTGTTTTTCTTCAGTCACTCAACTGGACTGCACTTCTCACCTCAGCATTGTGGTGAGGTCTATCTACCATCCAGGCAGACTATCTCTCTCTCTCTCATTGTATTTTTTTTGCTAATAGTATATTTAGTAAATCATTTGTTCCACCTCAGATTATTGCTGTTGTTTTCAAGTATTTTGGGGTCCCCTGTTTCCCCTTTCCCAGAGGCGTGGATCCACAGATCCCTCTGCCCTGCTGGTCACAGAACCGGGCCGAACCAGCCCGTAAACCATTGACAGTAATGTCTCCTATTTTATCATAGTGGCCCACAAGGTCACAAATAGGTGTTGGTGGTATGGCAGTACAGGGTGAACCTTCTTACCAGTATTCTATTACATTTTGTTGCTGTGTAACAGATGGCAGCAGAGGAGCAGTCTGACAAAATGGTGTCTGACATGGAAGTAGATATGAAGCAAAGACATGTCACTGAATTCCTCCATGCAGAAATAATGGTACCCACTGATAGTTATCCATGATTGCTGCATGTTTATGGAGATCAAATAGTGGATGTGAGCACAAAGTGATGGTGGGTGGTGCATTTCAGTAGTGGCAATAGTGACAGTGGGTCCCCTTCACTGGTGCTATTTTTTGCAAGCACAGCATGCAGGCTCCTGTTCTTCGCTGGAGAAGCTGCATAGCTAATGGTGGTGACTATGTTGCAAATTAGTGTTTAGTAGCTGAGATTTTACTCTTTCAGATAGTATTACTTTTCACTGGTTTGTGGGGTTTTTTTTCATGGAAATAAATAAGATCGGAGAAACCTTGTAAATTTGTGTTGGGTTTCTAAGGGCTTCTAGCAAGTTCTCTGCAGTGAGGTGAGAACTCTTATTGGCTTTTGAGTTTCTATTTCTGACATATTATTATTTAGTTCAATTTTAAGGGGTACAAAGTAAAATGCATAAATAGCATGTAGGCTTGGGGGCATATTACTTTTATAATCAATCACAATTGAAATTGATTATATAGTCAATGAAGCATTCAGGAGTTTTCAGTAATAAGCAGCCCATAGACATGGTCTGTGCTTAGATTTTGTGGGCCAAACAAGTACCTCACTTTTGTCTCTGTTTACCTTTTGTCTTAAACACTCCGTATGCCAGAATATTTGATTGGCTTGTAAAGGCAAAAGAAATAGCCTAATCTTCAGAGCTTCAGGAGTTGATAAGAAGTATAATGTCCTAGAAATCCTTATAATTCTCATGATTAATTTCTTATAACATCACTTTTACTGATATTTTCCATTTACTCATTTATTGCTCAAGTTCTTAATGATTTGAACTAACATAAAAATAAACTTAAAATTGATCAAATATGACAAAATCCATTTAGTTCTTCCTCAGAACTGCTAAATGGATGTAGCATTTTGTGGGTAGATTGGCAAACTGACAGCTGTATTGCTTCCCAAGGAGAGAGAGAGAGTGCTGACTTCACTTGTTTCAGAAGCAATGGAAAATCTTTTAGAAGATAATGATGAACTGTAATGATAGGTAAGAGAGCAAGATACAAATTATCAAGCTGACTTTCAATTCAGGCTGCTTTTTAGACTTCATCAACACAACCAGCACGAAGAGGGTAGATAAAAGGTGAACAGAGATTCTCACTGCTACCCTTTATCTTGGAAAAATCTATTGCCACCATCTCAGAAAGATTATTTTTGTGTATGAGGAGCACAGACTCATTTAAAGAGCTGATACACAGAGTGAATGACAGACTTTGTATACATGGTGAGACACTGGGGATGATTTCATTTATAGTCCTGGGAGAGCTGAGTCTGAGAGGAACTGTACATGCTCTCATGCCATAGGCACTCAGCATTTTGTGGAGCCTCAGAGTCCTTGTGTTGAATCTTTGTAATTATGCCCAGATATAGAAGAATATCTAGGCTGTATGTGGGTCACAAAACATAAATGAAGAGGCAGAAAAACTGATCCACAGAGTGACCCCAACAAGACTGCTGCAGGGAGATGGTGTAAGAGAAGAAGACTTATTTTTAACCCCAGGCAGAAAAATCACCTCCCAGCCATTGTATATTTACCCCTCTACAGCATAGCACTGCACATAAAGCATATCTCTGATAAAAAGCCTGCTGGTTCACCACAAAAAGAACTTGTAACCTTTCCCTCTGCTCTCCCTAGCAGTATCGCTGTGTTGAAGCCCTCACCAGACCTTGGCACAGCTGATTCACTTCACTGAGACCTCTCTGTTCATGCTGCAGTGCAAAAGGTGGTTCTGCCATACTCCTTCCTTCCTTTCTCAGGCCCAGACATGTAAGATTTTTTTCTAGGTGCTCATATGAACTCTGAACTAGATGGTATTTCTGTTAATCAAAAAAAGTATTGTTAGCTTTCCTTAGGCTTTTTGTGACCTCAGTCTTCAACAGTGGGAGATTTTATCATGGATTTTGGAAAGAAGGAACATCATTACAGACAACCATCTCAGCACCTACCTCCCACACCTCAATAGCATTTTCTTTACAAGTCTGTTCCTTTATAAGTATTGTCTTTTATTTGGTTTTTCCTTCACTAATATCTGACTGATTCAATGATCTTTACAGCTATCCTATCACAACAGTTAAGATAATTAAATCAAAATTTACCAGCTTACTCAAAAATACTTGGTACATTAGCTAGCTAAAAATTTTGTATTTCATAGCTTGCTAAAGATTTTGTATTTCATACATTGCCTTAGCTTCCATTTCAGGAAGGTCATTTGAACATCAAAGTAATATTGTTTACTGATTTCTTAATTGTTCAGTTTGTGGTTACTTCTTTATGTTTCACTGTTTCATTTCTGTTTCATTTTTCTTTAACACCTGAAAGTTTAATAAACCAAAATATTGAACAACAACAATCTTTAAACACAGGGAGCAAGACTGTGATTTTGAAATCTCTTTCATTTTCTAATAATTAATCTGTTAAATCCTGTTGTGGGAACATTTCCACATTTGTGTAATAAACTTTAATTTTTATGTTTGCATAATGTGTGATTGTGTAAATTCATACAAATATGAATGCATGGATGTGTACTAGGACTCTGAGTACAGGAATAGAGAAAAAACAGCTGTGGGGCAAATATTACAGTTTCAATTATGTGTGAATCTAAAGGGTCTGATTTTGTTCGTTACACTTAGTGGATCAACATGAATCAGTAGTAATAGGTACTAAAGGAGAAAGGTTGCCTTTTCAAAATAGTTGTAGTTTCCAGCCCAGGAATGAGTTACATTCCTGTGCTGTCTTTTATTTCTTATACTGATAATGAAGTAACTTACTGAAGCACATTTTGTTGAACTGCAGAAAACATTAGACTTTAATCCTAAAAATGCTCAATTCAATTATATGTCAAAATGTTTATGTAGGAAGAATTATTATTTTTTTTCTCTTTATTACATTTAACTGTTTTTTTTGTTTTGTTTTGTTTTTAAGTGTTATTGCAGGTAATGGCAGAATTTATGCCAATTAATTAATTATTTTTTTTCATTTTCCCCCCCTTTTTTCCCTACAATGTTAGATAAAGATGATCGCATAAAATCAGAAAATTTTTTAATTGAATGTTACTATAGTTGAATGATGTTAATACTGTTATTTTAACTTGAGTCTCTAATTATAGTTTGTCTGCCTGTTCTATGTTATAATTATAAAACAAAGAAACAAAAAATAGCACTGTTCCCCATGCAACAATAACTTAAGGGAGTGTTGGCTCGCTGCCATAAAGAACATGCATCAGACAAGGTGGGCCTTGGACAGTCATTGTCCAACATGACATGCTAGTATAAAGCAGTGTTATTTTTGTCATTTGATCTAGTACAATGTGACGGACAATTTATTTAACATTGAGTTAACTAATTTGCTAAATACTGATTCTCACGAGAGTAAGAAATCATTTGCTTTGGTTGATCCAAATATTATTGCCAAAATTAAACCTGCTCTGCAATGTTCTCTCTATTTCATTTCTGGGTTCCTTTGAGCATAGACTGCCAATTGTGCTTTACTGCCAAATTATGTACAATAGCAGTTTTGTCATATGGACAAATGTCTACTAAGGACTAGTTTGAGACCATTAAACTTATTTCACTTATGACCCAAGCCAGATTTAAACCCAGGCCTTATGAACATGACAGGCAGGTATATTAACTTACAGTATTATGAAACTTGCTCCAAGGCAAGAAGATTTCAGTAACATTGTAAAAAAAAAAAAATATATATATATATATCCCACAAACCCTATTAAATTGAAATATGAATAATTTACAAAACAAGAAAACCCAACTAGTAGTCTCTGTTCATATTCAATACTGCTGTGACCCGTAGGCAATATTACAGAAATGTGCTTAATCTGGTGCTACTTTTGCAGCAAATTGCGTGGCAAATGATTGCTTTTAAAGAAGACCTTGGTATAATTTTGCCAGGATTTTTATGAACAGCAAGTCCCATACCTTTTAGATGATTTGCTTGATTAGTAGCCAACAGATTCTGATCCTGAAAAGCTCTCCAGTAGAAATTTCGGAGGGAGACTAGTCCACAAAGATCTGAATATATGTGTCAAACATGTTGTGTTAAACAGATACTTAACTTGGCATTATAACACCCAGCTGTTCAGTACCCCAAAATCAACCATGCTGAAGGCCTGAAATTTGGAATTAGTTAGGTACTTAAGCTTCAAAAGCTCTGTACACACAGCTTAAAAAGTGTTTATACAGTTAGTAATCTGATGAATGGTAAGGTATAATGGTCTACATGGACACAAATCACAGGACTGAATGAATTTCTCTGTGAAACAGTTTTACACTCAGAAGCAGCTTTCTGTACCAAGTAAAACATCATTGCATTTATTCATTAGTAGTTTCTGTATTGAGAAACTTCTGCTACAGAAACTTATACTTTTTTTCATTTGTGTTTATTTTTACTAATTTGTCAAAAATAAGTAAAGATAACACAAATAATAATAATAATAATAATAAAAACCCCATCATCAGTATACTTCAGTCAGTACAAAATACTGTTACAAAATTGTAGGACTGATATGACCGACTGAGTATGTAGTAATTATTAGAGTTTAACTTGAAAGAAACAAAAAAAGTTTTGAATGAATTTTCCTGACTTAAAGACCAATACTCCAGTTATGTGTGAATTACAAATACTGGCAAGAGCCTGTAATAACAATTAATTTAGGATTGTAATGGTCATAGCGACTATCCAGAAAACTAAATATAGTCGCTGGAATGCCAAAGTATGATTTATCTGTATTCTGCTCTTTTTTCAATTTGTACTTTTGACAGGTCTGTGAGAGGGAGGGAGAGAAGTAGTACCAATATGCTTCATGGATAGTCCTCATATTCTGGAACCAATGAGGGATGAGTCTGGCAACTGCAAATAGCCTGTTTGTGTTCAGTGGTATTACACGTCCTCCGAGAATAATTAATAATAGGAGTTTCACCTAGTATGAGCCACAGTGGTAGTTTTGGAGTACTAGTACAAAAGTAAATTGTAAATGCTGTGATGTATTTTTAAGTTATGATGGCTTGTAGCTATTTACAACAGAACACCTTGCTTTTAATAGGTAAACTTTCCTAAGAAAATGGAAGCAGCATACAGAGTGTTTTTTTTTTTTCATAAGGAAAGGACATATGGTGGAAATGGACTTTTTACTTTGAGATAAGTGGTGTCCACAGCTTCTCTGTAGTCTTTTGATGCTGCCATAGAAATGTGGCTTTCTGTGGCATGGGAAAGAATAGAAGGTGCTTTTCCCATAACTATCAAAAAATAGCACACAGAAGAATTTCTTCACTCGTATTTCCAGGAACAGAAGTTTTGAGCAAGGTGAACTGTGGATCTACTGTATTTATTACTTGAATAATGAGGACTACTAACAAGTTCTACAAAATCTCTTATATGTTTTTCCCATTTGTTAGTATTATTTATTTGCGTATTTATATATTTATTCACTTGAGAGTAATAGTAACTTCTTTACCTTGTTAAAATTGGGATTCTGTAAAGTTATTCTTCCTAAAAATAGCATAAGAATTGATATGCTGGAAAAAGTAAGCTTTGCTGTATTTGAAGCAATGCCAGCCTTGTAGAGAAGGAGTGATGGCAGCATGAATGAAGCAGAGGGAAAAAAAGAGGGTAAATAAATTATGTTTGCATAATGTTTTAATAGGCATATTTCTAAGTAAGAGAGTGGCATCACTTTAACCTCCCGTACTGTATAAATAAAAGACAAATTCACCACTGGACACATCTGAAAACTGATTAACATTTGACTATTCAATTCCAATCCATACAGTTAAGTGTGTTTACATTAAGTGGACACTGTACCTAATTACTACTAGCAAGGAGAAGGAATAGTTTAACTCCTCCTTGTGTGTCTGTATAGGCTGCATTAAGCAAAAATGCTTCCAGATGAATCTGCAGAAGTTCAACTACTTTCATTATGATAAGTACACAACACAGAAGACTATCCTAGTCTAAGAATTATTCTAAAATTAGAACCACTTAGGATTAAAATCATGTGTCCAAATTTATAGCAAACTTACAGCCTGGCTGTTTGAAGGTATATACACCTTTTCGGTTCTTATCCATCAAGAGATTTGAAGTTAAACAAATGATCTGTATAAACTGGATAGGTTCTGCATTTATATGATTCAAGAATAAATCTGAAATTCTAGCGATTTACTGTGCCTTCCACTGATATGAAATGCAAAGGCCATGATATGAAGAAGTATGTATTAAAAACAAGTTTAAAAAAAAAAGTCCTTTTCATATTTCTCCTCTATGTCATATCATCAAGATAATGCACAAGACTAGAAAAGAGTGGATTTGGATGTGATATGATACTGATGTTCTGTGTCTCAGCAAACACATTTCCTAAATTTCTCCAAGCTAAATTCATAAAAGGGCCTTTGAATGTATGCAGGAGGAGGTATTAGAAGACATTTGTTACTAAAGTTGTAATAATGAAAATAATTCAGATTACTCTACCCCTTTGTACCTTGGTGTCTTGAAACTATGTATTTCTCTCCCTAAATCCTCTTTTGAATTTGATCTGCTAGGCTTTCTGAAGGCGTATCTGTGTGATTTAAAATGACCCTGATTCCCTCAAAATGCTGTTGTTGCCATTTTTCTGTTCATTCTTCTGCCTAGGAGAATTAATGCCTTCATATTTATCTGATAAAAAGTAATCAGATTATTTACTCTTTCATCTAGGGGAGTTCTATATTTATTGAAACAAATAAACAAAAAACAGTGGGAAAAATGGTAATTTATTAAATATTGATCAGATAATCAATGATATTCAGACTCAAAATGTATGTTGTGGTAGTTAGAGATAGCCTTTCAAATACAATAAATACACATTTCCCAGAAAGTTTTTAAAAACTTTTTTTTTATTATTTTATTTTATTTTATTTTATTTATTCAAAGGAATACTGTGAGTAGGAGTGGCTACATTATGAATCAGAACTTTATACAGGAATTTTACTGCAAAAGAAATTCTACTGACAGACAGATAGACAAACCTGATGAATTTCAAATTACAATAAGCCAATTTTATTTTTAAATAATGACACTGAGTCTCTTATATTTTCAAAGCTACCTAATTATCATCAGATTCTGGCCAGATGTCAGTCCCAAAATAACATCTACCTATTCTTCTTTTTCAACTTTGCAATCTCAGTTTCATACTTCAGGAGATGTTTTCACTTATGTATTAAAAATGCAAATTTGTCAGGAATTCAGGCTGATCAACATCAAACTAATCTTTTTTACTCTAAAATATCAGTTTTCCCCAAATCACAACTATTTTTGTCAATGCATTTTAAACTGAAATATGTTTTAGATTCAGAAAAAAAAATCTTACAGAATAACCAAAACATAAACACACAAGAAAACTATATTTAAAGTTTTTTTACAACAAATTCAGTTTCTGTATCTCACATGGGAGCCTGATCATTAGCATCTCAAATGAATATTAATTTACAGAGTAAAATGGTTACAGGATATTGTGTAGTTAAATTTTTCCACTTTCAACTTATCCTTACGGTTTACTATGCAAAATTTGGAAGTCCTGTTTTGACTTAAATATGAAATTAACAAAAAATTCCAAAGCCCTGGAAATATTATCCAAATGTAAACCCTGTTTTCTAGTAAATCTTATAAAGAGAAGAGAAGGAATAAAATTAAAGCTTATTGAGATTATTAAGGAAAATTCTAGTACGAGCCGCTTTCAGGATTGCTTGTGTGATGTGGCATTGTTTTGGGGTTGGTTTTTTTGTGTTTGTGCATTTCATATATGTACTTTTTTTTTTTTTTTTACATTTGAGTGTCTGGTTCTGTGGAATTCTGTTGAATTCTTTCTTATTGTATAAATGTTTTGAGGTGTATTTTTTACCATTTTCAATTCTATGAGTGTATCAAAAATGCCAGCTACTGACAGCAGCTGAAAATACTCCATGCATACATGTTTCTTTCTGTTGTGGGAACAATCATTTCAGATTCCAGAGTCTGGGTAGTTCATCACAGAACATTCATATCCAAATCAAAGCCTTTCCAAAGTAAATCATTTTCCACATGGGTCAATGATAAGAAAAAAGGCATTAGTATGTAATCAATATATAACAGGCTTTAAAGATCTTTTGCCTTATTGTTGCATTCCCCAATGCAAAATACTTAGATATAGCATTTTAATTTGTTGCCTAACATTTCTTGCTGAGTTCTATTTTTCCTCTTATTTACATTATACATGATAAGATAATAGTGTTGTTTTATTTGACATCATTAAAATGCCTGAATGATGGAGAAACGGAAGGGAAGGGAAGGGAAGAGGGAAAAAGTTAATAAAAGACTAGGAATGCAAAATTAAAAAGATTTACTTCTTATTACTCAATGGTGCAAGACATATTTTAAACTAGTATGTCTCAGAGGGGGAGGAAAAAAAAAAAAAAAAGAGGATAATTGATGGCAGTTTCAAATACATGAATTTTCCAGACATTATATCCCTTATATCAGCTCTTATACACATAAAAAGCTGTGTTGAAGAACTGTGTTGGATATAATGGCATTTTGAAAGAGTTAGATCCTGAAATATTCTAAATGCACTACCAATTACAGGCAGATGTATCCCGACTCTCAGGTTTTTAGAATTAATTGAAATACTGACATGGTGTTTAGGATGACAACTTCAATTTCTTTTCTTACTCTTGATTCCCACCAGTTGGCTATGGCAACTTGTAATACTGCCTGAAGAGATACCAGGAATTTCAAAGCAGGAGAGTCAAGAGAAGGGGAAAGGGAAAAGGAAAGGGAAAGGCAGAGGGAAAGGAAAAGGGAAAGGGAAAGGAAGGAAAGGGGAAAGGAGAAAAAGAAAAAGATCAGTATTCTGCAACTGCCTATGCTATACTGTGAGTATTCATACCACAAATATTTATATTTTATAGTTATCTTTATTTGTCACGGTGAATGAACTTTGCACTATTTCCCATGCTAATGGAATATCATGCTCCTCTCTCACTAATAAGTGTTGATATATAACATCCAAACCATATGAAACATTTATATTAAAACAAAGAAACAAAAAACCCCATCAAATAAATGAAACACATGAGTGTTTCTTTTTTCTATTCTTGATTTTCTTTGGGGCTTATGTGCACAGTCATTAATGAAAACTGCTAAAGAATATATAAGAATATAAAGAATATATAATATATAATATAAAAATCAACATAATTAAACTAAAATGTGATATATTAAATGATTTTTGAAATCAAAGTTATTTTATTAATTCTTAGTTGTAATAAATTAAATACAATTAAATACTGAAGAATACAAAATAAGTCATGAAAATCATCAACAAAAATTAAAATTAATATACTGTTTTAGAATAAGCAGTCTGTTATTTTGTCTTGTCTCATTCTTTTCAAGTTCATTCTTTTATGCAATTTAGCAATAATAATAATAAGAAATGAGAACATGTCCTTTAGACAATATATATATATATGTATATTTATATGATATGAAGCTTTCTAAAATTATATTTTCATTCCTACTTCAATCTCAGTTTTTGGAGAGGAAATTATTCCTGAGAGATGATCTACTTACAAACATAGTAATTGCCATTCACTGCCACTCAGCCATCAGCAGGTGTTTCAAACCTCAGTATGCCCACTGCACAATGTAAGTTTATAAATTCAGTTTCCTTTCAAGGAAAAGGTACCCGTAATTCAGGTGGGGAGAAATTGTGCTTCAGTAAGCCTACTTATGTGGAAAGAATACATAAATCTAATCTGAGTCATAATTCATAAATATTAATCTCTTTTCCTTGCAGAGGAAAAATACTGAATCTTGTTTTTTCTTATCTATGTAAAAACATATGAAATTGTTGATTTGGAGATATTTCTTTTCAGATCAGCTGTCTTCTGATGTTGTTTTATGAAAGTCTTCTTTTATGACAACACTGATTATGAAATAGTCTGTCAAAACTTTAATTCAGTACTTTAAAAAAATGAAATTCCAGTGAAGAAATAACTACCTACATTACTTGAGTCACTATTTAAGCCCAGAAATAAAGTTATATTATTTAGTGTCATCCTATTATCTCACATATTGTATTTTTATATATATTGTATACAATATATATCTTGATTGTATACAATATATATCTTATATATTGTATTTTTCTTCAAAATAATGCTAACTATCATTTAGCATTGCTCTGATGTAAAAATAATCCTTGTTCAGCTAGAAATCATATTTTATTAAATCTAGGGGTCATCCATAATAAAGTCTAAATATTTTCCAAACATAGTTTGGAATACTTAAAAAAAAAAAATCTTGTAAAATCCTGGATACAAAAGTAAGGAAATAGATCAACTTTATCAAATACTGTTTAATTTTATTTCTCAATTATTCATAAAAAGCAAACAAACAAACAAACAAACAAAAAAAACAGATAACTTCCAGATACTCCCACTTTTTTTTTTTTTTTTCCTAAGGAAGTATTAACATTTTCTAAAACAAAACAAAACAAAACAAAACAAAACAAAAAAAAAAAAAAAAAAAAAAAAGAAAAAAAAAGTGGAGAAACTGAAATGACATACTGCAGGTCAGTTCCTATTAGGCTTGCCAGGAATTTGTTTTTGATTTAGAGTTTTGTTGATAGTTTTATTTATTTACTTATTTTACAGACAGACCTCATTAACATTTCTTTTGAGCTATAATGCACTTTTCACATCCAAATTTAAATTAAAAAAGGAAGTGCAGTTCTGCGGATGAAAGGTTGGGATCTGTTAATATGCACTATAAATTCTTAGGCAGATGAAGCATGAAGAGGTGCAAAAAATGACTTAAAGAGTAAATAAAGAGTACTAGTCACTGTACAGCAGAATCAGATCTTTTTACTGTAATGGCTGCAATTCAGTATCACACACTTTAATACATCCAGATTCAAGAACAACTTCAGCCGTTCTGAATTGCAGACTAATTATTTCCCACTATTGAAATTGATAATACAGATCTATGATCAGATATAGGAAAGAGTGGTTTTATGATTTTGGCTCTGTATTTTGTACTTTAGTATTACAATATCTCCCAGAATACTGTTTTCACAGTTAATATCCACACTTACACTAATCCATAGGCTGCAAAGCAAACAGGTTTACGGAGCTCAATTTGTTAATCTTACACAAGAAAAGAATGGAAAGTGCGTTTGAAGAGGAAAAAGAAGGAGAAAAAAAACCCTTGCTTTGGGTCAGGTCTAGTCTTCATATTAGTGACATGAAAATAACTGAGTTCAGTGTATGCCCAACAAATTCTAAAAAAATTGTGAAAAACACCATTTAGTTAGAATGAAAGGAATCACAATGCCTGCAATGGATTTTAAATAGCCAAATTCTCGGCTACTTAATGAAGCCAATAGGAATAGTGAGATGTATTTGATACTCTTCTCTGCAAGAATGTAAAATGTCTCTTTCTGTACCATGGTAGCTTTTGCACTTACATGTATATCAACCATTCAGAGCTGTGTTTCAGGCCATCATCAGACTGTGAAGTTTCAAATCTTACAGGTTTCACATCTCACCAGTATGCCTTCACTATAATAGCTGTAGTGCAAGCAGCACTTTCACGTTTTACTTTACACAGTTACTGGATATCAAAGCTAGAAATAATCAAGGAAACCCAAGCACCTGATCCTGTCTCGGGTGAACACTTCAACAATCATTTGTAGACCAGGATAATTCTTCCTTAAAACTCTAGCTCACTTTTGAGATCACACTTCTTTTTTTACAAAAATATGAGAAATGCAACATTTCAACACTGTTAGACTTGATTTGAGCACATCTGTTCATTCTATCTGTTCAAAGCTGTGTCTCTAAGAATGCCAGTGTTTTAGGTCCCAAACTATTTCAAAAGAAGCACTTAGCCTATTACATGTACACAACATTAAATTCTAGCTGAATTAGGATCTTTGGAGCAAAGACCCTGAGGCTCCTACAGAATTTCAAGTTCTGCAGTTTGTTAGACAGGATTTTCCTGGATTTCTCTATTAATTTTAAGGCTTGTAATTCCACTTCAAATGCACTGTATTCTCCTTCAAGCTGTAACTGTCCCTTTTGACATTTGAATTTGTACATCTGTGAATTCTTCCATTTTTCCCATACTTTCATAAGGCTTAGAGATAATATGATTTCTTGTATTGCTCTTAAAACATTCATTAGACTAGAGCTCTGCATTCAAAAAACGATAATCTCTTCTAATCAGTATCCCAACATTGCGTAAGTAATAAGTCACTGTGGTCCCTTTCCTATTTTTGCTGGTAGCTCACAACATAGTCTCTGACGTGTTTCTGCTGATTAAAATCTAGGAGTCCAAATATATATTTATCTGGCTGACATTTAGTGGTTAGACTAGATGATCGTCTTTTCAGTTTTAAATGCAGCATAACACACACCACTCAATATGCTTTCTGCCCATCTGTTTTACAGGAAAGTATTTGAAAGGGAACTATTCCTTGTAGCTCCAGGTACATGCCATGCACCCACTTAACACAGATGGCAGAAGGCTTGCTGCACTGCTTTATTAGTGTAACTCCCTTTGAGAAGCAAACTAGAATAGTAGCTTGTATTTGTTTCATTTTGCCTTTTTTTTTTTTTTTTTTTTTTTTTTAATCCACCTACAAAATTTAGGACATTTGCTTTACTGTGTCTGATTTATACGGTGCAGACTCCTACTGCATGATACAGATGAAAATCATTCAAATTTGTTTCTATTAGACACTAAAAGTTGTTAAGGTGAAAATACATAATTGACACCAAATTCTTACAGGGACTCCACTTATGTCTTTAATGTCTTCAGAATTTAAATGAAAGTCACGTAAACATAGAATTCTAGAAAAGTAGATGATCTCCTAAGTTACGGATTCCAATTCCTACAATGACAAGAGAACATGTAATATAATGTTTTTATAACTTTCTATAGTGATCAACTTAGCTGGATTGCTCCAGCACTTTTAAAACATGATTTGTCTGAAGTAACTCTGCTTACTTATCTACCAAGTTGCTAATATCATTGGAACTTTGAGTGTCACACAAAACTCAAGAGGCTTACTCTATCACTTGAATGTGTTATGTTCTGCAATGAATTCCATTTAATCATTCTGTATTTATATTGCCCCATGCTCCATGTGTTACCTCAAAAACTTAGCTGCTTAACATCTTGTCAAGAAAGTGAAACTGAGAGTTGTTTTAGCTTCAAAATTATGATGGCATCTCCTTTCTTATGAATAGAGTTACTCTGTCCTTAACATATCTTTTATCAAAGACCAGACCAGGGAGAAATGTTAGAGCAGAAATAACACGCATTGAAAGTCTACAAATCTTCTGAGATACACATTTGCTTTAGTAGGCTACAGAAACTTTGAATATCTGTTCACTGATATCCATATATATATGGCAAGCTATAATGCTTTATTAACTAAATCTAAGGCATTTTGTCCTGCTGATACATTCTGTACTAATGAAGTATAGGCTCATAGACATACATTCAGCTCTTAGTCAATGTGGCTGCCAGTTAAGAGAACAACTCTCCTGTTAGCTCTTGGGCTCTTTTGTGTCCAGGATTCTTTTAATATATTGCTTATGGAATGCTAATCAGAAACATTCAGTGGCAGCAAGACTACAAGAAGCAAGTTAGTCTGTTGTTCGGGTGATCTTTTGTCTTATGATTGGCTATATAACCATACAGACTTTTGGGGAAAGAGAGTAGGAAGTAACTTTGGAACTGGATTAACCTCATAGAAATTATTCTACTAGGTTAAAAAGCTAAATAGCCTGTTCCAAAAGGATGTTGAAAGAATTAGAAATAAAAAATAAGGAATAGACTGAATGTAGAATTAAAATCTTGTCTTAATTATTACATTTTAAAACATGCATATTTTCAAAGTGTTTTTTTTTTCTTTTTTTTTCAGCAAAGTCTCTGATGAACTCTACTGGAGAGTGTCACATGGAAAGGTTTTTCACAAAGATTTTACAAAGAGTACAGAAATACTTATTAGATCATATAACAGAACTTAGTAAACTCATTATCTGTGGTGTGTATCCTCCACAAGGATAATTTTTGGACAAGTTAAAAATAGTGTGTGAGCTGCAGTATGGCACACTTTCCTAATATTTGCAATGTACTACATACTTGGTAGTACTTCTGCTTCTGAAAGGAGACAGATTTACCTTCTGCTTAAAACTATGTTTGTAGAAGCACATTTTACTAAAAATTACTACTACCCTACCTGTTCTCAATTCTGTTATTAGTAGAATTTTTAATATCATAAAAACCTCCATCTGAGATCAGCCCCATTTCAGTCATAATCAGTGAAACCATCCTAGCTTACACTGAACAGGAGTGTTCAAATCTTCTAATCTCCAACATCTAGATTCCCAACAAATTCTTCTAATATTTGCTCAAAACTGAAGGAAGGATACTTTCTGTAACTAATCTGCACGTAAGTTAATTTGTCCTTTCTCTGACAATGCTATTTACAGTCATGAACATTGTGCGCATTGATAAATTATGTGGATTTTGTAGGATCAGTAGCTCTAAATATGAAAGGAGAATAGACGACAGTTTATGGTCTAAAAAGAGGAATCTGTTCAATTTTGTGAGTTTATCAACAGAACTGTAATTATCCAGTTTAATATCAGAAACAATGAGAGCTATAATTGATTTTGAAAACCACAATTTGTAGGTGGATTTGTCTAGAGATTTTTTTTGGAAGATTTAGAAATGTTGAGTAATGAAAATATATGTCCCCTTGCAGTTAAAACTTTGCTCAGTTAAATATAAACATTTAAATGGAATTAAGGTGAAACCGTACTGCAAATTTTATTCCAAGCTAAAATATACACAGGATTTAGTATTCTGAAAGCAAATTGTATCACACATGTATGAGAGTGCCTTACCACTGGAAAGTATCTTTATTTTTCACAAAAATGCAATGTTTTTTATTCATTTTACATATACATTCCATATAAGCTCTTCTTAAATTAAAACCTCATGCTGCCTTTCTCATCAGCACCATTTTCATCCTTTGCTCTGTATTCATCCCTGCTCTCTTAAAGCTAAGATATTGAAAAGGATAAATTTGGCTTGATAGCACTATGTATAACGATGATACTGTATGTTGCTAGGATACCATTTGGTGGTCAACTGTCTCTAGTGCAGTTGCTATTACTTACTAGGCTGAGAGGCATATTAGCTTTTATCCCCCTTAATGCTTGGACTACCAAAGGTTTCCCTTTATTTTATTCCACTTTGATTTTGGGGGAGAGGTAAGCTTAGTAGCAAAGAGGTGGGGAAGGGTAGACAGAAGAGAGATGTTATTACTTCATCTTATGTTCAGTACTTCTAAGAGATATCTTATTCCAATCAGATTAAAAGGAAACACGAACCAGTCTTTGTAAGTTTTATAATTTTTAGTACATAAATTAATTCAAGATCTCATTCAAAGTCTTCTAGAGAAGTGACAATCTTTCATTTGTAATACCTCTAGCAACATGTCTTGGCTTTCTCTCAAAGGATTTTGAGAGCTAAATGTGTGATATGCAGTAAGATGGTGTTATGTGGTATAACTAGTGGGGGCTAAAAGTTTTTATTTTTTCAGGGTGCACGCAGAGGTGATGTGTTAGACATTCACATTAGACTTATCCAAGAAAAACGCATCTTTAAGAGGGAAAAGTAATGTCTGCTCTTCTTTATATAGAATTGCTTATACCAGTGAGAATTTTCAGTGAACTTCAGGCTAAGTAGGACCTGAACATTCAGACTTCAATACAATAACAAGAATCTAGGAAATGAGTACTTTCCCATGTTATATCTGTCCAATATAGAGAACAATAATCATATTCACAGCACACAGGAATAACTGCTAAGTGATCTTTTTAGAAAGACGTGCCATTATTAAATTTTCTCTAAAAGCAGTTACCTACAGTGTGGGATACATCTCAACATCTCTGCTTCTGACTGTGCCTGACCATATGCAGCAAAGAAGATATAGCTCTATTATGTGATTTAACTCACATTTTTTTAGACATTTAACTGTGGAACATGCATTGCACCTGCCCATTGCACAACCTCCAAAGATTGTAAAAAAACCTTGAAGTAACAGATAACCACATACAGCCAGATTAATCTTTCTTGTAGGTTACTATCTAACTTCAGCATCTAAAAAAGTGATATATTGTCCTCTCTATACTCAAAGGAAAGAGAAATTTACCTTCTGAGAAAACTCACTGTCAATGCTCTAGAGCTGGGATAGCCTTAGAATGGGATTCAATTCTCCTTACAGATGCTTAGTTTTCACCTGAGTATAGTGGTAATCAGTACTGCAGTCTGGACTAATGTCCAGACTTTCAGAAGACTAAGGTAGGTGATAGGAATACCTATCTCTAATGAATGCCTTTTATTTTATAAAACAGCATAGCATGCACATCATAAAAGTAAAGAGTGATGAGTAAACACTAGTCATTTGTACAGAGGACACATGGTATTTGAAGTAGCAGATGGACATTAGGTAACATCTGATTAGGAAGTTAATCCACAGTGTATTGAAATATATCTGGACAGAAGGTGCACAAATAGTATCACAGCACATGTGAACTCAGTGAAAAATTCTGGCCACATGCAATATTGCTGGCCACTCTGGCATTCCTCACTCCACATTCCTTTATGCCCAACATTTAATTCATGATTACTAACATCTGCACTTTATACTGGCATTGTACCATCATTTTCTGGCAGAAATGGAGGCCAATGAAAGACAGTAGCTCTTTGCTTAAGCCATGGACAGTTGTATGTGGTAAGATCCAGCCAATCTATTATGAGAATTTGCTCTGTTCTTGTCTACTACAATTACAACTAACTTTAAAAAAATCCCAACCAAACAAACAACCAACGAAAGACCTCCAGTAGATCCAGACGCGTTAAAATTTTATGGTGTTCCACAGATTTTTCTAACAACCACTCTGAAAACACAGCACTGAAGACTTTAATACCCAAACTAAATACTAACAGTAATAAAGAAAACAAATGCTAAAATTTGTGCAAACCATAGCTCTAGCCATTCTGTGCAGCTGCTTTTTGTGCAAAATTTTCTGAGTGGTTCTTCAGAGCAGAAATTGAAAACAAGTTTTGGTGATATAATCCAGCTGCTTTCAACTCATTAGAACAGTGGCAAAAATAAATCTGCCTTATTTTGCTAAAAACTCATGGTAATGCTTTATCATTAGGAGGACACAAACCAGACATTATGCTTCAGTAGACAAACATTAGTCTTCACATGTGTTTAGGGTGCAGCTAATAGGTAAAGCAGAGAAGTTTATGAAATCACTGTAAATGACTGAGTTGTAACAATGTTCTTAATCTTTTCCTTGGTACATTCTATTGGTTCAAAAATTGGGTTTAGATTGGTGAAAAACAAACTTTGGAAAGCTTATGAATAACACCTTTAATTAATATCTATTATATTTTATAAAACAGCATAGCCTGCGTACCAAAAAAAAAAAACAGTGACAAGCAAACATGAGTAAATTGTACAGAGGACCCTTTCGTAACAGCAATTAAAAGCAACTTTCTTGTCAAATTGACTCACTGACTTACTAGTAGTTATGAGTTTGGTGTATTTTTAAGGATTTTTTTTTTCCCTCAGCACCAAAAAATTGAGTTGTAGCAGATAAAAAACAAAAAACAAAAACAAAAACAAACAAAAAAAAAACCCACATTTTTCATTAAAAAAAAAAAAAAAAGTTAAAAATTAGCAAGTAGTTTTGATTAGCAGTGTTTCTTACTTGTTTTTTACTTATTTTTTACTTGTCACTTGTGGAGAATAGCACTTCACTCGGTGGCACTGAGATATTGAATGTTGATATAGTGTGAAATTCTGGGCTATTATCTTCCTGAGGTCAACTTGACTTTCAAGAGGAGACCATATGCAGGGAACAAGGAAGCAAAGAAGTTCTTAAGAACTTCGTTGACCTGAATTTTCTGTGACAGTGATTTATGTGTATTGTTATCTTTACTCAATAAAACAGATCTGTACCACTGACTGTACAAAAATGTCTGAATCATCAATTTCTACTTTCAGTTGGACGCTGATTATTACAGCGCAATGTGAGATGATTTATTTTTAAGTAATCAACAGTAGGTTCAATATTGCATAGTTCAGGCTGTCTGATGTTTTATTCCAAAGATCTCAATAAACAATATCTCTCCCTTTGTCAAAAGCCTATATCCTATGTTGGAAGACTCAAGAGCAGTTCACAGCTAGAAGATTTTGTGCTCCTTAGACAGTCAATTTTGCAGCACTTTACTGTGGACTGAGAGTGGGATGAGCAGACAGCTGAGTCCTGAGAGACCTGCTGGTGTTGGCTTAAACAGTTGGTGCTGGCTCATTTCCCCACTTCTGGTGCAGATCCAGAAGGCTTTCCACCAGGAGAGCTTGCCTGCAGCAATTCACATCACAGTTTTTGCAATGGAGCCACACTTCAACTGTTCAGCTGCCACAGGTTTGCCCATCTGGTATAGTTAAACCTATGGCTGTCACTCTCTCACTAAAATGCAGCAATGACTTTCTCCACCCTTGACATCTTGCTGAGCTGGCTGTATCTGATAATGTGATATATGCTCATAGCAAGGGAATACAGATACTGGCTAAAATACTGGAACTCTTCATGAATCGGCCTCTATGCTAGTCTCATTATTCAACTTTATAGCACCACTGATCCCTAGATCACGTTGCTATTGATGTTTATTTCCGAGCATGTTACAAATATTATCTACTTGTGGGTAGTACTACTATATGATACAAAACCAGCTTCTTTGTGACTCAGATACATTAACAGAAAAGGTTACCATTGCCAGTTTAGCCCTGCTGTCCATTTACCTTCTGCATGAGATTATTCTCCCTATTAGATCTCCTTACAGAAGTGCTGTTACAAGTACTCTGCAATTTTCATCAGTCAGAATGACCAGGAACAAAGAATGACTGCTATTTGTACTGTTTAAGTAACCCAATTTGTTGTCATTTAAGTGTCTACAGAATCAGGTACTGAGAGGAGTGACCTCTAACAAATGATGGTAGTCAGCTACTGGTGAACTGTAGTAGTAACTTGGACACAAATTTTATATATAGTGACCTTCCGCTGCTAACTTGAAAACAAGCCCTCCATGGGATCTCATGTTCCCCAAAAAGTTTACTTGCATAATCACTGCAGATAGACTTTTTTAGGACATTTTTTAATAAAAAATCATGACTAAGATAGTGGCTTGCTGTCTGTGGGACAGCAGTCCTCCATCTGTACAAAAACACATTGTCCACTTTGGAATCCATTCCTCATTGGCATTTGAGATGTTTTGTGTCCGTGCTGTATAAAGTCTGGCAATTGTTGATGTGTGGGATGTCACAATGTCCTGAGACAGATTTGAATACAGTTGCCATGAACATGTCCAATTGTACACTAGTATTATCTCTTTATATGATTGCTCACAGGAACAATATTTGATTACTCACAGGAACAAATATCGGTTGCCTACGCAACGTGTTCACATGGCATATGTGGCTGGTTATTCACAATAAACTTTTAAACTGCTGTCTACAGTGTTCATTTTGCAATACCAATGGTGCTTTGTCTCCTTTCTCTTGTGAATGTTAGGAATGACACAGTTGATTCAGATGAAATAAAATAAAACAATAAACATCAAAAAATTCTTTCTGCATAATGCAAAAAATTATGTCACTTTACCTTTTTGTCAAGTTCTCTGTGCAATTACAAGCTATAGAATGTTTATGGAAAATGGATTTGGGGTGCAGTTTGTATCCTCTTAGCTCATCTTCGCCAAACCAGGAATTTAGCTGTCTGTCTGAAAATGCTATTGTCATTATGCTATGCCTTTCTGTATTTATCCAGATTAAAGTATATTTGACAAGCACTACCATATAGTGGTGGTTATTGCAGAAATTTCCATTTAACACTACTAGGTTGCAGAGATTTCTATAATATCAAGTTATAAACTTATATTTTGAAAAAATTAGAACACTTCAGTAAAGTCTTTCACTTCCTTAGAGTGCCATTCAGTTTTAGAAATCATCAGTGGAAAAATTCCTTGATATCTAACTAATAATTGTACGAGACTAATATAGAGATGCAAACAGCAATACAAAGGCCACTGACAGTGAACAGTTACTTACACAGTAAAATGAATGTGTATGCTTCCTGTTTAGTATAAAAATAATTGGTTCATTAACCTTAACTGTATTGTTAATCTGATCATATTGTAAAGGTCAAATGTAAAAACAGACACTTTGGGGGTGTTATGTTATTTGACACAAAGGTACACTCGTGTTCACATTCAGCATTCTTGAATGTACAATGTAATTATGCATTCTACAGAAAGAAGATTTTAGAGTCTGAATAGTGGCAGAAAAGCCTAAGGACAGGAAAATCAAAATATAGTTTTATTCTGTATATTGGAAAATCATATATTAATATTCATTAAAAGACTAGTACAAAAGTAAAGTTTAACCAATAAATCTTGTAACAATGCTTTTGTCACTATGACTGGGATAAGTTAATCCTTTTTGAACTAGTTTTAAAATAATTAGTTAAAATGTAAGAGAATGCAAAAATTATGTTAATGTATATTTAAACAGTACTTTCTCTAGCCCTTGTCCATGTGGCTGTCCACACAGGCTAACACAGACATCAATATTTTCCAGAACACCTGTAAACACTAGCAGTGCTCATACACACATGAGCAAAATCAGCCTAGGCCTCTTCCATGTCATCAGATTCGAGGATAACTAGTGAAACATAAATATATCCTCTCTTTCTTCATTCACAAAATCACCTTAAATATTAGCACAGGCTATAAGTCTGATATCCATGCTGGATTCTGGGTCCCCTTATTAGTAGCCAGACAGATCTTGAACCAGATGTGAGTGATATCATTGGCTAGTGCAGCTTGATGCACACTAGCAAATCACATCTGAACACACATCACAAAGAGAACAGATGGCAAGTCACGCAGCAAAGAGTAAGGAAAAGGATTTGATAAGTGACCAGATGCAGGGTTTCACCAGAGGAGTATCATTCATTTCTTTCCTCTTTCAGCCTTCCATGCCTGTAGGTGTCACAGTTTGACCCTTGCCTTTCCCCAACCCTGGTCCTTTTCCTAAACATTCCAGAATAACTTGTGCCTATTTCTGTAACCCCCGTAAAATGTTCCATGAGACTTATTCAATCCCCAGAGCCCTAAAAAGTATGCAATTGTAGCAGGGAGGGATACATTCTTTTAGGTCAGGTTGCCCAAAGCCTCATCCAACCTGGCCTTGAACACTTTCAGGGGTGGGACATTACAGTTTCTCTAGGCAGCCTGTTTCATTGCCTCAATAAAATCTTAATTTAATTTCTTAAATAATAAAATAATAAAATCTCTTGATTTCTTCCTACTAGCTTACATTGAGTTGACATGGGACCAGGAAAGCCAAGGCGCAAGTGGAACTGAACTTGGGATGTGAAAAACAATAGGAAGACTTTCTACAGGTACACTGGCCAGAAGAGACAGGTCAAAGCAAGTGTACCTCCTTTGGTAAATGTAAAAGGAGAACTGGCTTTAACGGACGAAGAGAAGGCTGAGGGACTGAATGAGTGCTTTGCCTCGGACTTCACTAGTGGCCAGGATTCCAGTACTTCTCATGTCCCTGAGCCCTACATCCCTAAACCTCTAGGTGGGGACCGGGACAGTAAATCCCCCCCTGCTGTGAGGACAGAGCAGGTCCGAGACTGCCTCATGAGACTGAATGAGTACATGTCTATGGAGCCAGATGGTATGCATCCCAGGGTTCTGAAGGAGCTGGCTGAGGTGGTTGCTGAGCTGCTCTCCACCATATTTGAAAAGTCGTGGCTGTCAGGTGAGGTCGCGGATGACTGGAGGAAGGGTCACGTCACTCCCATTTACAAGAAAGGGAGCAAGGAGGACCCAGGGAACTACAGGCCAGTGAGTCCCACCTCTGTGCTTGGGAAGATCATGGAACAGATCTTCCTGGATGACATGCTTGATCACATGAGAAATGATTGTGTGATCTGGGACAGCCAGCACAGCTTCACCAGAGGACGGTCATGCTTGACCAATCTGGTGGCCTTCTATGATGGAGTAACAGCATTGGTGGACAAGGGGAAAGCAACCGATGTCATTTACCTGGCCTTGAGCAAGGCCTTTGACATGGTCCCCCACCACATCCTTATCTCCAAATTGGAGGGATGTGGATTTGATGGGTGGACCACTTGATGGATAAGAAACTGGTTGAAAGGCCGCAGACAGAGGGTGGTCATCAATGGTTCTATGTCCAGGTGGAGGGTGGAGGCTGGTAATGCTGCCCAGAGAGGTTGTGGATGCCCTGTCCCTGGAGGTGTTCAAGGCCAGATTGGATGGGGCCCTGGGCAGCCTGGTCTAGTATTAAATGTGGAGGTTGGTGGCCCTGCATGTGGCAGGGGGTTGGAGATCCATGATCCTTGAGGTCTCTTCCAACCCTGGCCATTCTGTGATTCTGTGATTCTGTGGTCTATCCATCATGCCTGCATACCCTTATATTCCATATAACCTTATAACAAGCTTGAGTTTGCTTCTGAGTTGCAATATATATATATATACATATATTTCTGCAGTCATTAATAGATGAAGAGACATTAGAGAATTCATGAAAATATCACAAGAACTAGTGATTATTCTCCAGATGTTTCTTCATAGGCTTATGTCACCTGTTCTGCTTTTGAACAAAACAAAGGCACACAAACTGAGTAGCTACTCTGGCCCTCTAAGATATTCACAATGATGGAGAAACAGCATACAGAATAATTCACCCTGTCTTTCAGTGAGGTACAAATAGAATTGAAATAAATGAGCAGGCAGAATACAATGTAAATAAATAAATAAATCATTTCATTAAAAAGAATTAGATCATGTCTTATTTTATACACGAATGAGATGAAATTTTATACAAGTATGAATAAACAGCTAACTACTGTGCATGAAGCTTCCCTCTTCACTTCTGTTTTAATGAGTCAGTTACTTAAAATAAAAATTAAAAAAAAGAAAACAGATTTCAAAACTTGAACTCTCTTCATTGAAGTGTGAACTCTGGTTCTTTTTCATTGCTGTTGTATTTTAGTGAAAAGCAAATTACAAAAGGAAACAAAAATGGGCATCATCCAACTATGCACCATTAGTACATTGCATACGCTGCAAGTACTGTCTTCAGTTTTGGTCTCCTCACTACAAGAATGATATTGAGGCCCTGGAGCTTGGTCAGAAAAGGGCAACAAATCTGGTGAGAGGTCTGGAGCACAAACCTTATGAGGGGTGCAGAGGGAACTGGAATGATTTAGTCTGGAGAAGAGAAGGTTCAGGGGAGACCTTATAATTCTATACAGCTGCCTGAAAAGAGGTTGTTGTGAGGTGGGAGTCAGCCTCTCCTCCCCTGAAACTAGCAATAGGACTAGAGGGAATGGTTTCAAGTTGCACCAGGGGAGATTCAGGTTGAACGCTGGGCAAAACTTCTTTGAAAGAGTAATCAGGTACTGGAACAGGCTGCCCAGGGAGGTGGTGAAATCACTATCCCTGGAGGTGTTCAAGAAATATTTAGGTGTACTGAGGTTTTGTGGGAAATGTTGGTGATGGGTGAATGGTGGGACTAGGTGATCTTGGAGGTCTTTTCCAACCTTGGTGTTCCTATGATTCTATGATTACATAGTGATAAATAACTAGTTTAGAAAGCAGATCTTTACCTAAAGATCAGAAAAGAACAAGCAGAATAGGAAAGATTAATTTATATCTTCCAGTGCTCACACTGATGTCCTAAAAACTAGATAATTCTATGCTAGACTCTCCATCTTATTTCTGTTCAGGTTTTATATATGTATAATATACATTGGTCTCTGTAAAAGTAATGCCTCCATAGAAACTACAACAGGTATGAGTACAACACTACTTGTCAGAGCAAATTCTCAGCTAGAAAACACTAATTTTCAACATTGTCACTGCCATTAACTACGTATTTATGACAATGATGAACAAGAATCTGCATGCTACACTTGTACAAATCTTCACCAGTGGAGGTGAACAGCTGTTGCTGTCATCTCTGCCGAAGCACACCACCCATTGTCTGTTTGGTCTCCATAAACATTCAGCAAGCATTGATGAACATCAATGAGAGTCACATTTCTGCAAAGAGGAATTCAATGACATATCTTTGCCTCATATGCACTTCCATGTCAGATGCCATTTTGTCAGACTGCCCCTCTGCTGCCACCTGTAGCATAGCAACAAAATGTAATGGAATATTGGCAGGAAGGTTCATCTTCTACTGCCATATCACCGGCATTCACCTCTGATATCATGGGATGACATAATAAAACAAGAGGCATTACTTTCAGAGCAGTCTATCTGTATTTATGCGGATATATGCATGCTTTTGGTTTTATTTTTATAAGTGACTATTATGAATACATATATATTTTTAAGAAAAATCTCTGCATTTTTGTTGATTACCTCAATCTGTAGAGGAAATACAAGTCTATAGCATTGTCTTTGGCTCAGAAGAGCAAGGAATAAAGAGGCTAGACATTTTTTATGAATAAATATATGTCAGAAATAAAGGACAGTGATATTTTTGTTATCTTTTCCAGGCTTGCACAAGAACATTCCACATACTAAGTGCACTTTAAAAGATTTTGGATTAGTATGGAAATATTTTGTCACGTCATAGACAAGGTACCATATTTTGTTCTAGTAGAAGAAAGTGGGACCTCTGTGTAATATCTCATGCTGGAACAGTTTTCTCCATTAACTTATTAACTTTGATTTTGTATATATTAATATTAAGATAAGTTTTCTGCTAAACACTGCATTTTTCTTTTTCTTTATTATGGTCAATATATTTTAAAATTATTTTCTATATATTTTCTGAGACACTGAATCAGCATCCCGAACGTGTTTCCTAAAAATGTTTGTGTGTCTTCTATTTTACATCTCTTTTGGGGAAGTGCATTGGTAGTATATATAAACATTCTGTGAAGATTAAGAAAATTAATCACAATACCATAGTCAAAATTCTAAATAGGCTTGAAGGAGATAATTGAGAAGTGCACTGTTTGTGGAACCATTATGTGTATATGCTGTAGGATGCAAGCAAACTATCAGGCACAATCTACTATGTGTAAAAATTAGAATAAAAAGCAATTGGGAAACATAGTATTGAAGTTCACAAATGATAGCTTTCTGAAGGAATTTCTAAAGTATTCTGATTACAATGTCTTTGGAACTGAAATGTTTTTTCCACATGGGGAGGAGAAAAAAAGCAGGAAAAATAGAGTTAGGTTCTTGAGTATACAACCTCCAGTTATAGATGCTGAAATTGTGAAATTAACTTTCATTATTGAGTTCCAATATTGAATCTTATGAACCTTCAAAGCCACCTGATGCAGAACAGAAGGTAAATTTGCATTAATTAATTGTTTTATGAAAGCCTGATAAAGAAATACTCTCCTTGAAGCACTTGGATTAAGGAACTTTAATATAACACATACATATTTCTGTGTATAGAGCGGTATATTAGGGGATATTAATGTCTGCATCAATCATAAATCTGGTTACAGTTGATACGTGAACGATGTTCCTTGAGACTAAATTTAATAAAAAATAAATAATAAAAATAATTACATAACTGTGACTAAACTCCACAATCTTGCAGATGAGCATCTTGTCTAAACTAGTTAGTCAGCCTTTTCAGTAAGTAAGGATGAAAAATGGATTGTTCTCTCAGATAAGATAGGTAAGAAAGTCTGTGTTCTAGAAGTACCTCTCTGATATCTATAATTCCTTGGATGGGACTCGACTACCTTAACTTAAATGGATGTCTAGAAGCAAACTGTCTAATTTTCTGACACTTCACTGAATAGTCAGGTCAGTTAAGTTGCCATTAACATGGAGATTTCAACAGAGATAACAAAGACATAATGAATTATCTTTTTAATGATAATAATCTGACAGTGACATACTGCTGCTACTTTGTGTGTTACTAGAAAAAATCAGGAACTGATAGACTTCTATGAGTCATATTAAAAAATTTTGGAAGCTGTATTTTCTCCCCAATACTGTTGCTTTTTTCCTGATGTCTTCCCACTAAAATCTGACAAAAACTTTACCTAAATATATATATATATTTAGGTAAATATACACATATAAGTATGCATGTTTAGTAAAACAATCCTTTTTTTTTTCTTACATTAAAGTACAAATATTGCAGCAAGTTACAAGATCAGAGCACTACAGCAGGGGAATAACTTCATGACTTCAGTGACTTCTGGCATACTCCTTTTTCCAACCTGAAGTCGTTCACAGTGCTTGCCCCCTCGTGATGCTGTTTACTCTGTTTATTCATAGCATAACTTTTTTGGGTACCAAGGATTGTATCTTAATCAAATTGAAGTTTTGAAGTCCACATTCCTGCACATGTATGTGAGTTTGTCATTCTGAGAGAGAAAAATGAGCAGCTTAGCTATAGATATTCACTTAGCAATACCTACCTCTGGTCATAAGACCTTGATTTCAGTTAGTAATCCTTGAGCTTCAATTATTTATCAAAACAGACAAACTTGAGCTAACTGACATGATAGCACATTGTCCTTCACAGGTCTAAGTAAACAGAGAGTGCTGTAATGCACGTTACACTTTAGATGCTGGAAAACAACACACGTCAAAGCTGAGTGGTAATAGAAGGTCAGCAAAAAATGCCCAGTGGTTTATGAATAAACAGGCATATACTTTGTTATCAGACAGATAATTTACTGACACTTCAGGAAGAGTTTATTAATACTGCATGAATAATAACCTAAATACTGATACACAAATACAAGTGATACAGCTTTTCCTAAATCAGTCTCTTGAAGGAACTAAATGGGGAATTATCCTGCTATATTTTTTTGAGGTATTCTTTGCATCTAATCAATTATATTCCAGAAATAGCAATAAAATTCTGCACTGCTAGTTACACTATAGAGAAGACAATCCAATCCAGAATCACTGAATTGAAAGAGACATCTGGGGATCATCTAGACCAAGTCCTCTGCTAAAACAGGTACATCAAGTTCCACAGGATAATGTCCAGGCCAGTTTTGAATATCTCTATGCAGCCAGAACACTGTCAGTGTCAAAGGAAGGAAATTTTTCCTTATATTTCTATGGAACTTCTTATATTCTAATTTGTGCATATTTACCCCTGTTCTGTTGCTTGGCACTGTTGAAAAGAAGTTGGCCCCATCCACTTGAATCCGACCCTTTAGATATTTATAAGCATTGATAAGATCTCCTCTCAGTCTTCTCGTTTCCAGGCTATACAGTGCCAGGTCTCACAGTCTCCTCTCATAAAGAGATGATCTGTGACTCTCATCACATTTGTGGCTCTCCACTGGACTCTCTCCAAAATTTCCCTATCTTTCCTGAAATGCGAAGCCCAAATTGGACACAGTATTCCAGATGTGGTCTCACCAGAGGAGAGTGGATGGGGAGGATCTCCTCCCTTGACCTTCTGGCCATACTCTTTTTATTGCACTCCAGGATACACTGGCCTTTTTGATCACAAGGGCACACTGTTGGCTCATGGTCAACCTGTTGTCCTGGAGGACACTTAGGTCCTTCTCTGCAGAGCTCCTTTCCAGCATGTCAACTCCTAACCTGTACTGATGCAAGAGGTTATTCCTCCCCAGTTACAAGACTCAATACTTTCTCTTGTTGAACGTCATCAGGTTCTTCAGGTTCCAACTTTCCAGCCTGTCCAGATCTTGTTGAATGGTATGCTGGCCATTCTTATCATCAGCAAATTATTGAGACTGCACTCTATCCTTTAATTCACATTTTTAATGAAGATCTTAAACAAGACTAGACTCAATACCTACTCCTGGGGAACACCATTACCTACAGGCCTTCAGGTAGACTCTGCACTACTGATCTCACCCTCTGAACTGTGTGAGTCAGCCAGTTCTTAGTCTACCTTACTGTTCATCTATCTGACACTTCCCAAGTTTACCTACAAGGATTTTATGGGAGACAGTATCTAAAACCTTGCTGAAGTCAAGGTAGATGATCTACTGCTCTTTTCTATTCTATCCAGTCAGTCATGCCATCACAGAAGGCATGTATGTAGGGTTTTATGATTTCCCTTTGATGAAACTGTATTGATAACTGCTGGTAACCTTCTTTTCTTCCACTTGCTTTGAGATGACATCCAGAACAAGCTGTTCCACCACCTTCCCAGGGGCAGAGGTGAGGCCAACTGGCCTGTAGTTTCCTGGCTCCTACTTGTCCTCTTTGAAGTCTGGAGTGACTTTGACTTTCCTCTAGTTCTTAGGCACCTCTCCCATTCTCCACGACTTTTCAAAGATGACAGAGTTTGATAATCACTTCTGTCAGCTCCCTCAGCACTAGTGGGTGCAGACCATTGACACCCATGGAATTGTGTACGTTGAGTTTGCCTATACAAATCTCTGATAAGATTCTTCTCAACCAAGGGGAAGTCTTCCTTTCCACAGACTCTCTTTTATCTCCAGGATATGAGATTTCCTATGGGCAATCTTAGAAATTAAAACTGTAATTTGACACCTTTCTCTGTTATTTTCTCTTTTGCATTCAATGAAAAAAAGATATTTTGGTTGGACAGTGAAAAGAACTATACATTAATGAAGATTTATAGTGGGAATTATTCACCCAATTTTTCCCTCCTGGGGAAAAAAATATGTAAATACATTATTTATATATATATATATATATGCAAAATATATATCTTGGCAAAATATTTGTTTTTAACTTTGTTTTTCTAAACATATTTCAGAAATTGATTTTGAATTAGGTGATAGCACATTTTTATGACTATCAACATTTACTCTCTATTCCAGGTAAATTAATATTTTCTAGGACTTTCCTGTACTTTTGAAAACATCTTTTTTTTTCAGAGGGAAATCATTCTATGTAAAAATACATCAGATGTATCAGTAGTTGTGACCTCTCTGTCATTGGCCCCGCTAATAAATTTTTTGAATGAACTCTCTCAGCAGGTTGGGACTGAGGGAGGCTAAACTTTGAGGAATAAAATCTATCACACAGTGAACTGTGCTTAGAGCTTGCTTATTATAAGACATGAAAAATAAATGGTTTGGGCGTGAAACATACTTTTTCACTGACAGAATGACTAGGGGTATAATGGACTGCATTCAGGAATTTTTGGTTATTTATTCAATCTTTTTTGTATTTGCTTTCATTTTCTTCCAAAATATAGTCTTAATTTTTCAGACATTTACTTCTACTATTTGTCTGAAAATAACATTTAGAAAAGTAGTTTATTTCAACCTTCTAGCTTAAGCCCTAGAATTCATTTCCCATCTTTGTCCACAACAGAAAGAAGTTTTAAAATACAAGGAAAATCACCTAATGTACTGGCAAAACATCACATTATGGTTCAGTGTAATTTGCATAGGTCTTAGCCTCAGAAGATTCAGTGATTAAAATACTAATAGAATCAGATTGTTTACAAAGAGTACAGTTAGTGAGGAAATCTCTAGAATTGAACATCTTCTCTGAATCATCCAAAACAAATTGCAGAAGAGAAGGAAAGGGACACAATAGTCTTTTAACACTCCAAAAATACACCATTATAAAAAATATTCCCAGGAAAACACAAGAGTGGTAAATTGCTTCTATCTAGTCAGATCTCTAACTTGAGTTCATACTGGCACTGAGGGGACACAATGAAGATTGAAATGTACAATTTTTTTTTCCATATAGTTGTTAAGAAAAACAACAGTTACTACTGAGATACATGCTATTTCAGATCAGAATCTTTAATGTGCAAAAGGAACAAACAAAAAGTTAGCAAAACATTCCACATTTTTTTAGAATAGTAAATACAGGCACTCAATTTCAAGTATCAATTGCTATTTATTAGAAAATCATTACTCATTTGATACATACCCGATTGCTATAAAATTTTATATAAATCCTGCAGTGTCACTGAAGTTCATGTCATTAATGTGAATATATGCACGTTTGTGTGTGCATGCATTCACAGAATCCCTCAAAACACGTGACTTCAGGTCTTTAATTTAACGTTTTCTGTTAAACTTCCTGTGAAATCTTTCAGAATCTTAACGTTCTCAAGTGATAATTTCTTTCAATTCTTAAATGCTGATAAAATCATAAATATGTGTGATGCTTTGATTTAAAAACACCATGTTGATTTGATCAAACACTACAGTAAGAATTTTATTGAAATTTGACATTAAAATATGTTTGTTGGAACCAATTTTTGGTCTTCATCTCATAACTAATCCAAAATGCAGAATATGAAAACGAGGCACAGAAATAGCCAAGTAGTAAATAAAAATATTACTATGATATTAAAGAACATAATTTTAAATTTAAAATATAAAATGTTTAATGAATTTTCTATCTGATGTGAAAACCTGTGGAAAATTTAAAATTTAAAATTTAATTAAAATAAGTCAACTTAGGGAAAGAACATTTTGAATAAGTTGTTAATAATAAATTGTTTGCTCACCTTTACTGTTTGAGATTTGGTGGTAACGGTGTCTCTCCCCACCAGAAATTGATAAATCTCAATAAAATCTTTCTAAGTTGTATTTCCATATTATGCTACATACTGATGGTTTGGATCAAGTCTGACATCACAAAATGCTGAAACAGTAGATATGATAGACAGCAGGATGTTAACTGTGATGGAACTGCAGCCCTCAGTATGGACCTCCCTGTTTGCTAGCCAGAAGTGGCTTTTCCCTTGAATTAATGAAAAACCATCTCAGAGGAGCTAGATTCTTGAATAGTTTCAATGTAAAACGTGTGTATATGTGTATATGCCATTTCAAAATACATATCTTAGCATACAAGACTGCTACCTACTCATTATATCCATACTGCTGAGCAAATGCATTTTTGACTGCATTTCACTGAACGGTGTAGTTCTTTTCTTGCAGCCACACTACTGAAATTCCCTTGTGGCAAGCAATATACAAGACTTATGGCCATTTTTTTTCTGTCTTCCAAGCAATAGCAGCTAAATATTCTTTTCTTGCTAGTATTATTTTAATAATGAATAACCAACACTTATTTTTTTTCCTTGTGTAATATTGTTCTCCTACACCTCTTCCACTGTGTTATGTGTGTACAAATTCACACTCACACAGGCACACAGACAAAAACCTACTCCAAAATTTTCTGTTGAAATCTCCACCAGCTGAAAATCATTAGAATTGCCACTGGTAATAAGATTCAATATATCACTAGCTCTGTTAATTCTTTTATGCTTAATAACACGAAATTGAAGACATATCTCTTCTACACACCTTCTGTCACCTCCTTAACTTCTTTGCTTGGTGCCTCTGGTAATACTTTTGAAAGTTGTACTGTTATTATTGTTCTACACATGAAGTGAAATGTATCGTGTAATGTAGAAACTGTACTATGGTTTGTCTTAACCAAAATTTTTACAAAAAGATGCAGAAACAAGAAGCATTCAGTTGAGTTTGTTGCTCACTTGAAAGCACTTTGTTGTGTTACAACAATAAAATACATGAGGTAATGTTAATAGTACTGCTAGCTAATGTTAATCATCCAGCAAATTTCTTTATTTTCCCTGCAAATTCTTAACAGAAGTGTACATAAGACTCCATCTAAGCTCCAGTGGGTACAATCACATTTTGATGAAGCTTGTGCAAACGTTTCTGTAAAAGTATGGGCTTTTTTTCTGCATTGGTTGCTACCATCAATCATTTGATTCTCCATGGAAATTTCAAACATTAGTTGGCTTGTATTGTGGATTTGATGTCTATCACAGCGTATACAAATACATGGACGCTGAATTATTTTTTTTTATATTTTAGTCACATTTTTAGCTTTAGCTTTTAGATAGCCTCAACTTTCTTTAAAACAAAAATACCCATTTTAAGCACTAGTAGACATTTTAATTTTTTCCTGATAGCTTCTTTTTCAGAAAGAAATAAAAAAATGGTTCCATTTTAAGATGTGTAAAAAAATCCTCCTTTTTTTGTTCTGCTCCTACCTGTAATTCTTCACTATTGTGAGTGTAAGGCATTTAGGAATAGCCAACATCCTATGAAAATGCAATATCACTGCCAATATATATATATATTTGTTTAAACTCTTTTTCTTCCTCCATATTATGCAACACCTAGATGCATGCATGCATCTTAACATCAAACTGTCACAGCACTCACTTGTTTAACAAAGGTGGAAATAGGGAAAATATTATGCTAGTTCTTTAAAGTCTGAAATGCTTACCTCTCCACTTACACATGCAGTTCAGCTTGCAGTCAAATAATTGGGTCTTAGATACCTGAGAAATTGCTTCTCTCTCTCTCAAATTCCCAAAAAACTGCTATTAAAGGTCACACTTTCATTCCCCAATTGCTTTTCTCTCAGAAAACTTCTCTGTGGTACCCTAGTAATTTGCTTCCTTTTATCTGTTGATTTTCAAGTGTTTTAAGTCAAAGTTAGAAAGCAGAGAGCTAGCCTCTTTACCAGGTTTTCCTTCTGATTGAATTTGAGATAACTTATAGTAGATTCAAAATGCACTTCAATAACTTATATTTATCTTAATATTGCATAATGACCAATAATGTACCATTGTACAATTATTATCATTTTCCACTCCATGTGGGTGCAAGAGAACTCTTTAATTTGATATGCTTACTATTCACAGCATTGAAAATGACACAGAGAGAAGCTGAAGAGATTTGGAATCATATTTTTGGTGGGTTCTTCAGTGGATTCCATCTCAACTGGAGCAACTCTCTTTTCAACAGGATGTGACTGACAAATGAGGTACAAAACAGACGCACAGGCAGCTTAACCTGTTGCCTGACAAAGACTAAGTCTACACGTAGTCCTGAAGGAAATCTTCCAGAATTGCCTTAGTAGTTATAGTAGTTGTATGTGTGCAAGTAATATATATTTGATGAAATGAATTTTCCCTTAAACATCAGTTCAAGTTTTGAATACAAAACTCACGGGCTTTTTTCCTACTTCTCTCCCTCTTTTTTATTTTTTTATTTTTATTTTTTATTCCAGAGGTAAGCAAACTTTTACACCTCTCAAGCTAAATAAATAGATTTTGGGAAAACTGGACATTCAGCATTCTGAAAATCAGATACTTTCCTATTGCCCTTTACACTGAGCTGTGCTGTTTTTAGTTTAAAGCTTTTCTCATTTCTTTTGCAAAGATGATCCTAGCTCCTCTTTTTCAAGTGGATTTTCTCTCCCTACTTCAGTACCCAGTCCTTAAATTCCCATGGTTGTAAAAGCAAATTTCTGTCAACATCAACATCTGCACAACCAGATATTGACCTGCAGGTGCTGAAATGAATATAGTTGCACAACTTTGGTGAGACAGCACTTGGAATCTGCCAGTTTTGAGGTAGGTCTGCTTATATCTTAATCTGGAGGTAAAATGATTTTTAAAATTTTTAATTTTGTTTTGAGTGGACTTTGAGAAATCCAGTGCAGTGGGTGTCATCCCTGCCTACAGCAAGTGAATTGGAATTAGATGATCTCAAAGGTCCATTCCAGCCCAACCCATTCTATGATTCTATGACTAAAATCTAGAACATGCAACTCTGTAAAAAAAGCTTATAGTTATTATTTCCAATACTAAAATATACACTTCCAGAGAGAACTCCTGGGCACTCGAACTTCATTTCTTGTGCTATTAAATTGTTAAAATGCTTTTGGCCTAGGAGAATAAGCAGATGTCCTCCCAGGTTCCTATCAAGGTTTGGGATTTAGTACAAACCAGACTCGATTTGCAATATGCAACATGCATTCAGAGAATATAATAGAATAGTCAGAAATCATTCCATGCTGAAGAATAGTTTAGAGAACATTTTTTTACTGATTTAAAAGTAGTAAATCTGATTAGGAAAAACAGAATTAAAAAATAATAATAGCAGTTGTTATAATTATTAATAATAAAAATAATGAACTACTTTTGTTCTGCTAGCTATGCCCTTGCAGTCACATTTTGGTTCTCAGCCCGGCCATGGAAACTCAGTTGTTTTTTTTCATTACAAGAAACTCTACTGACTTCATTCTACCTCCTAGGAAATTCTCTCTTTTTCTCTAGCTGGCCACTTCTCCAAAATAGTTCCTCAGCTCACACACAAAATGTGGATTTCGAATTATTTCCATGAGTCTTTCAAACCTTTTCTCTTTTGGGTGGGCTCAGTTAATCTCATACACAGATTCCTTTTTTAAAAATGTTTGTTGTTGTTATAGTTGTTTTATTAGAAGATTTCTAAAGAAACTTCCTAGGAACTTGTTATAGGGATTTCTTGTAAGACTATAGTCCAAGGACATACACATAGCAGAAGAACTTCAAGAGGGCATGACACCCAAGCTAATTAGCCACATTCTCTGCAGGGTTAATTAGGTTGGGTGGAGCTCTGTTTTGAGAGATATGTTGTCTTCAGTTGCTGAGTAAGAGTGTTTGGGCTATGGACAGTCCTATATTCATCAGGGTAAACTCCTTTGGAAAGTCTATCAATAGAAATCTGATTTTAAGTTTGAAAAATTCTGATTTGAAAAGTTTGAAAAAATCTGATTTTTAAGTTTGAAAAATGTGGTTGTTTTGTATATTCTAATCTATTTAAAAACATAACATTTGGTGTTGATCTTTTTTTTTTTTTTTTTTCCCCTCTGAACCTGCTATTTCCCACTCTGACCCCTTTAGACATTTTAGAATCCTGTTTATTGAAACACAAAGCACAAAACATGCTGGCAAGATGCTGAAGCAGGTGCATAGTCACTGTGTTCCATCATGTATGACTTTGCAAGTGACAGACACTAAACTTTGTAAAAATGATTATCTGCAATCCTAGACATTAAAAGGCATAATAGGCCAATTTTTTTTACTCCATATTAGAGAAGAATCTTGTTAGAAACAAATCCAATTTATAGATGGGTCATCTGTGGCTCATTCCTGTAACTGTGGGTCCAAATTTTTGTTACAGATGGATGAGTTAACATTGTTAATAGGAACTGTGTTCCCTGAAAATACACTGAGATACATACAGGGTATTTTGCCTCTCTGAAGTTGTGAACAGCTGCTTGAGTGGCATTTTGCCTACTCACAAGTCAGCACAGAAGTAATGCAATAGTCTGTTTACATGGACAGTTGGCATTACACTGCAAATGTCACTTTTTTCAAGAATTCTTAATTCCGTGCCATTATTACATATTGGCACCACATGCCTCTTTACATCTAATTACATGAGCTGACACTAGCATGACAGGATAGAAATTGTTGATCTGAGAAGGAGGAAAAGAGAGGAATTTATGGTTACTTTTACAATAAAAGCAATATGTTTGTGGACATACAAAAATGTTAACTATGCATGAAACGGCATCACTCTTCCAATTTATTATGTTCAGGTGATTTTACTAATATGTAATGATTGTTAGTGTCCTCTGTTTTGGCACAGATAAACATCTCATGAGGCAGTGTCCACTTTAGTATGGTTAAACTGGCTTGGATGCTTCATGCATAACCACATCATTTCAGCTAATTCTGCAATGAAGAGATATTTTTACCTAATCTGTGTGAAATAATAATGTTTATATAAAAATTAATTATCTTACTGATCCAGTTGCTCAAAAATTGTTTTCTTTCAATTTTACTAAACTATTTAACCCTCCACTCCTCACAGAGTCATCAAAGGGAAATAAAATAGGAGTAAGTAGAGCTGGTCTTACATTTTTTTCTTTTATAACTTTGTGGTATGTATTGCCCACACAGGAAAAAAAAAAAAAAAAAAAAAAAGAGTAGCATATCATGAAATGGGAGCACAGCAAACAGATAATCTTGGTTCACTAGGATGATTGTTACATCCTAGTATCCTTTGAAAAGGGGTGTAACTCACCGATTTCTTTTGTTGTAAAGATATAACTGCATTTTTAAACTAAACATTTATTAAAGGAAGCAACTAGTGACTATATGACTTAACTTAGTTATCTATGGAAAAGTTAATGTATCTGTTTGTAAAAACAGCTGTTGTTTAAGTTGTAGCTAGTCCTCACCCACATCATAGAATGATAGAATCACTCAGGTTGGAAAAAACCTTAAACATCATTGAGTCCAACCATGACCTAACCATACTACCCTAACTAACTAACAACCCTCCGCTAAATCATGTCCCTGAGCACTGCATCCAAATGGATTTTAAACACATCCAGGGATGGTGACTCAATGACCTCCCTCGGGAGCCTACTCCAGTGCATAACAATCCTTTCTGTAAAGAAGTGTTTCCTGATATCCAACCTAAACTTACCCTGGCACAACTTGAGGCCATTTCCTTTTGTCCTGTCACCTGTCACCAGTGAGAAGAGACCAGCCGTGCTCTTGCTGTAAGCACCTTTCAGGTATTGGAAGAGAGCAATAAGGTCTCCCCTCAGTCTCCTTTTCCCCTAAACTAAACAGCACCCCAGTTCCTTCAGTCGCTCCTCATAGGGAATACTCTCCAAGCCCCTCACAAGCCTTGTTGCCCTTCTTTGGACCTGCTCCAACATCTCAATGTCCATTCTGTACTGAGGTGCCCAAAGCTGAACACAGTACCTGAGGTGAGGCCTTACCAATGCAGAGTACAAGGGCAGAATTATTTCCCTAGTCCTGCTCACCACACCATTCCTGATACAAGCCAGGATGCCATTGGCCTTCTTGGCCACCTGTGCACACTGCTGGCTCATATTCAGCTGACTGTCCATCAGCACACCAAAGTTCATTTCCATCAGGCAACTTTCCAGCCACTCCTCCCCAAGACTAAAGGATTGCCTGGGGTTGTTGTGACCAAAATGCAGGACCTGACACTTGGCCCTATTGAAACTCATGCAGTTTGCCTTGGCCCATCGATCCAGGCTATTCGGTTTCCTCTGTAGTGCCCTTCTCCCCTCAGCCAGATCAACACTCTTTCCCAACTTGGTGTCGTCTGCAAACTTACTGAGGGTGCACTCAATCCCCTCATCAAGATCATTAATAAAGATGTTAAATAGAAGCAGCCCCAGAACTGAGCCCTGGGGGACACTGCTCATGACGAGCAGCCAACTGGATTTAACTCCACTGACCACAAATCTTTGGGCTTGGCCATCCAGCCAGCGTTTCACCCATGGAGCATACGCCCATCCAAACTATGGGCAGCCAGTTTCTCGATGAGAATGTTGTGGGGGACAGTGTTAAAAATCTTAGTGAAGTCCAGTTAGAACACATAGACAGCTTTACTCTCATCCACTGAGTGGGTCACCTTGTCACAGAATGAAATCAGATTTGTCTGGATCTACCATTCAGAAACTCATGCTGACTGGGCCTGTTCCCCTGGTTGACCTTTAGTTGGTCCATGATGGCTCCTGAGATTATTTGTTCCATAACCTTCCCAGGCACCGAGGTGAGACTGATAGGTCTGTAGCTACCAGGGTCACCTTCACAGCCCTTTTTGAAAATGGGAGATCACATTTGCCAGTCTACAGTCCACCGGGACATCCCCAGTTAGCCAGGACTGCCGAGGAATGATGAAGAGTGGCTTGGCAATCACATCCGTCAACTCCCTCAGCACTCTAGGGTGCAATCCATCCGGCTCCATGGACTTGTGAGCATCCAGCTTTCAGAGCAGGTCCAAAACTACCTCATCATGGATCATGCAGGGCCTATTCTGTTCCCCATCATTATCTACCAGCACAGGGGACTGTGTTCCCAGGGAGTAATAAATCTTACTATTAAAGACTGAGGCAAAGAAGGTGTTAAGTACCTCAGCCTTATCCTGACCCTTGGTCACCAAGTTCCCTTTTGCATCCAACAAGGGATGGAGATTCTCCCTAACCCACCTCTTGTGGCTGATTTATTCATTAAAAAAAATTATTGTTTTCCTTTATCTTAGTAGCCAAGTTCAGTTCTAGCTGGGCTTTGGCTTTTCCAATTTTCTCCTTGCACAGCTTCACTACATACCTGTAATCATCATAAGTAGCTTGCCTACTCTTCCAGAGACAATAAATTTTCCTTCTGTTCTTGAGTTCCAGCCAAAGGTCTCCATTCAGCCAATTCAGCCTCCTTGCCTATCAGCTCGTCTTCTGTAACATGGGGATGGTCGGCTCCATGGGGCAGCTGGGAAGGCAGGGGAATCTCTGGGAGAAGTGGCCTCTGCACCACTGAGCAGGGGCCTTTTGCCACTGCCCCACACCCCCCAATTCTTCACTGTTGTTGCTAGGGGGAGGAGAGGACAGGGGTTCACTGCAGAAACATTATCTGCCTGCTGGTTCCCCACTACCATCTGTTTGCAAGGCAGCAGGGGGTGATGTTCTCCATGTGGAGCCTCAGCTGGCTGCCAAGATCTTGGGACCGATAGGGTTTGGCACCACCAATCAATCTCCCTCTCACATTCCTTTATGTTCCTCAGCCTCTCCACCTTCTTCTTCAGGTCAATCACAAGGCTTAGCAAGTCATTTAGCCGGTCACATCTTACACACGTGCTGTCTCCTTCACCTAGCACTGCAAAGGCCAGGTTCTGGCACTCACTACAGCCAGAGACCTGCACACTAGCATCTTGTTTTGCGACCTCAGCCTGGGTCTCCACATTATTCTTGGCCATTGCTTTCATTTTACGTGAACATAGGACCTCTGTCTGGGTCTCCACATTTTTCCTGGCAGCAGCTTTCTGCTAGGGTGCAGCCATAGCAAACCAGCAGACTCACCAGCACTATTCAGATAGCCTTAATGGGGTCTGACTGATCAGCCCTGCCCTTCTGCAGGTAGTCTGGGCACCAGCCTTGCCCCATTACCTAGGCCTTTAACTGTTGCCCCTGCACTTATCACTTTCTTCTTTCATGAAGTCCCATGAACAGGTGGTTTACAGTTTCTTGCTTGAACAGCCCATGTGATTCACACACCCTGACTCCTCCTCTCCTTCCCTGAAGCTTTTTCAAGGCAAGGGGGCATGGATGCAGAGCCGTTGCCCTGGCAACGCCCACTTCATGTCAGCCACTCTCGTGAGAGCTGCCTGCCGGGCTGCTGTTATTTCCAGGTTCCCTGGATGAAGGAACTGACTGAAAGCTCCCTGTACCTCGTGGTCAGTAGCTGCTCTTTGGTCCGTGACTGATCTGAAGCAGCTAACTTTGGCATCTGTGAAACAGTTTTGGAGACTGATTTATTCTAACTGTAGGCATCAACTTGCATGATTTAACGGAGAGTTTAATCTAAATTAGTAGTTGAGGCTTTCTTAATAGCGAATAAAGAGAATGAAATACTTGTAAAGTGATTCAGATGCCTTTTAGAGGTGTTTCTTCTCTTCAGTGCCTATATAGGAGTCCTAGGCCTCTTGTTTCAGTACTGCAGAGAAATTAAATGGGGTAAATGTGGTATGTTTTTGGGTTCATTCTTAGTTGAGTTCTGTATAAGTAATTGAGTTTGCCTAAATGACTTGTACTGCTTCCTTAAAACAATCTGATTTATTTGGCCTGAAATGGGCCAGCAGTAGTCGTGCATCCAGTTATCAATGGATGAGGAGTGATAACTAACAGCTATGGAGCTGTCATCTGTTGATAGCTCCAGCTGTTCTGTGAGCCAGCATCTGGCTCCATCCCAGGAAAAAAAAAAAAAAATTCCCTTAAGAAGTTATTTTTTGCATTATTTTTGCAAGATGTAATAATACTTCATGTAAACAGGCTTTATTTTTGTAAGATGCTTAATAATATTTGCTACATGAGTTAAAAATCTAACAATGCTGAATTTTATATATATATATATATATATATATATATATATATATATAATATACATATAAACTGATTTTGGTACAGCCTTATGAGGTAAGTTAGGATAACTGTGGTTAAAAATAAACTACAGTTGTCAATGCTTTTAAATATTTTATTTGTAACATATTTCACTGTAGTAAGAATTTATTTAAAATGGTTGTTTATAAATTACTTCAGAAATAGTTTTGCTTAACTATTCTGTAACCAAAATAAAAAATAAAAAATAAAAAAAACATTTGCACACATTTGTGTGCATTAATTTTCTGAAGATTTATGAGAAACAAAATTGGTAGAAATGTAGTTCTCTAAATTGAAGATTTAGAGAAATGTAAAGATCAGGAAAAAGCTAAAAATGTTATCTTGTGAGAGAAATATGGAAATGATATGTCTAAAACTGGATAGGAAACCAGATAAGAAATTTGGATAAAGTGAGAATTAATGGTGTCACAGTGTGCACTCATGAAACATAAGCTGGATTATATTGGTTCCTATGAACACTCTGAATTTCCTATTAACTTCTTGGGAGGTTTCTAGCATTTGCATATGTAGCAATAAGAGCAGAAAAGTGCAATAATGCTGAACATAAAAACTAGTGAATCTCAGTTTCTAAGTAGTTTCACTTTTCTGAGTTATAATAGTGATTTCAGTTGATTTACTTACGGAGCTCTGCTCTCAGAGCATTAGGCTGGCTTTTTTTTTTTTTTGACAAATCTCACTTGGAAATATGCTCCTCTTGTGACCTCCCACTTGGTATTACAAGTGCCACAGAAATCTTCTAAAGTGAAGCAAGCTAACTACTGCAAGGCCTGGAGGGGAGTGAGAAGAATGACATTTTAAGGAGCAAGCAATTTTTTACAACCAATTCTGAATCTTACAAAAGCTTCTGGACCAGAATTAAGGAGGATGCCGTGACAAGTCCAGCTGCGTTTTTGTAGGACTTGCATTTGATAAGTGGTGGGTTAAAAGAGAAGAAAAAAGTATTCAAAGCTATTGAAATATCACCACCTAAATATTCATTAGAACATTTGCTGTTTCTTGGTATGATAATATATTGAAGTAATTCATAGCTAACCTTTCCCAAAAAAGGCCATGATCTTTACAATCTTAAGCTCAATATGCACTAAAAAAAAAAAATTGCACCGCTTCACTATCTTTCCTGAAAATTATACCAAATCTATATGGGATAGAAACCTGTTTTGCCTAGATAATTGTCTCCAGTTCTGATGACTTTCCATATTGCTGTATGGTAAAACATTACAGCCTTTTAAGATACCTGATACTGAGACGAAATCAGCTCACAAAAAATAGTATACAGGCATAAATTCCTTGTATGAAGATGAGGAAAATATTACACCATATTCCAGAATTTTCAGGATCACTGACAAGAAATATTGACTTTTAAGCAGTATTTTTACCTTTGGAGTTCATGATGTCAATCTCTCTGTGTATTACTAGAGTTTAGTAGGGTGCTAAGACTGCAAAATTTACTCATAGATTCATAAACAAATGAGTAAGCTTTAGAAACACATTGGTAGGTTTTTTAAACACAGAAATGATATTTAGAAACAGCTATGTTTTGCAGTTCGTTCAACTGCAGATAGTCTGCCTCCAGACATGTCTCAGCTGGCCTCTTCTCATACTCCATATTTAGTCTAGAGGATGCTACCTATGACTGAGGATGCTACCTATGTCATGGCTGAATACTCTGTCCTCACCGGCAATGTAATGTGTACTTGCTTCCTGGAGTGGGGTGGCAGTTGGGGCAATAAATATTCATTTACAGAGTTCATCATTTATGATATATTTCACTGCCAAAGTTAATTTGACTTTTGGAAGTATTACAAGCAATCCTAGCCCTTGTAATGTTCTTGCTTCCTGCTTCACAAGCATCATTTAGATACGTATCATTTAAATATCTCCTGGATGAGGACTATAAGAATGTTATTTTTGTTACCAGGCTGCCAATCTAATGAAGAATGGAACATTCAGCAAAATAGAAGATCCACAATAACATCACTTTAGATAATATAACTGTTTTAACCGAGCTATAATACCTCAGTATGACCAGAGTTATAATGTGAAATCTGTATGTAATACATATGTGCAGTATGAAATAGAAGTATGAAACTGATCTCATCTAAATTTAACTACAAAAAGTTAAAAATAAAGTTGAATAATTCCATCTCACTCTGTAGAGAAAACAGAGAAAAGTACCACTGTTAAAAGTTGTGAGACTGAAGTTATCTTATAAAAACTGATCATTTAGATGTCCAAAAATACATGCAGATACCTGAAGTTAGGAGAGAGGAAGTCTTCTGTCTAGATAGTCAACTATTCTTCTAAACAAGAGCCTACAGGTCTTTTTGTTTGTTTTTGTTGTTGTTGTTTTCCTCATATGAGAGTCTTAAAGACATCAAAACAGACTTTATTTCTGTTTACTTATATCTTCTGTAGTCATAAAGATTGGGAGAACTTGTTCAGAGAAGCCCTGTGGACTTGGGGGTCCTAATGTAAGAAAAGTTTTACATGAGCCAGCAGTGCCTGCAGCCCAGAAGGGCAACTATATCCTGGCCTGTATCAAAAGAGAGGTGGCTAGAAGAGTGATGGAAGGGACTGTTTCTCTCTACTCTGCCTTTATGAGACCCCATCTGGAGTACTGTGTCCAGATCTGGCCCTCCAGGAGGCGTGGGAAATTGTTAGAGTATATCCAGAGGAGGGCCATGAAGATGAACAGAGGCAGAAGCACCTCTCCTATGAGGAAAGGCTGAGGGAGCTGAGCTTGTTTAGCTTGGAGAAGGTTCTGGGGAGACCTCACTGTGGCCTTCCAGTTCTTAAAGGGAGCTTACAAGCAGGAAGAGAACTGACTTTTTACACAGTTTGTTAGTGATAGGACAAAGTGGGAAAGTTTAAGTTAAAAAAAGGGGAAATTTAGGTCAGATATTATGAAGAAATTTTTTACTCTGAGGGTGGAGAGGCACTGGAACAGATTGCCCAAAGAGGCTGTGAATGTCCCATCTCTGGAGTCCTTCAAGGCTGGGTTGGATGGAGCCCTGATCTAGAGATTGGCAAACTTGCCTATAACAGTGGAGTTGGAAATAGAATGATCTTTAAGTTCCTTCCAACCTAAGCCATTCTATGATTCTAGAATACTATGATAAAGGTTGCTTTTACCCAGAAACCTGGTTTTAATTTAGGTTGAGACACTGGCTATTTTAAATTTTTTTTTTTTTTTTCTGCCTTCAGATAATTCAGCAATTTAATTGTCATTTTACTTTTCCTGTGTATCATGCTTAGCTAAAAGAAGAGTAATTCATCACGTTTGTCCAGCAACCATAGGAAATATTTTTATGACTGCAAGAATCTAAATTTCCTCATACTCATTCAGTTGAAGTATATGAATAGTGTTCAAGATTAACTATACTTCTCTATCATAACATCTTTTTTGAATTACCTTTAAATTAAATTTGCTCTCAACACAGTATTAAAATATAATTTGTCATAAGAAATAGCCATCAATATACAACAGTCCCCTTCCTTCAATTCTTGTGAGATGAATATTTCCTGTTGTCTATACCACCTGGCTGATGACTAACAGTAATCTATACAATTCCTTCAGTTACTTATTTCATTATTTTTAGTGCTGTTTCTTTTTCACAGATCAAATTTGTTTCATATCGCAAGTTCAACGTCACTGGTCTTTGTCACCAAGAATGAATACTGGGCTATTCCATTGCATTAGCAACTCCTACTTTCTTTCTGATTTCTGGCTTCCTTATGATGGGGTACTTGGCTCTTCAGTGACCTTTGCCTCAACTTTATTTGCAAATGCCATCTGACTTAGTAACCATTTGGAAAAATGTCCTGTTCATCAAATTTAGGATGCCTAAATGAGCTAGTTTAGGCCCTGAAAACAGTTCAGTCACAGCAGTGAAGGACTTCACACAGTACTTTCTTTTTATGTCCTTCTCATTAACAAGCATGTTTCAGCTTATACGTGTAAGTCTGTATCATGCCTCAGCGTAGACATTATTTTTGCCCTATTCCTTTAAGAATCTATTGGGGTAGAAGACAAGGGGGCTGGAGGCACTGGAATTAATGCTGCCATGAAATAGAGAAAGAGACAGAAAACAGAACTTTGAGGATAATATTGTTTACTCTATTCCAGAAAATTTCTTAGAGCAGCATGTTCCTTGTTAGAAGAAAATAATTCTTAGTGTCCCTCTGCCACTTTTGTATAATGTATGGCTTACCTGGAAGGGATAGAATGAAATGCAAGTGTGTCCTTTATTTACTTTATATTAGAGAAAAGCAGAGACCTGATTAAAGAGGAGTAGAAGAATAAGAGTCTCTCTGGGCTTTATTCTGCAACATAAAGTCATGGTGGCTGCTGGAATCACAAGCTCTTTGGGTCCCTTCTTGTCGCAGTTATAAATCTTCTTGGGACCAAGGAGCCTGGTTTAAAACATAGGAGCTTAGAAATGCTACTTTAATGCTGTTCCCTCATCAGTACGGGGAGGAAAATTATTTTTCTTACACTGTTTAGAGCAAACAATATTCTGAAGCCTTCATTTACCTCTGTCAATCATGTCATTGAGCCAATTTCTGTGAATGTCTTAAGTGTCCATTATTCAGCCCTACATTCTGAGCTAGCAAGAGACAATATTTAAGGTATATTAGACTCTCAACAGTCATTAAGCACTGCACTGAAAGAATGTTCTGGTCTATGCTACATGTCCTTGCTAGACAGTTTAAGATTCAGTGTAGTAATTGCAACTCAGATTGATTAAAGCACATGAAGAAGACAGTAAACTGCACATTTCCTCTATTTCACATAGGAAATAACTCCTTTGTGTAAAGAAAATAATAGTGTGGAGGAATATGAAATTTTATCTAATTGTAATCACATTATTAAAGTAGTGGGAAGGATGCTTGTTCAGTAGGATGACTGTACATCCTGCCATATATTACAGCAGCCAATATTAATAGATAGCATAAATTCTTCCCCAGAAGTTGGAATCACATATGTGGCTGAAGAAAACCTCAACTTTATGCACTAGAATTTTAAGAAGGAAAAAATACGTAGATTGCCTTAAAAGTAAGGTCTCCTACTAATTTCCAAGGAAGCTACAAAATATACAACCAGAGAATCACACAGAATCACAGAATTGCAGGGGTTGGAAGCAATCTCTTGAAATCATCTACTCCAACCCCCTGTTAAAGCAGGTTCTTTAAAGCAGGTTGTACAGGAAAGTATTCAGGTGGGTTTTGAATGTCTCCAGAGAAGGAGACCCTACAACCTCTGTGGGCAGTCTGTGCCAGTGCTTTGTCGCAGTCACAGTAAAGAAGAACAATAGATAGAGCAAATTCTCAGCTACAAAACTCTGGTTTTTGACACAGTCATGACCATTAGCTACGTATTTTTGATAATGGCGAACAAGAATCGACATGCTGCAGTCACAAATCTCTGCTGGAGTGGAGGTGCCCCGTGATGCTGTTGCCACTACTGAAATGTACTACTCACTGCCTCACTGTGCTCTCATCCACTGTTTGGCCTCCATCAGTCTTCAGCAAGTATCAATGAATGTCAGTGAGTGCAACTTTTTCTGCATGGAGGAATTCACTGACACACCTTTGCTTTGTATGCATTCCCATGTCAGATGCCATTCTGTCAGACTGTCCTTTGCTTCCATCTGTTGCACAGTATCAAAATTCTAGTGGATTATTGGCAGAAAGGTTCAACCTCTACAGCTATACCACCACCATCTGCCTCTGATGTCATGGGCAAGTATAATAAAAAAGGAGATATTACTTTCAGAATAACACTGATGAATATATATTTTTAAAAATCTAGGCAGATTGTATACTGGGAGTTCTGTACTTTCTTGTTTCTTGTTGCTCTGATGTTGGTGCCAATTTAATCAAATGTTGGAAAAACGTTTAGTCTCACACAGAATTTATTAGAATGATTAAAACAATTTTAAAAAAAATATCTGTCATATTAAGAAAAGATCTCCACAGATGCACTTGATTCTTTTTAGAAAAAAAATTGTTTCATTTAATCTGCTAAAGAATCCAATATGTTTCTAATTTTCTAAAATTAAGTTTAAACGGAAGAACATATATAACTTATTTTAGAGTTATCTTTTTTCTTTTTCTAATTTGGAAGGGATGAAAGTGGTTATAAAGACACTAAGACGTATTTTTATTTCTCCTTTTGTGACTAAAAACTAAAAACTTTGGGCTATATATTTTTTATATGACAAATGATAGAAACACATTTTTTCCTTAAATATGTCCAGATTACAAAGGGGGAAAGGTAACATGAAATGATAATATTATATCCAGTACAATAAGACAAAAAGACACTACCATTATAATCCTTGCTATTAACTTTCATATAACTATAACTTCTATAACTTTCATATAGATAATATTTTTAGGAAAATTATGGGATTGCATTAGTCATAATATGTAATAAGATATCTTCTGATTGTGATAACAAGCTGTAGTCTAGTGTTCATAAGAACCAATAACTACAGGATTCAATTTTCACCATTCATCTTTATTTATTCCTTTCACTTGCTATTTTTTAAGGTATTTACACATACTGAGAAAGTATTTGTTTTAGAAGAGTAAATTCTCCTCCATTTTAAACTAGGAACTAATGTAGAGAAGGTATTCGACTGTAACAACTGTTACCAAATACCACAACCAGAGTGATATCAGATCACTCATATTAGTGATCAGATCCAGAGAAACCTCATTACAGCCTTCTAGTATTAAAAGGGAAACTATAAACAAGAAGGAAGTCAACATTTTACATGGGTAGATAGTGATCAAGGGGGAATGGTTTTGAACCAAAGGAGGGGGGGTGATTTAGATATCAGGGAGAAGTTTTTCACTGAGAGGGAAGTGAGGTATTGGAACAGGCTGCCTAGGGAGGCTGTGGATGCCTTGTCCCTGGAGGTATTCAAGGAAAGTTGGATGGGGCCCTGGACAACCCGATCTAGTGCATGACCTAGCAACTGGCAACCCTGTCCACAACAAGGTGATTGGAAGTAGACCAAGTAGATCTGTGAGATCCCTTCCAGCTCAAGTCATTCTATGATTCTATGATCCAGATAACCACAAAGATAAATGATTGTTTATTGACACCCAGGTTTCTAAAGCAAGTTAAGAAATCTTGCTACAATGCTAAGGTATGAACTAGTATTTGTTGTTTTGCACAGGCCTGGTTGTACATGAGTACAATAGTTCAGTTTCTCTGAAATAATTTTCTTTCTGCTACGTGTAATTGATCCACATCAAATGACTAAAAATACATTTTCCTGTATCATGCTCTTTTATGCTGTAGTTTCAATGTGTGTAGACAGGTATACATGAATCAGAATGGTTTTGCCATTCAGATTTGTAGCAGTTTACATACTATTTGGAGTGAAGTAACAAAGTGAAAACAGTAAGAGGATCTTGCCTATGTGTATTAGTTCAATTTATTCTTCACTAAGTACACTCTGACATGTATGGTATTTAAATGGTTAGAAAGATCTATTTCAAAAAGACATTTGAAAATTTCTATGTGTATTCTGCAAAATGTTCATGAATTGGACCTCAATGTGTAGTTTTCTGCCTAGCAAGAAACTGTTTTACTTATATAATTGAAATCTATGTCACCAATAAACTGTTGTTATAATTACTTCTATATATATATATATATATTTAATCTTCATCCTACTTTTAGTTTGCTTCAACAATATTGGATCACTGGATCAATAATACACTGTTAAATTAGAACCATGACTTATTTTCAAGAAAAACTTTTAAAATATGTATGTAGTAGAAAAACTAGCTTTTTTTTTTTTTTTTTAACGGAAGTATTCATAATCAATGTTCCTCTTCATTCAAAATTTACATTTAGCTGAACAGCCAGTTAACTTTAACCAAAGGAATTAATTCTGAATGTGTGTGACGTCATTACATTTGAACAGAATAAACAGACTCATAAGGGCAGAAAGATGAAAAGCACTAACAGAGACAATGAGATTTAGAAGAAAATCTAGAACAAGGAAATTTTATCTTCTGAATTGTTGTCATTCTCTTTGTATAGAACAGAACAGTTTGGAAATGACTTTCAAAGCCCAACATAGTGGTGTGTAGCATTTCTCTTTCTTATGCATGATAATTTTTCAGATGTTTAAAATCCAGTTCTGGGTACATCCATGAGGTAAACAAAAACACCTGGATGGAGAAGGAAGTGGTGAAAGTAATATGAAAGCTCTGAAATTCTACCTGAATTACACTGGAACTTAAGGTAACAGTCACAGACTTTTTCATTCTGAGAACATCATATTAATGAAGACTGAGAGAGATGTAGGAAAAATTAAATTAAAAGGAGATATATGTATCCAATTTTATCTTTGCTGCATATGACAGGAAATCCAATGGCATGGTTCTCTATTTGAAAAATACAGGATATAAACTATCAACCAAAACTGTCCATTCTGGTTACATTTTTGAAAAACAAAACACAAATCCAGTGACAGCACTAATGTCAGCTGAGTATAAATCAGAATAACTTCTATAAATGACTCATTCAATACTGATTATTTTTATGTGAAGAAATATCATTTACAGAAATAAAAGTTATCTGTTCTTCAAGTGGGCAGGGTCGTACCTTTTCAAAACAGATCTATGAAAAATTACTTTAGACTAAATAATCTTTTTCAAGACCATTGAAGTCAGACTCAAGTTTTATCACAAACTTGATAGGCGAGTATGTACTTGGCATAATGTCACAATTTAGCAAATGTAAATTTACAAAACAACAACAAAGAAAATAAGAAGAAATGGTAATTATGCATCTTTACAAAGGTATTATTATAGCCTATGTTTTTCTCCTGTAAAGAAAGAGTTATTTTAGTATCAGATGCTTTCAAATCAATTTAATTTTTATCTGCTATTTATGTTTTATAGCAAGTGAATAACTGCTCACTAATAACGAGCTAGTAGAACAAAATGTTACTGAGAAATCTTATTGTTTTTGAATTCTAAAAAAAATTGTTCTGTTGGCAGCTAAAAGGTGACATCTCTAAATGTCTGAAAGCTCTGATCATGAGAAGGGACTAGGTGAGCAGTGTATAAGCAAGAGAAAAAAATGATTCTTAACAGTAAAATATCAAATATAAATTTAAAGTAGAAAATAGAAAAACAAACAAACAAAACAAAATATAAGCAATTTTTGTGAATAAGTTTTAAGAGAAGTCTTGATACAGTAGCATGTTTTGTTTCTATTTAGTCACAGGGGTATATTCTCTTTCTATCTAAAAATGTGAACCAACATACAAAAGCTTCCTATAACCTTTAATACACTAATAATAGATATAAGTAAAATACATGGTTCACACAATTGGTATATAAGCAGCTACAACACATATGTAGGCTAAATAATTATATTTCTCACCAATTATTATTTAAAATTTAACTATTTTAGGATATAATATCTAAAGCCTGTATAATTTTAATGATAACAACTTAAATCAAGTGAATTACCAGTTGAAAATAAAACAAGATTAAGGGAATTGTAAGGCAAAATAAACTAAAATAAGCATAAGACCAAGAGAATATTGAAAACTTTCCTAGCAAAAAATAAGAGTTACCATTTTCAACAATTTGGAGTTTGTAACTGGTGTAATTTTTAAGCCACAGCTAGTTTACTTAGCTAATTTCAGGGTAGAAATTGTATTCTGTTCCTATCTGGGAATCCTGTTACACCTGTGTTGAATGCTGGATACTGCAGTGTTCAACAAGATGGTATGTACTCTTTTTCTTTTTTTCTCTCTCTTTTCCTTTTTTTTTTTTTTTTTTTTTTGGCTCAAATAGATCTTAACCATATGTGAACATAATAGGAAAAGTGGGTAGACTTCACATATGGAAAAGATTGGCATTTCATATACCTCCCATATACTTATGCAATGAATTTGGCCAGATTAAAATTCAACACTAAAGCAACCATGAATTTTGCATTTAACAACACTAAATCTGTTTCTGCTTAAATATTCCTAATTAGAATTATAGATCTTAAAATTCATGCATCTGTGGCACATACAAATAATTGTAACTACAATGAGATTCAGGAACGTAAGGTCTCAAAAGAAGGATAGTCTATCTGAACTTAAACACATAAATAAGCATGTCAGTTCTACTTCACTGCAATTTAACAATAATAATTTTTAAGGCATTTTAAACAGAGGTAATTCATTGCTGAATTCTAGTCATGACTCCTAGATATATTTGCAGTTGACAGAAGGAAAGAGAGAGGGAAGAAAATCAGTATAATTAGCAACAAATAGTGCTTGTGTAGCTGTCTCCACTGCTAAATTTTGTTCTTGCCCCAATTAGCTTAGAAACTTGATTTCTAAAAAGTGGACTTAGCATATTTCATATGGAGGATAGTTGAGATTCTGTGTTTATTGCTGATAGGTTGTGATACAAAACATCTCTACTGAAGAAAAATGTAAAAACATGTTCGCTTCATCCGTTTCATATTGTTAATTAATTTAGATATATAGACTGCATTAAGTATTTCAACAACTAAAATTTTGTGATTTCCTTGGTGCCCTAAGGATCTTGGTGTTCTTGATGATTTAGGGACTTGGTTTCGTGAATACATATATTCATATTTGTATATGTCAGCTGTTAACTGTCTTATTTGCTAAACTCTATTTGCAATACCTGATAATAAATAGCTTGATAGTAAATATTTCCAAGAGAGGAAAAATGATGTGGAAAAATAAAATGTTTATTAAAAGTTTTAAGTAAAATGGCATTACTGAATGACTGAGTACATTTCTACATGGCATTTACTTATTTGAAAATTAATACATTAAAAGATAAAAGCTTTGGACAGAGTATGCTTGAAGTAAACAAACAACAACAACAAACAAACAATATAGTTTACTATATTATACTGGTGAAACTGATGTACCAAATTAAATCCAAGAGACAAATCTTGTTTGCTTTTGGCAATGCAGATCTATTTTCCATGGGATCTACCTAGAATGTATCTTAGAGTACAGAGTACACTGTAGAAAGGCATCTGTAAAGTTATTTTATGAAATACTGACAGTTTGCTGCTTTAAAGGTTACTGATAATGTATTCATTTCCATTACAGATGAAGCATGATGCTCATCTGTATTTTGACGTTTCAGATTTTATTACATAGTTCCAGAATGATATTTGCTATAGATTTATATATAACTGAAGTCATATTCTTAAAAAAAAAAAAAAAAAAAAAGTCTGAGAAAATGTCTAACTGTTCGCTGTAATTTTTTAAGATGATCTTCTTTCTTCTTCTAAGGGAACAAGTCAATATTGTAGAAATATGATCGATTTAGTATCTTTCTTTTCTACTATTTCTACTGAGTCCAGCAGACTAAAAAAACAGTTATGCCAAACTTGGGCTCAGGAGATACAAATACCTCTGGAAAAAAAAAGAAAAAAAAGAAAAAAAAAAGAAAAAAAGAAAAAAAAAAGAAAAAAAGAAAAAGGAAAAAAACCAAAAAAAACGAGGTATGCATCATGTATTTTTGATTCCCAATACTCATTTCTTCTAATAGATCAATATTTTTTCTGGATTATTTTTCCTTTCTCTTTTTCTGTTTTGCGGTGGTGAAAATGTTCAGCTAACCTGTTACCTATGTACTTCTGCCACTGCCTCATTCTAAAAATGTCCTTCGTGCTATTGCAGTTAGTGGCTCTGAGTAGGTATGAAAGTAATTAATTACAAACATCAGATTAGATGAAGAAAGATATCCAATTAAGCCTCTGGAAAAAAAAAAAAAAAAAAAAAAAAAGGAACCTTTCTGTCCTAGGAAGGTTGAATCATAAGTTAATAATAACTAAACAATATCAGATATGAACTGACATAATCTGATTAGACATAACAAACTGTTCAGATATTTTTCTTCCAAAGCAGGAGGCTGGATACATTATTGGAATACACACATTTCTTCCCATGTGAATCATCTTGGGAATAGTTTGGGTAAGGAAAAAGCTTGAATCAAAACAATTTCAATTTGCAATTTCAGGCATAGAAATAACAAGTTAGATGTACAGATGTTCATCTTTCTCAATATGTCAAATGTGACTTAATTTATTAATACATATCTGTACAGAGGATTCCACCCTTATCTAATAGTGGAGATGACTTGATACCAAGTAATGCTATGTTATATCTATACAGGTTTCTCTGTTTTGTTTTGATGCAAAACTCCTACACTGGAGCTGGCCCCTCACTGCAAGAAAGATATTGAGGCCCTGGAACGTGTTCAAAGAAGGGCAACGAAGCTGGTGAGGAGTCTGGAACACAGGCCATATGAGGAGAGGCTGAAGGAGCTGGGAATGTTCAGCCTGGAGAAGAGGAGGCTCAGGGGAGACCTTATTGCTCTCTATAACTTCCTGAAGGGAGGTTGTAGTGAGCTGGGGGTCGGCCTCTTCTCTCGTGTCATTAGTGATAGGACCAGGGGGAATGGTTTCAAGCTACGGCAGGGGAGATTCAGGCTGGACATGAGGAAGTATTACTTTTCAGAAAGGCACTGGAATGGACTGCCCAGGGAGGTGGTGGAATCACCGACCCTGGGGGTGTTCGAGGAAAGACTGGATGTTGTGTTGAGGGACATGGTTTAGTGGGAGCTATTGGGGGTAGGTGGACGGTTGGACTGGGTGATCTTTTAGGTCTTTTCCAACCTTGGTGATTCTATGATTCTATGATTCTATGAAAGGACCATAAATAGTGCAAAACAGCCCATTGTTCATTATGGTGAATTGGAGGACAGTGTGAACTAGAATTAAAAATTTTGAGATCAAAAAGAGAAAAAAAAAAAAAGAAGAAGAAAAAAGCTGACTTTGTAGTGTAAGGGATATCTCCGAGCAGTGGTAACCATATGACTTGATCTCCATTTCCAGTCCTGCATTTAATATTGTGAGGACAGAAATGCAAGCTGTTGAGAAATATCATACACTGGATATTTTCTTTCAGGCTATCAGAAATGCAATTCAGATGAAATTTTAGTATACACAAGATTGTATGAGTTTCAGAAAAAGTTTCTGACAGAACTTGAGTGTGGAAAGAGTCTATATGTTTTGCTTTGAGAAACAAACTTTTTATAGTGATGTTATTTTCTATTTACACTGAAAGAAAATAAAGAGAAGAAAAATATGTACACTCAACATAAAGGAAACATAAAGGAAAAGAGAAGTACTGGTTGAGCAAATATATATGCATTTGAAGAAAAATTATGGGAGAAATGAAGAAAGAAGGGAATAGATTATGAAAGAAAATATGTAGTGAAAGTCTGAAGAAATGGACACGAGCACTCATCAAGTTTTCCCAAGTATGTGAAAATATGTATGTAAAAGTCCTTGTACATATTTCTGAATGTTTTCTGAATAGAATTTTCTACAGAAAAAAATGACAAAATACTAATGTTTGAACAGTACTTGCTTGTATGAATCCATCTCAGTGATGACCTACAGATGTCTAACTGAAGGATTAGTTCAGCAAGAGTTGAACATGCAGGGACCTCATCCTCCATAAATTGTTAAATTTGTATTTACTATACTTGAAATGTCTTACTAAGGTACAATTCACAGTTTGCAACTATGCAATATAACATTCTAAGGGATTTTACATTTGGTGGTGTCCTGCTTTCAGACAAAAAGTATATATGAGTTTCTCTTGCCTGCAGATGTACTTTACAGCAGACTATCCAAGTTAAACATCACAACAAATAGAAGCCATTCTCTGGAGAGCAAATTGATGGCTATTTTTATGAACCCTATTTGTCCTGTGGAATATAATTACAATGCAGCTTATTTCCATTCTTACCTCTTGTAGAGAACACCCAGAATTTTGAAACTACTACTTTTGTCGCATCAACATCTTTTGAAATCCATCCACTTCTTCTGAGATGAAGAACGTAACATCTTTATGACTTTCATTCACTTTAGAACACAGCTACAAAATATATCTCACTTAAGAAGACAAAGAAGTTCAGCAACAGAAACTTTGCTGTAAAATGAAATCCAGATGCATATAAGAACATAATTCTTGTATCTAATATATGTATGTATCTCTATGCATAGATTTTGCTGAAGAAACAGGATGTGAATATCTTACTACTATATCAGTCATTAAGCAACATGATCATTGGGCTAGCACATGCTATGTTGCACAAGCACAGAGAGGAACAGAGCCCTTCTTTTGGATGTAATTTGTATTTTGAATTAGGAATGAAAGCTTTAATTCCATTTGAATTAAAATAATATACTATTTTGAGTTCTGAGGAGCAAATTCTGATTTTACCATGCTATTTAGGTCCTGACATGCTAAGACTTTATTCAAGTGCTTAAGTCGATTGACATGTGTGACAGATATCTGATACACAAGCAAAAAAAACCTCCGTACCAATAATCCTATAGAATCCAATATGCTTAAAGCTAAGGTCTGTATGTTCTTTCACATAGATTTAATTCACTTTCTCTCTTACTTTTAAATTCATCTGCAATTAAGATGTCTGATTGCCTTCTCTCAAATATTCTTAATATCATAAAATTAAATCTAGAAGCAGGAGTTTGGGTGTTAAAATAAAATTTGAAGTTCATATCCTGAATATAAAGAAAATGTATCACTGAAGAATTACTAGCTTTTTTTTTTTTTTTTTTTTTCTTTTGGTAGTCTGATGGAAGGAAGTATGCTAGAAAGAGTTCATGAATATCAGCACAGGGACCACTGGATGAAGGTGTAGAAATTGTAGAAGTCTATTACTGTAAGGTAATGATATTTGGAAGCCTGTTACAGGCATCAAAACAGATACCTTAACTCAGCCACCAAGATGACTTGCATCAGTAGTTTTAACACCAGATTTTTTCTCTGTTTCTAGCTGAATACATGCCTTGCAGATGTTCAGAAAAGTCCCGTCAAGAACATAGTAGTGATCACCTGAAACTGAAACCACTTCAAATGTCACAAAATTAGTAGAGTTGAATAAATATCTTGTGTATGTGGATTCGTTTTGGAGATATCTTCTCCCACAGTTGCAAGAGGGGATTAATTTGTAAGGCAACATTTCTTCTTTCTCTTTGACTAGTGAAATGCAAGGATTAAGTCACTTATAAACTCCTTTTATGATGGCAGTGTACGTTCTGGAAATATCACCGTACTATTACAAGAAAATAGGATCCAAATAAGATACGGTGGCTAAGCCTGTAAACTGATCTTTTGATGCATAGCAAATACACAGAATAAAAACAGGTGGTGTTCTTATAAATAAAGCATGATAATGAGCTCATTACAAGGATCTTCAGTTTTGATGTTGCACTCTAAATTCACTGATCAATAAGGAAAGCTTTGTAGGAGTTCAGATAGGATCTGAATAACAGTGCAGATGTTTTTGAAACATTTTAGCTTTTCCAACAGTCAATTTTAATTGTCTCAATGATCTTTACACTTTAAAAAGTTAAACATCTGGCTCAGAGATTACCAGTGTAGTGAAAATGTCACTTCCTTCAACAATTATTTTAGGATGGGACAAAATACCTTAATACATTTAGTTATTTCCTTTGGCCACAGGAGAATGCTAGATATCTGCTTTGTCAGAAGTGGGATAAAATGAATTCCATTGTCTTTACAGATTGCTTATCAAAGAAAATTCTGTGATTCTGTGAGTAAATGCCTGTGTCCCTCTTCATAACAGGACATATTTAACATTTTTAAGCTGGTCTATTTAAAATAATTTTATTTACTTTACACAACAAATGTTTATCAGATTTAATAGTGAGTCTAAATCAGATTCTGATTCTATAATATAAAAAGAAAATCCAAAACATTATATATCATTGTAGTGAACTGTGTTAGAAGGAAAATGACTGGTTATTTTGATGACTAGTTATTTTAAATCCTTTGTTGTTGTTGTTGTTGTTCGTTCATTTGTTTTTGTTTTTTAATCTGATTCTGCAATCTGGATTTTTTTATTATTTTTTTTTCTCCTAGAGCATTAGCAGGACAGGGACAATCTCCTTTATCTAGATGTATAAATGTAGCCTTTGAAATTCTACCTGCTTCTGATCTCTTCTTCAGGTCAATTAAGTACAAAGGCTCAAACTGAAAATTGATATTGTAAGTAACTGTCAAAATATCTTTCAATGAAGTTATAGATGAAAAACGAAATGATACTGATTATATAATCAGTGACACAAAATGTAAAATCTGGGTCTACATTCTTAGACCATACTTCAAGTATCTTCCTAAAGACGTGTCCTGAAATTTGTAATAATAAAAATGTATAGGATGTTGAATCCACCACCTGTAATTATGAGGTGCACTTCCTCAGTCTTTCCTTATTTTCAATTTCTAGCTGTCTCGAGTCAGAAAGGTTGAGAGAAGATGATATATTGATATATAATGATTCAGGCTAAGATGTTTATCTCCTAACACAGAAATATTTCTTTTCTTAGCATTTCCTCTGAAAAGATAGGGAATTATTGAATTTAAAATTGAAAGTTAATTTAATGCTCACATTAAGACCATCTAAATGAAAGATATAAATCGAGGTCAAGATGATCTTTCTGAGAGAAATATTCAAGTTTTGTGACATCGCTCATAATTGATAAATGGCTCTCAGGACTCCATTTCTCCTTCTCAAAGCAATATTAATCAGAAAGAATGAAATAAAACTAAACTTAGTTGGAATACTAGTGAGTCAAATTTCTTTTTGAATAAAACTTATAAATCTTTGGAAGATCTTCAAATTTGGAACCTATTGTTCATCTTGCAAGTCATACACATTTAACTAAAAGTGCTTTATCAAAGATAACATTTGTTCTAGCTCTAGGAAAAGTAATACATATGTTAATGTAAAATATAAAATGTAATGACTTCAGTCAGAGCAGCAAACAAAAAATCCCGTGGAATTCCAAGAATCTAAAATTTCAGCAAAAATTTTTCTAAGCTTTACAGGTAACGCCAAGAATCTCTGTGTTTCTGTATAATTTTTGACAGATACTCTTATTGTTTTTGCTTGGAGCTGTGCCATTCTTTACGGCATATGTGTCCAACCCATTAGTTCTATGTTTTTGTTTCCCTTGTTTATATGTTTTAATAAAAATAATAATAATAATAATAAAAAAGAAGTTCTCTTACTGATATACATTCACTATATTATGCATTTTATATGCTGCCCAAGGCAATTTCTCTTCACTCTTTGTGACTCAGGGAAGACAAGAGCTTGGACACTCATGCTTTAGAGGATTAATTGTTGCCTTTGAAAACAATATGAATGAATGGAAATTTTCCAGCTATTCATTAAAACATAGCAGAGTTTGTTATCCAACATCAGTTGTTTACTTATATCTATTTATAGCTGATCTAAAACCACTGTTCTTTTGTCTGAAGTTTATTCTGTAGTTTATTCCTGTTGACTGTTTCACAGAAGACTGAAAACACTGTAAATACTACTAATGTCTACTGCTTGAGACACTGGCTATATAAGAATAAATCCAAATTGTGCAACCCCCTCTCTGGATAATATATATATTAATAAACTAGATGTAACTCCTGGTTACTTACAACATCTTGAATATAGTATACTGAAGGCACTTATGAAAAAGTGGCAATAAAAAAAGGTTATAATTTATATTCTACCCTTCCAATATCCCTTGTAAGCCTATCTGTACTGGTTTAGAGTATTTTTAAGGAATTACAATTATTGTTTTAAAGTATACAGATGTGGAAAATTCACCATGCGCATTGTAGGAAGTTCATCTGACTAAACACAGACATCTAAACTGTCTTCAAACTCCTTTGAGAGGAACTCTTACTAAATACGGACTATTACTGGATACAGATACATAAATTAACTTTTTCCTTTCTTCTGATTGATTAGAAAAGGAAAGCAAGACTTCCAGCTCAAATACAGAAGTACAGCATAGATATCTTAAATTTGGATGAGGTTAATTTCATTCTTTGTAATCAAAGATCTGAAATAATGGACTAGACATTTTTTATGGATAAAACACAAAAGAAGCCATCCTTACTGATATGCACGAGCAGTAAAAAAATGAAATTCCTATGACAGACCTAAGTAATAGAAAATGCAATGTTAATACCACTGATTTGGGATTGGAGACTACTATCTTGGCTTCTGCTTCACATTTATACTTTTCAAACCAACACTGAATGCTGAAAGGGAAAATAAGATGGTGGCTACACTCTCCAAACTCCTGGAGAATGACTGGATCTGTATAGATTATGTATGAATTTCCAGTCTTTTTTATTATCTGCTTTTGAGCCTTAATTGCCTGCAATACCTAGCATAAATTCACTCTTCTTATATATAACAGAGGCATCCATTGACCTGCTCATCTCTTAATAATTGTACCAGGGATATGACGCAGCCCTCATCTGCCTTTGGCTATTTCGTTAGGGAAATACTGCCTTTGCATATTTCGTTTAGGAGCAAAACAAGTAAAATAATTCCACTCACACCAGTGCTACCGGTTCATTAGCTAAAACTGACAAAAAACATTGACACCAGTGTCATGGCTTTATGATTTTTGGTTATCAGTATTTCACATCATAACATTATGTAGTGCACTGGGAGTTAAAATGTTAATGCTCAAGTTCCAGGCACCTATCCGGAAGAGAAGAACAACTACATACCCCAGGGAGCTTTGCGGTCAGACAGGAGAAATAACCCCTGGCAAGGTCACCTGATGTGCTCTTTGTCTGCTCTCCTTCCTGCTGCTCAACCGGACTGCGCATCTCACCGCAGTGTTATGGTGAGGCTTCTCCACCTTTCGGACACTCTCATTATATTTGATTTATTAGCTTCAATTCTAATTTTATTGCATTATACTATGTTATCTTGCATTCCGATACCACATTTACTAAATTAGTTTCTCCTCAGATAGTTGCCACTATTTTAATTATTTTGGGGTCCCCTGTTTCCCTTTTCTGGAGGCACAGATTTTGTGAAATCCCTCCTCCCCACTAGTCACGGATCCAGGCTCAATGAGCCCGTAAACTGTCAACATTCTTGGTGGAGAATGTGGGCAAAAGCTGCTTTTTAGCTTTTAGAACGAATCTCTCTCTGCTCAGGTGCTCACTGAAAACTTGACCTTTGAAAGTCCAGGTGGACTGCCAATATTCTGGGATATTTGTAAACTTTGAGCACTGCTATCTTGCTTCTGAAAAGAGAAAAAAAAATGATTCTGCTTTCTCTTTTAAATCTGTTTGCAGGAGGAGCCGCTAATTTAACAGAACTTGTGATTTTTAAGCACTTTCCCAGTTTCTCCTTTGAATCCTTTATGCATTTTTTGAATGCTCATCTGATCATGTTGTTAATCTCCCTGAATGTACTATTCATCATTTCACTCAGTATTTGTATTTATAATATTCTGAGGAAGCCTTCCCCAGAACCAGAGAATACTGAGTGGCATGGAGCATGGGGAGACTTGGGAGACTTTAGAGAGATGGGCATCTTTGGTGTCATGGAACTTTACTCCTGAACACCTGAAAGACCCTGAGAACTTAAATGTGGGGGAAAATGTGGCTGTGAGCAAGTCAGCAAAGAGTTTATCAGACTCCTTGATAGACCCTATCACTGTAAAACCTTGGGAGTCTGGAGTGTAAGACAGAGAGCAAATGGCAGCTGTCTGCATCTAAGGGTAAAAAGAGGGTCTTTTTGCAGGCATTGTTAATCTTATCACACTTAAGAAACCTTTCATCCTTTATCACTGTTGTTTGGGAGAAGCTAGGCCAATTAACTGATTAGAGGGACAGGAATTCCTGACTTGTAAGTGAATGGTATATAAGATGTATGTTGAACATAACAAAGTAGAACTATTTGGAGAACTATTCAGAGAACTATTCTGATGCTACAAGAAACTGTGAGAGCTCTCTAACTTGACTGAGCACCGACATTTAAACAGATATTTGAGACAGGAATGTTGTAGCTCAGGCAGATCTGAGGAGGCACAAATGATTTAGGGACTGGCTAATGCTTATCGGGCCTTATTCAATACTGTCCCTGAGAGGGAGAGAGCTTGTGAAATTGAGTGTGTCTGAGATCTGAAAGGGAGAGTCTCAGGGAGACAGTGTAAAATGAGCGAGTCTCCAAGCTGAAAAGGAGAGTTTCCAGGAGAAACTCCAAGACGAGAGGGAGAATCTCCAGGCTGAGTGAAAGAGTCTCCTAGTCGAAAGAAAAGGCCTCCAATCCGAGAGAGATGTCTTCCGAATCGAAGGACTCCCTGCAATCCAAACTCAACACCCTCCAATCTGAATGGGATGCCCTCCAGTCTGAGCAAGATGCCCTCCAATCTGAACTAAATACTTGCATAATCGAACGAGACAGACTCCAAGCGGAGCTGGAGAGTGAGAGCATCAGAAATGACCAACCTGATCAACCACAAGAGGCACCACAACTGATATCAGTTGCCCCTGTTAGAGGACAGAAAATGAAATGAATTTCGACTCAGTTAGAACTGAAGAAAGAGGAGGAGGGTAAAGTAGAGGAAGCAGTCACTGTAAGAGAAGAGGAGGAAAAAGGTCCAGAGGAGTGGCTTCAAGATACAGGGGAAGCACCCCTGAGTCCAGGAGAGGGGTTCTCAATAACACTGTGGTCACCAACACCTATGAGGGCAACAATTTCTGGAAGAGTAAGAGGTGAGCAAGACATAGTTACCATTGTTGATCAATCTCTGAAAATGAATGAAATACGAAGTCTGAGAAAAAAACTTTTCACATCACCTCAATGAGCCTATTGTCACCTTGTTACTTTGATGTTGGAACAATGAGACCAACAGTGTATGGCTATATAGTAGAGAAACTCGCCAGCTGGGTGGCATTGCTAGGGACTCAGCCATTAACAGAGGTATTAGTACATGCCAGAACGGGTCCTTCACCCTCTGGAAGTGGATGCTGTTAGCCGTAATAAAAAGATACCCCTTCAGAGATGATGAGAAAAAGAAATGGACTGATATGGAAAAAGGCATCTGTTATTTGAGATAGTATGCTATGGTGGAAACGCTACATAGCCCCACTTTCATTCCTAACGAGCCAGACCAAGAGCATGATTCTGAGAGTCAGGTGTACACCAAATATGTGGCGTATATTCACAAAGACTGCACCAGAAAGGTACGCCAGTACATTTGCAGCAATGTATGGCAGAGGGGAAAGAAGACCCCTTATAAATTAACTGATTGATAAACTTCAAGACTTTGAGTTACATTTAAGCCTCTACGAGCTTGTGTTTCAATCATTACAAAAGTAGCTGAAAAACTGGACAGAATGTAGAGCAAACAAGAAGATAGAATAGATGAACTGTCTACTGTGACTGATGCTGATGAATCCATGGTGGTAACAGATACATCCAATGGGGACCAGAATTCCCAAAACAGCCTACTGGAGGGGCTGATCAACTTGGTTTCCTCACAGCCAGCGTCATCCAACATCTCAGCTATCAAAAGAAGACATCCTCCTGCTTGAGCAAGTGGCAACAGTATGACTACGTCACGTTTTGCCTTGTGGCATTACCTACAGGACCATGGAGAAATTATAAGAAATGGCATAAAAAACTCACCCCTGCACTTCAAGCATGGGTTAAAGAATTACAAGACAAATCAACCACCAAGGTGAACTTCTCCAAAAAGGTGATTGCTCCAGTTGCTGTGGACAACCGAGGTAACAAATAGAGGGGCCCTGTCCCCAGCCAGGAGGGGGAGAGGGATAATATTGGACTGTGTGGATTAGATGGCCTGGCACATCAGAACCACAGAAATATAAGGCCCTGGTGGACACTGGTGCTCAGTGCTCTCTAATGCCCTCAAGTCACTGAGAGACAGAATCAACCTGTAAATCATTGACACACCAGGCAAGCTGTCATACACTTTTTCAAACTTTGGTTGTAATTGAAAACCATTTATGAATAAAGTTTCCTATATTCAGAAAATCAAGTTGTAAGTAGAGTTTTGCTTAGAGTAAGAGTCAAAAACTCTGTATGCATGATCAGAAACGCAGTATTTTCCTGATTATGATCTGAACAGCATATTTTTTTTATTCTTTTAGATTAGAATAAAAACTGTGATGTAGTTTCTGTGACCTTACTTTAATTTCAAGAGATTTTTCATCATCTGCAGATGTATTATCCCTTATAAATACTTTAACTTTTTAATTTATTTTATTTTTTTATCCAGAATCCCTTGAATTTTATTTCAAACATTAAGTCAAATAGTAACAACTCATGGAAACCTTTTTTATGCCTCAGTCTTACAATTATCTTTGTGCTTAAACAAAGCCATAGGTCATGAGCCCTTGTATTTGAATATTCTTGACTTTATGTTTTTATCACCAGTACTAAATCATCATATATAATAAAAAACTTCTAATTTCAGAAGGACATGTATAATAGAAGTACACATGTGGGATTTATAACAATTGAATTTTAAGAATCTATTCACATATAGAATAAATTTTTGTTTATTATCAAAATAAAGAGCATTTCTTAGGCTTCATATTGCAGAACCAAAAGCACAAGACTTATCATGACCTTAGAATTGTCAGTGAAGTGCAAGACAAGGCTTCTTTCTGAACTTGTCTGTTCATACTGACAGAGAAGACTGTGTGATTGTTGTTGATGCATGCCAGTGGTTTCCTGACATGTGTGCTAGGAACACTGTAGGTCAAATAGGTGCATATATTTATTCTTCTGAGAAGATCGCAGTATACAAGAACTCATGAAACTGCATGGGTATTTGTATCAGCAGATATTAGCACTAATACTGACTGTATTGGTTAAGGATATGTGCAGGAGTATCATTACAATCCATGGCTGACCTTATGACCATATTTACTCAACCTGTTATAGAAGGCTTCTGTGGGAATCCTGTACGAACTGAAGATATGTGAGACATCCAATAATGATTTTTATTAAAAGCTTTTATAAAAGAATATTTGCTTTGCCTTGTAGCTATAGTTGTCTATATGTAAAATACAGACAACTATATTTTTATTATAACAACAAGTAAAATATGCCACTATATTTTTATTATACCACTTTGGTAGTTTCTTTTCCGGGTTCAAGTGCAGTGTTCATTTGGATACTTAGTGTTTACCTAGGATCACAGAAATATCTGAGAAATTTATGAGAAAGAAATTCAGTAAAAATCACTGGACACATAAGTCAGATGCATTAGCTTCTATTAAGGTCCACAAGGTTGAATGGGTGGGACAGAAACTATTGGTTCTGAGAAGCTGATAATCACAATATACGGTTTAATTCTGCCTATCTCTTTTCAAGTCCTGTGGCCAGTTAGCAACAAATGTTCATTGGGTGCAGTCTTGGACCGGCTTAGTTCAGTGTTACCTGAAAGAAGGTACCTAATTTAAAAGCTCTAAGAGTGTCTTCTGATGCTTCTGAAAGTCCAATAAATGAAAGTGATCAGTATATTAACCACAAAAACACACAAAGTAAAGCTGCAATATACACATATTCAAAGTAACAATATCCAAATTATGAAGCCTCTTGTCAGTTAAAAAAGAAATAATAATAATAATAATAAAAGCATACTGTTGGAGAGAATTAGAAATTACACTGCTTGTACTGACCTTATTCTTCCCTATTTTTCCATGCTATGATCAGGCCTGGAATTGGGATATAGGATTTGAAGAAGCTCTTCTTATATTTCTAAATTATTATTTGTCTATTTATTAATTACTCTTCCTCACCTCTGTGGAAAGAAAAGGTTTGTTAATTTTAAACAAACTCTGCTATGTCTTCTAGGCTGTCCTGTTGACTCTTTTTCTAACTTAAGTCACAATCAGAAGCATTCAGAATTGGACCATTCAGATACAAATCTCTAAGATTATACTGGAGGAAAGACTCTGCAAAACAGTGGGAGCCTTTTGATTTTACCAAATGCTTTACCCTGATTTAATTTTCTCTCACTGTATCTTAGTGTCAAGTAACAGTGTTATGTATAGCTGCAGGTTATATGTTCTGATATAAGAGAACTGAGATATGATAGTATAAAAGATTATATAGTATATTACACCGATGAAAAAAATACTGAGGGGAGAAGCCTGTCCTTTTACCCGACATACCATTCATGAAGTATATTTTTACTGTAAAAGCTAGTTGAAACTTCATGATTATTTTTTTTTTGTTGTTCACACCATACTATGTTCTTTTATTACAGCCTATATTTTAGACAGATACGGATTTCATTGAACTGACTACTGGCAGTTGCCCATTTGACATTTGGCAGAGGACACGTCTTTCTGTAGTGGCACCTGGATGCTAAACTGGATGGATTTGAGCATCTCAACTCCCAACTGTAGGCAAGTGAACTAATCCCTATACACATTTTCAATGTTAAATGAAAAAATAACTCTGAATTCCTTAAAAAATACAGTATGAATATTCTATTTTTTTCATATGATTTGCAGTAGGCTTTATGTGGGAAAACAAAGCAATACAAACCAACCAACATCAAAATGGAAAAAGAAATCAAAACCCAAATCTGATGTAGATTTAAAAGATCATCTGTTTGGACATGTGAAATGCATGGTTCAAGAAGCAAATACATCATTGTGTATCTACTTGGGTAATTGTTTTTGGAAGCAATTTAGCAGCATCATCAAGTGATTCTACAAACCTTGTGGGTTTTTTTGTTTTTTCTTTTGTTTGTTTGTGTTACACCCCAATTTATAGGAGGAAGTTCTTTGCAATCTGTATACCCAGTGGGAGATTAAGAAACAATGTTTCAAATGTTGGTTCTGACGAGTTTATTACAGATCTTAATCAGAGAGATGGGGAAGGGGAAGACGGACACTATTATGAATACAATAATGGGGAAGGGAAGGAGGGCGATAGAAAAGATAGGAAGGAAGAAGCAAGGAGTCTTTGTAGGAAGCAAGAGGGAGATAGTCACCACCATGGATTCAGAGTGGTTCGTAGTTCAGTTATTGATCTTCAGTAGTGGTGGGTCATCAGGCATTGTTTTTCCGTTGAGGATGACAGTGACCACGGCGATGATGGTGACTTCTTTCCAATGGTAGTACAAACTTATTTATAAGTAAAAAGTGGTTTTACTTATTTATAAGTAAAAAGTGGTTGTCAGTTCTTTTGCCAAAAGACAGTTTCTGGCTTTTGGGTCTCAGCAGAAATTCTTTTTGTTCCCATCTTCTGGGCCTTGCCAGCAGATAGGAGGGAGTAGGGAGGCACCAACTTGTATCTTGTCTTCACAGGATACAATGGTATCATCCCCCAATCTCCCATAGCAAACAGGAGTTATTTGGTCACAGACTAGGTCTTCCACCAGTAAACACTACTGAGCACTCTCTTCTGAAGGCAAACAGCTCCAAAGAAATGCTTTCAAATGTAAAATTGTCCACACAGTGATATTGATTGCCACATGTCAACACCCATCTCTCATCTCCTAGAGTCTTATCACAATACCTCAGAAAGCAAGCTTTGAGCCAGAAAGCAAAGAAGGATTCATACAGTTTTGTTTTTGTTTTTGTTTTTTAATGATTTTGGCTACAAGCGAATCCTTTTTTTGTTTGTTTGTTTTGTTTTAAAGGTGTTGGGGTAAATCAGTCCTACTCATAAGCATCTAGTTTGCAAATGTACACTTCTAATTGGTTTTACACAGCTTCTGTGAGACAAAAGTCTCAAGTAATAGGGTATTCATTAACTCATTTGTTATTTGACATTGCTTTTCCAGAAAAATATAGAGGCAAGAGAAAATTGTAATCTTTGTTACTAGATAGGAATGAAAATACCCCAAAATAGATTTTTAAAATAACTGATATAGTATGTTGATGGTTTAAAGAGAAAGGAAGTAGAAAACAATTAAATAGAATGTGTTAAATGCAAAAAGGATTTTCTTCCTACTTACAGATTCTCTTGGACACCAAGAATTCTATTAACTAGTTATTTTCATTTAAATAGTATTTTTTTTTATCTGTATTTCTATTTATTTAGGTATCATCCTATACTGGAAATAGAGGTTGAGGGACAAGCTTACACAGTAAACCTAGGAGAACATATCCTGAGTCTCACTTAGGATTTATGTTTGCCTACTACAAAGTAAGAAATCTTCCTGGAAAAATGCTTTGGAACTCTAAATTACTGCCACTTTTTCACTTATGCCAGCACGTTCAGAGCTAAAGCATCTCTACTGATGTAATTTGGTACATTCCATAAAATAACCCCCACTGGTCACAAAGCAAAGGGTCATCCAAATATATTTATTCATCTCCTGTCGATCTACATATCCTGAAGAGACCCCACTGCACTATCAGATGGAACACTAGAGAATGACAGGCCACAAACAATACACTCTTTCTCTTGTTTATTCTTCGTACATAAACTATATTTGTAGTATTTTTCAAAGGCAGATTTATGCTATTTAAATAATCAGATTTAACTGGAATACTGTGATTCTATGGCCAATATCTTAAGAGTAAACACAGCTAGGGCACACTGATACTTCTGTTTAAGCTAAAGTAAAAAATGTAACATAGTAATTGACCTGTCTGAACTTAAAAAGGGAAAAAAAAACAAACAAACAAACAAAAAAACCCAACCAAACAAAAAAAATACAAAAAAACCCACTGGAATGTTTCAGAATGCTCAAATAGTCTGGAAGGCCTCTCATAGTTCTCTTTTCTTCTTTGCAACTTGTCATGGTCCTCCTCTGAAGCAATATCAGAGCTAGTTCTACACGCCAAAAGATGAAATATTCAGTAAAGAACACTCTTAATTACACATTCCTTTAATCCTGAGGCTGCAGAATTTCATTTATGTTCCATATGTTTAATATTAAACTAATCAAAAATATGTCCCATCTGTCATAAACTTTCCTTTAGTGCTCTTCTCCTGAGCTTGAACATCTAGAATATTACCTATTGACAACATTTATTTATCAGAAGAGCAGTTGTTCATGACAGTTTGCAAGGAAAAGCATTTAAACATAAAATTAACTACAACTTTCTGTTTGTTACCGGAGTGCTAAGACTTCAGCAAGAACAAAAGATAACCAGGGTAGATTTTATTTAAAACAATGCACACCACTTTTCTGGGGTGGACATTGACTGTATGAATATAGCTAATGGCAGTAATATCTGATTATATATTAAATTACAAGACTGACTTTTGTTATACCAGAAAACTCTTAATATTTGCCTCATTATATGTGTAATCAAGGGAATTGGACGGCCACCTTTATATGTGTTTTTTGTTTCTAAAACCATAAATTATTGTTCTTTTGTCATAAAGCCAACTGTCATGTGTCTCAGATACACCGAACATTTATTTTTATTTCATCCCTCACCTATACTAGGAGGTAATAGAAAAGTATAGTTTTATTTTCACAGTTATTCTCTGGCTCTGAAATGTCTTCAAATGTATTCCAGAGAGTTGCTATGTTATTTCCAGACATTATCATCTGAGACAATGTGCCAGGGCACTAGTAAAACTGACTCTAATAATTAATCTATCATGCATAATATGTATTTTTCTGTTTGTCTCTTTGTCAGTATTTCCTAGAAACGAAAGCTAATGTATAAGGTATGTCTTCAGTTCTTTGAGGATATCAGTGTACTTTTTCAGTTTCACAAAGAGATAAATCTGGAAAAGCTCCTGTACTCAGAAAACATAGAGTTCATCTCACCTCCAGAAATTAGTCTAAGCTTATTTTCAAGGCTCCCTTACAAACAACAGACAGATGTAAGCTACGCCTACACCATATACTTATATAGTACTTCTGTTTTCTGAGGATAGATATACATCTAAGAAACAGTCCGTCTCGCCTCAGGTCAGGATCCCAATGCTCAACTCTTTAGTATCTTGACACCCTAGCAGGTGAATCTAGTGAGAGCCACAGCTCCTTTCAGGCTCATTTGTTCTTGGACAGATTAAATCGCTTGCATTTCCTTCTCCATTCACTGTTAGAGGAGTCTGGAGAATTAGCTTAAACTAGGCATATAATGGGAAGCGGGCTAAAGCTAAGCAATCAGTTCACTACAGCAATATAGATCACAAGGGACCTCCAAAATGCACCTGATCAATCTCTTCAAAAACTGAATTAAAAAAAATTTGGCTAAAATCTTTGATGCTTAAAAGATGTTAGGTATTTCTTCACCATCACACTGCTTTCTCACTCTCCCTCCTCAGAAGGGAAGAAGGAAAAAAGAAAGATGAGAAAAGCTCATAGATTGAGATAAGAACAGGGAAATCACTCACTAGTTACTGTCTTGGGCAAAATAGATTCAATTAATTTAATCAATAACTAATAGACTAGAAAAATGAGAAACTAAAAACACCTTCTCACCCATCCATCCTCTTCTACCTTCTCCCCTCGAGTGATGCAAAGAAACAGAAAATTGTGGCTGCAGTTACTTCATAACACTTTGTCTCTGCTGCTTCTTTGTGGTCACTTTCTGCCTGTTCTCCACATGGGGTCCATCCTATAGGATGCCATCCTTCCCAAACTGAAAACATATGGGCTTCCCATAGCCTGCAGCTCTCCAAGTACTGCTCCAACATGGCTCTACCACAAGGCCCATCCTCCATGAGCTGCTCCACACAGGTACCCATAGACAGCATCTCCTCACAGCCCTCCTGCTCCACCACAGGCTCCTCTCCGTGGCTGCAGCTCTGGTCCAGGCTGCTCCTGCAGGGGGATCCATGGGCTGTGCCTCTTTCAGGTCTCATCTGCATTATGGATGCCACAGGGGCTCCTCCATCACTGCATGTGGAGAAATGCTCCTGTTGATGCTCATGGGCTGCAGGGGGTCAGCCTCTTCCTCCATGGGCCTTTCCTGGGATGTAGAGAGAGGATTCTGCCCAGCAGGGGGGTCCTTCGGAGCCAACTGAACCGGCTCTGATCAAACATGAGACAGTGCTGGGCTCTGCTCACAAAGGCCACCCTCACAGCCTTCACCTAGGAGAATCTTGCCATGGAAACTCATAAGAGCAGATAACAGATCCTTGAGAGAAGCAGGGTGAAGAGCTATGTCACGTGGGCACAGGGAGTCTGCTCCAGATACTGTTTGTTTTCAGCAGTATGGGTGAAAGACAGTTCATGCTTCTTAACCTCAGAATCTGCATGTGTTCCTTGGTCACAGAGCAGACAGATACATAGATACTAGTAATCACTATCAGGGCAGAGATCGTTAGTATGCTATGCTCAAAAGTTGCTTCCAGAAAGCATAGTCCTAGATGGGAACAGAAAGTAAACTGAAGATAATTCTCCTCTTGAATTCTCTTTTACCTTTCCCTTCCTTTAATAACAAACTGAAATTTACTTCTTTGGGGAGGTTTCCATTGAACTCTTGTAACTGAAGGAATGCAGTACAGAGGGAAACTGAAGGTTTTGCTGTCACTTGTCTGGAAATGAGGGTATATTCATCTAAATTAATTTGGAATTGTATTATAATTTCCACTACAACAATAGCAACAATTTTGAGCTGAACAAGGAGCCAAAAATGGGGTGCTGAAGATTGTTTCAGTTATAATAAAGTGATGAAGCCTTTTGGTTTACTTATAAATGACATTTCTGAGCATGAAAGGAACAGTAGATAGTAAAGTTGATACACTGATTGCAGAACCAAAGCTACTAAAATAGGCAACTCTACTGGGAGTGGAGAACTAACCTCCTTTCCTTCAATAAGAGATTGTACTTACCTAAGTGAAGAAACAAGATTGCAATGAGGAAAAAAATGTATTAGGAGTATTTCATAGGGAGAAAACCAAAATAAGTGTGTGGTGTTTTTTTTTTTTTTTTTTTTTTTTTGTGTGTGTGTGTGTGTTTGTTGTTTGTTTTGTTTTGTTTTGTTTTGTTTTGTTTTGTTTTGTTTTTCTATCTATAGATCATGGCTTTGACAGGCATGGCATATCTCATTTGCTTCAGCCTTCAAATTGATCCATCATCTCCTGAGACAGGAAGGAATAGGATTTTTTCTTTTTTCATTTTATCCAGTTCTTCTGATTCGGCCCAGAGATGCCAAGAACTATACAAACACACACCTATCTAATGTTTCACAGTACTTCCAGGAACTCCTGGAACAATACTATAGCCTGTTTCTCATACACTGGACAGAATCTCAAAGGTATTGTTTAGCCAGGGTAATCTCTAAGAAGTTTAGCAGACTGGAACATATGCATTGAAGTGCATTTAAAATTTTGAAAAATGACACTCGATCCAAACTAAAACTCTACAAAGTAAAGTCTAATATACTACCATTCTGGAGAATAATGGCTCTATATCGGCTAGAGCTAAGAGTATAATTTATCAACATTAGCCTTGATGGGGCATCCAGTGTGGTGTGATTGATTTAAATGTGTAGATTTTTAACATTTTGAACAGGTGGCTAACTTATAACAACAGTTTAAACTTTTATAGCATCTTATCATGCTGAGGCAGTCCGTGGTGTTTTACAATGACATTAAAATTAAAATTTAATCTATCCTGCAGAGTTAATAATTAGCGAATGTCAGTTAAAAGTCAGTGAAAACAAATCAGTCTTAAATGTAGGCTTAAAAAAAGAAGAAATTTGGGATCTCCTGATGTCATGAGGCAATGAGTTCCACCAAGCAGATGCACAGCAGTGAAAAGAGCAAGCACCCTAAGTGACATTTTAGTGGGGGTTAAAATTTTTAAAAGATGGTGTTTGATCTTGGTTGCTGGGTCACCTTATGACTTCATTCAGTTTTTGATTTATGAAACACTATAACAGTCCTTGGAAAAAGGGTCAAGAGGTAGGTACCCTCTCCTTTTAGCAGATGACTGCAGTCACTGGAATTCCACTTTTCTCCCTAGCCCAGTGAATCATAGAATCATTTCTGCAAAGTAGCACTGTTTCAAAATGAAAAGATTCCTTATCATCCTACAGCTACACAGCTATGTGGATTTAATACCTTTGGTTTGAATCCCATTTGAATAGTAGGAACACCATTTCCTGACCTCTTTATTTTACAAGAAAGAGGTGCCTGTTATTTTGAAAGGAAAGACACAAGTGCATTAGTGCAGAATAGGTTTCTGACTTGTAAACCTGGTCTGACATAAGTGAAGGATTTAAGTCTTGACCTCCTTTATAATATAAACTGTGCACAGTATGCTGTCTGTTGCGAATCCCATTTAATCCTCCTTGTGCATTAAGGTAGAGTTAATGTATTTAACCAGAAGCTATGGATTGCATTTGAGAAAGGAATTTTTTTACTCTAAACTATTTGTATTTATTTATTTTAAGTTATTTATTTTTTATTTATTTATTTATCTTTAAACTATTTTTATTTATTTATTTTATTTATTTATTTTAAACTTTTTTTTTTTTTTACTGTAAACTATTCATTGCTGATGCCTGTTGTTCTCTGTGGACCACAAAGATTCTAGAAAACCAGTTTACTCCATGTTAAATCTCCAGGTGTGACATGGCTAAAGAACATAGGTGTTATGAGATTCAGCGTTGCAAGGTTTCCTTGTGACCTAGACTTCATCTTACTTCTCTTTTAGTTTCCCACCTGAAAATGAGGGGATTATAGCGTTTTTCTTCTTCAGTGGTCCAATTCTTACTTTAATAAGAACAACTCTGTAGTATTTGCAAGAAACTGGTTAATCACCTTTAGGCTTGGTCAAAACTGCAAGGAAAAGGTGAAAATGTAACACATTAGCCTACATTTAATATCTTAATCCAGGTAACAGCTGTAATGAAAGATGGCAGTATGGGTACTTGCATGTATACTCCCAAAGCATCTGGACAGCATGCGTTCACTACTTGTTGCTGTTTGTGCTTGCTCAATTAAGCCATAACAGATGTGCTATAGATCTGTCGAGTCTCATGTGTTGCAGGTGAAACTCCTGCTAACTTGCATTCTCACATTCTTCTGTAGTTCTGGCTATAGTTTCACGTGAAGACTGCAGAGTATGCCCAAATACCAGATGCTGCTGTCCACTGAGCAGAGCAGAGACAGATAGATAAATGAGTGTCTTTCTACATAATGGAAGTGCACATGTAAAGCACTCCACTCTCCCCTGTGGGGGCTATTGCCATACTGCTCTGGTGACACAACCCAGTATTTATGTTGAAACACAAGAACATGTACCAGACAAAGCTGGAAAAGTCTCTGTATTTGCACACTTTTGTCTTGCTCCAATTTATAGGAGGAAGAGGAGGTTCTTTTATTATCTATATACCCGGTGTGAGATTAAGAAACAACCGTTCAAATGTTGGTCCGACCAGTTTATTACAAATCTTAGTCAGGGAGATGGGGAAGGGGAGGATGGACACTATTATGAATTAGGGTAATGGAGAAGTGAAGGAGGGCAATAGAAAAGATAGGAAGGAAGAAGCAAGGAGTATTTATAGGAAGCAAGAGGGAGATAGTCACCACCATGGATCCAGCGAGGTTCATAGTTCAGTGATTGACCTTCGGTAATGGTGGGTCGTCAGGCATTGTTGTTCTGTTGACTACAATGAAAACGATAACGACAACGGTGACCATGGCGATGATAGCCCCTTTTCAATGGTTTCAAAGTGGTTGAGTCAGCTGTCTTTGGAGTGACAGCTCAAATCCAAAGTGGTTGAGTCAGCTCTCCTTGGAGTGGCAGCTTCTGGCTCTGAGATCTCAGCAGAAACTCCTTTGTTCCCATCTTCCAGGCCTTGCCAGCAGATAAGAGGGAGCAGGGATGCCCATCTGCATCCTGTTTTTCACAGGACGTGATGGTATCATTCCCCAGTATTCCCATACCAAGCTGGAGCTGTTTAGTCACAGACCAGATCTTCCACCAATAAACACTCCTGAGCACTCTCTTCCTCTCTTGTACAGAGCAAGCAGCTCTGGAGGAAGAGGCTTTCAAATGTTCCCAAAGTGATGTTGATTGTGAGACAGTAGCACCGATCACTTGCCACCTCAACAAGTCAATCAGAGTCTTATCATAAGAAATACCTCAGGAAGCAAGCTTTGAGCCAAAAAAAAAAAAGAAGGATCTGAACTACTGCAAAAATTTATTATACAGGCTTATGTTAGACAAGAAACCTCTACTTAATAAGCAAGTGATTTCTATTTGCTCAGCAAAGTTACACATGTAGGAAAATCATAAGAAAATCTTACACATACAAGACACATATAGTGGGAGAAAATATGCAAAAGTATGTATGTGCAGAAGAAACATAGCTCTCCAGTTCTTGTCAAGCTGCCAACAGGACATTAGTCTTGTAAACTTTGGGCACCCTGTAGGGCTTTATATAACATCCTAAGCACCTAGTTAACGTTACAAAAATTGACTGATAATAAGTTTAATTAGGTCAAGAGAGAGATCATGTCTCTGAAGCGTTTAATAGCAAGATCTCAATAACAGGAGATAGCAATGCAAGGGAAGCATCAAAGAAGATACAAGAATGCATAATTAAGGGGTGATAGGGGTTGGCAATTAACACTTGGACATTTCTTCAGGACAGAATATTAGAATCAAAAGAGGATGTATGTTCAAATCTTATATAGAAATAGGACAAAGACGCTGTCAATTTCTTTGCTATTTTTAAATTATTTTGATATGCATGTAATGCATATTATTCAATAGTTTGTCTTTTATTATTAGTGAATAGCAGAGACCTAGGTATGTTTTTATGACTAAAGTATATAAGGTGACCATTTACACTATAATTACAAAGACAAAATAAGAGTTAACATGTTAAGTACTGTTTGCTGGTACTTGTAGCATATAAAGATATGTACAACATGATAGCTTGGTATAAATTCTAATGCTTATTAAATGTCAGTAGTTCCAATAAGTGATTGATATCTAATTAATGTGTCATATGTGAGAATTCTAAAATGTTAATTAATGCCTAAAAACTTAATAAGTGCTGCTTGACCTATTAATTATATTAGACAAAAGCATACAGTAATTGTTTCCTAAATGAAATGCTTATATAAAGTGTTTAAAGTGTACCATATGATGCTGATATTGTGTCAGGCTGATTTTATATAAGGTCTTGATTAAGGGATAACCTTTGAACTTCTTCACACATTCAAGGTATTAGAAAGTTGAACTGTTTCCAGATTCACTAAAAGATTCAGTAGCCTCTTCATTCCCCTGAATGTGAGAAATTAATACTGTGCGCTAAACACTGCTGTAATTCAGACAGGAGCTGCGAAAGTGTTTTGTCAAGTATTTATAAGAGCAGACTACTCTTTGGCTGCACTTGTCTTCCTGTCTCAGCTGTGGATATCTCCTGAACAAACAGGCAATAGCGATATGCTCTGGTGTCCAGAATCATCTCTGAGAGAGTCCAACTCTAAGAGGAATGTGGCTATTAAGCGAAGAGATGGAGATAGAGTATGGCCGAGAATTGAGTCTTTATAAAGAACAGGGGCTGTTTCCACAGATTTCTTGTGTGTCTGGGAGAAAGCCAATCTGTTCTTCTAAAGATGTTCTGCCTTATTCTTTCTTTACCTCCTCTGTCATACAAGTGTAGAATTCTCTTCCCATATTACTCTTTTGAAATTAAAATAATTAAATGTTAGAAGGTGTTCATACGCTATGATAGCTGGCCAACAAAAAAGTTGTTGGAGTTCATGTATAATTACAGTGAAATAAAGTGATTGCTGTTTGCAGACTATTCATGGAAATTTTATGAGTTTTCTTAGAATTATTTTCATTATTTATATATGCAAATATATTATATATGCTTGATCAGTAAATAATATGATCCGTTTGTAATATATTGTCCTGGTTTTATGATTTTTGGTTATCAGTATTCCACATCATAACACTATGCAATGCACTGGGAGTTAAAGTGTTAATGATCCAGTTCCAGGTACCTGTCCCAGATGAGAAGAAGAACTACATTCCCCAGATGACTGTTTGCTGTGCTGTTATCATTTCTGCTCAGGTGGAACAGATATAATGCCTTTGTAGGTCATCTGACCTTCCCTTCTTCATCAGGCTCTCCTCCCTGATGCTCAACCAGACTGCGTGTCTCACCTCAGCATTATGGTGAGGCCTATCCACCTTTTGGACACTCTCATTCATTGTATTTTGATTTATTAGCTTCAATTCAAATTATATTGCATTATAGTGTGTTATCTTGCACTCCGATATCATATTTAGTAAATTAGTTTGCTTCTCATCAGATTGTTGCCATTGTTTTTAATTATTTCGGCGTTCCCTGTTTCCCTTTTCTGGAGGCATGGATTCACAAAATCCCTCCACCCTGCTAGTCATGGAACCAGGCCGAACCAGCCCGTAAAACCTTGACATATATATATATATATATATATATATATATAACATTGATTGCCAAGGTTCGCTGCTTCCAAGCTGTCCCAGCCAGAGCCACAGCGATTGATCATGAGATACAGGGGGGGATCAGTGGAGAGCAGCTGACATGAAGTGGCTGATGCCAGGGAAACAGCTCTGCATCCATACCCCCTGCCTTAAAAATGCCTCAAGGACGGAGAGGAGGAGTCAAGGTGTGTGGATCACATGGACTGTTCAAACAAGGTGAAACAGTAAGTCACCTATTCGCAGGACTGCACAGGAAGGTGGGTTGTTATCTAGTTGTAAAGCACGTGATTTTCAGGGCAAACCCTGAGCAGATCAGTAAGCAGGTACAGCAGGGCACCTTGTCATATAGGAGGGGACTTAGTACTTAACAGGTTGTTGCTCTCTGGAAACGCCGAGGTGCAACCATGGTCACTACTCCCTGGTGAGCTTCTGCCAAAAGGGATGTGATCGAAAGCATCAATGTCCATGCCGCAGTTCAGGTTCTCAGGCTGCAGAGAATGCCTGGCCCTGTCACTGCTACAGGAGGACAGCCAGGATACCACCTGTGTGTGGCATGAGCAGGTGGATGATCTGCTTAGCCTGGTGGTAGACCTAAAGGAGGAAGCAAAAAGGCTAAGAAGCATCTGGGATTGTGGGAAGGGGATCGATGGGTGGAGTCACACTCTGCCATCCCTACAAGAAGGGTGCAAGGGAGATGCTCCTCAAGCAGTGGGGGATCATCTGCTGTCTGTCTCACAGTCAGGTGGGAAGGGGTGACCTCAAAGACAGCGAGGGATGGAAAAAAAGTCCCTATTTGGGGCAACAAGAGGACAGCCCTTCAGCCTGTCCCACTTTCCCAGGTGCCCTTATGTAACAGGTATGAGGCTCTGGAGCTGAACAGACTGGGGGATGTGGATGTTGACTCCCTTCTGAGGGGAACTGAGAGCCTGATATGCTGCTCAGATCCATCCCACAGGGAGGTGTGTTGCCTGCCTGGTGTCTGGTGAGAGATGTTGCTACGAACATCACTCGCCTTCTTAAGCCCTTTGATTATTATCCATTACTAGTTCTCCACAGTGGAAATGAAGAGGTAGGCAAAAGAAGTGTTGGGGCAATCAAAAGGGACTTCAGGGCTCTGGGAGGACTGATGAAGGGATCAAGAACACAAGTTGTGTTCTCCTCTGTCCTCTCAGTTGGTGAGTGGGATCCGCACGAAAGGAAGAAGGTGGACACGCTGAATGAATGGCTTTGCAAATGGTGTCATACTCAGGGCTTTGGGTAGTTGGCTTGGGACGCAGCCTTGAGAAAGGGGGAATGCTGATGGCGGATGGGATCCTACTGGGAGGGGATATACTGAATGACTGAGAAGTGTGTGGGAACTCTGTCACCTTGGGGGGCAGTAAGGGAAAACCTCAGACTTGTCCTGGAGGTATTAGGGAGGGCTCCTCCGAGAAGGGAAAGAGGCCAATAGCTAAGCTGAAGTGCCTCTTTATCAGTGTGCGCAGTATGGGAAATAAACAGGAGTTGCCCCCTATGTTAGGAAGTAGATAGATTGCAAAGAGCTCTGTCTGAGGAGCAGCCATGATCAGGTTGAGAGCTTGTGGATAAAAATCAAGGATCTGTCCAGTAAAGGGCATGTAGTGGTTGGGATTTGCTACAGGCCATCTGATCAGGGGGAGTCTGTTGATGAGGCCTTTTTGCTTCAGCTGCAGGAGGCATCATGCTTGTGGGTATTTGCCCTGATGGGGGATTTCAACCACCCAGATATGTACTGGAATAGTGGTGTGACAGGTGGCATACAAACCAAGAGATTCCTGGAGTCTGTCGAGGACAACTTCCTGGTCCAGGTGATAGATAGACCAACCTGAAGTGAAGCCTTACTGGACCTGGTGATCACTAACGCAGAGGAGAGCATTAGGTTAAGATTGGAGGCAGCTTGGGCTGCAGTGACCATGCCTTGGTGGAGTTTGGGATCTTCAAAAATGAGGGCCTGGCAAAAAGCTAGGATGCTGTGCTTTAGGAGAGCAAAATTCCAGCTTCTCAAGGAAGTGCTGAGTGGGATCCCCTGGGAAACTGTCCTTAAGGGCATGGATAGAGAACAAAGCTGGCAGCTATTTAAGGACACCCTTCTGAGAACACAATGGCTCTCCATCCCCCAGCAGAAGTCAAGCAGGGGAGGCAAGCAACTGCTGTGGCTGTTCAAGGATCTGCAGCTCAACTAGAAGAGGGAAATGTACAGGAAATGAAAGCAGGGTTCTGTAGCCTTGGAGGAATACAGGACTGTTGTCTGTGTGTAGAGACAGGATTAGGAAAGCCAAGGCACAGATGGAACTGAACTTGGTGAGGGATGTGAAAGATAACAAGAAAGGGCTCTATAGGTACATAGGCAGGAAGAGACGGGTCAAGGAGAGTCCGATGAAAGGTAATGGGGAGCTGGCTTCTTCAGACATAGAAAAAGCTGAGGTATTCAATGAGTGCTTTGTCTCAGTCTTTGCGGGTGGTCAGGCTTCCTGTGTCTGCCAGGATAATGAGCTTCTAGGTGAGGGTGTGGGGAGTAGTTTCTGTCCCACTGTAGCAGTGGAACAAGTCCAAGTCCTCCTGATGAAATTGAACATGTATAAGTCCATGGGGCCAGATGATATCCATCCTAGGGTTCTGAAAGAGATGGCTGATGTGGCTGCCAAGCCGCCCTCCATCATATTTGAAAACTCATGGTTGTCTGGTGAAGTCTTCAATGACTGGAAAAAAGGAGACATTACTACCATTTTTAAGAAAGGGAGAAAGGAAGACCTCAGGAACTACAGGCCAGTTAACCTCACCTCTGTACCTGAGAAGATCATGGAGCAGATCCTCCTAGAAGCTATGTTAAGGCACATACGAGATAAAGGCGTGATGCAAGACAGCCAGAATGACATCACCAAGGGCAGATCTTGCCTGACCAATCTGGAGGCCTACTATGATGGAGTGATGGCTTCAGGGGAAGGGCAGTGGATGTTGTCTACTGGACTTCTACAAGGTCTTTGACATGGTCCCTCATCACATTCTTCTCTCTGAACTGGAGAGGTGTGGATTTGAAGGATGGACTGTTCGATGAATTAGGAATTGGCTGGCTGAATGCAGCCAAAGGGTTGTAATCAATGGTTCTGTGTCAGGGTGGACGCCAGTCACAAGCGATGTCCCTCATGGGTTGATCTTGGGACTGGTGCTCTTCAAGATCTTCATCGGTGACATAAACGATGGCATCGAGTGCACCCTCAGCAAATTTGAGGATGACACCAAGCTGAGCAGTGCAGTCGATACATTGGTAGGAAGGGAAGCCATCCAGAGTGACCTGGACAGGCTGGAGAAGTAGGCCCATGAAAACCTAATGAAGTTCAATAAGGCCAAGTACAAGAGTGCTGCACTTGGGTCGGAGCAATCCCAGGTATTTATACAAACTGGGGGAAGATCTTGAGATTAGCCCTGCGGAGAAGGACTTGGGGGTCCTGACGGACAAGAAGCTGGACATGAGCCATCAGTGTGCCCTTGCAGCCCAGAAGGCCAACTGTGTTCTGGGCTGCATTATAAAAGGGGTGGTCAGCAGGGAGAGGGAGGTGAGTGTCCCCCTCTACTTGGCTCTTGTGAGACCCCATCTGGAGTACTGCATCCAGGCCTGGGGTCCCAGCACAGGAAGGATGTGGAGCTCTTGGAGTGGGTCCAAGAAGCACCACTAAGATGATCAGAAGGGCCACCTCTCTTATGAGGAGAGGTTGAGGGAATGGGGCTTGTTTAGCTTGGAGAAGAGAAGGCTCCGGGAAGACCTCATTATGGCCTTTAATATTTGAAGAGAGAATATAAACAGGAGGGGAAACAGCTGCTTACGAGGGTAGACAGTGATAGAACAAGGGGGAATGGTTTTAAAGTGAGACGAGGGAGATATAGGTTAGATATTAGGAGGAAGTTTTTCACACAGAGGATGGTGAACCACTGGAACAGCTTGCCCAAGGAGGTTGTGGATGTCCCATCCCTGGTGGCATTTAAGGCCAGACTAGATGTGGCTCTGGGCAGCCTGGTCTAGTGGTTGGTGACTCTGCCATGGCAGGGTTCACTGGGGTTGAAAATAGATGATCAGCGTTGACCTTTTCAACCCAGGCCATTCTATGATTCCATATAATTTATACAATTAATAACTTAAGAACATTTATTACCTCAAGTTTAATAGAAATAAATCTTAGTTCCATTAACCATCTTTTAAAAAATATTTTATGTCTAATTTTTATTAGAGCAACTCTTGTCCTTTGGAAGAACAAATGTTACTGGTAATATATTTATATGTTATTTAAATATACATATACAATTAAATTTCTTATTTAGAAATGGTGTGAATACTTACAAATTATTTTTTATGATCTACAAAAATTCTGTGAATCTTTTACAGCTTGTCTTCTAGCATGTATGTTCCCCAGTTGTCATTCCTGTGCATATTTGAATGGAGCTATTTGAAATAACTCTTCACAAAAACTATTAATTCTTGCTCAAAGAGCATTTGGTGGAGAATGTTCAGATTTGCAACAGGGAGGTCAATCTTCCTCCAAGTTTATTCTCAAAGATAAGCAGTTTCCTGTAAGGGTACAATCCTTTTTTTTTTTTTCTTTTTCTTTTTCTTTTGGACTGTGCTGATCAGCTGGATAGATCCTGTGAGATCAGTATTCTGACTTGTATAGTGAGATACCATCAGCTGAAAAAAATGTCCTTTTCTTATACTGTGACTGAGTATCTACTGGTAGTCGGTATCAGTAATAGGAAATTGGACTGGAACTGTGGTGCATCTTGAATTTAATTTTCCACCTTTAGTAATATAACATGACTTATATCTGGGGCACAGTAAAAAAAAAAAAAAAAAAGCAAAAACAAAAACAGTTTTCTGAGTGTAAGAACCTGAGTTATTGTATTAGAATCACAGAATTCTTAGTGTTGGATGGGACTTTTAAAGGTCATCTCATCCAACTCCCCTGCAGTGAACAGGGACATCCATAGCTAGATCAGGTTGCCCAGAGCCTGACCCAGTGCAACCTTAAATGTCTCCAGGGACAGGGCATCCACCACCTCTATGGGCACCCTGTTCAAGTGCCTCACCACCCTCACTGTAAAAAATATTTTCCTTATATCTAACCTAAATGTGATCTCTTTATGATTGAAACCATTTTCCCTTATTGTATCACCACAGATGCTGCTAAAAAGTCTGTCCTCTTCTTTCCTGTAGCTCCCCTTTAGAAATTGAAAGGCAAGTATCAGGTCACCTTGGAGCCTTCTTTTCTCCAGGCATAATAGCCCCATTTCAGCCTGTCCTCATAGGAGGGGCCTTCCATCCCTTTGGATCATCCCATGGATGGAGAGTTCCATCACTCCTCTGGACAGACTCCAACAAGTCCTTGTCTCTCCTGTACTGAGGACTCTACATCTGGATGCAGTACTCCAGGTGAGGTCTCACCAACGCAGAGTAGAAGGGCAGGATCACCTCCTTCAACCTGCTGGTCACGATTTTTCCGTCGCAGACTATGATATGGTTGGCTTTCTGGGCAGTCAGAGCACACTGTTGGCTCATGCGTGGCTTCCTATCTACCAGTAACCTCAGGTCATTTCCAGCAATGCTGTGCTCAGTCCTTTCACCCCCAGCTTGTATTGAAAGTGGATGTTGTCTTGGCCCAGGTGCAATACTTTGCACTTAGATTTATTGAACCTCATAAAGTTCACCTGGGCCCACTACTTAAGCCTATCTAGGTCCCTTTGGATGGCATCCAGTCCCTCTGACATGTTGACTACACCCTATGTCCTCAGCAACATGCTGAGGATGCACTCAACCCCACTGACAGTGCGAGACAGATTATAAAGATCCACTCCCTTTTGGGAGTGCTCTGTTTCTTTAGAGTGCTTTTGTACATTGACTTTCATACACATTTCCCTATTAGTGACCACTTTAATATAATATCCTTTGACATTCAGACTACTTGACTGTAAACATAATAAACTGTGTTTGAGAAAGAGGCTGAGAAAGGAAGGGTTGCTAGTGTTTTCAGCCAAAATATAGTACAGTTCACATGTAAAACCTATGTAATGAACTCAAGTCACGCTCATAAATAAAGTTATTGCTATTAAAAACTAACAGTTTTATACAATGTGTTTTTTTTTTCTTGTTTGTTTGTTTTTTTTGTTTTTTTTTTTTAATCTATTAGGTAAGCAGCTGTTTAAATACAACAATGAAATTAATTCCTGGCAAAGAACTGCATAATGATGAGAACTTCTGCAGTTACAACAAACAATGGATTTCTTGTCTTGATTTGTATCCTTTGAGTTATGACCTTGTGTCACTCTGATAGAAATGTGCATGGTGAAGCACTACATCAGGAATCATAAATAGGACCATCAGCAGCTACAACAGTTACTAACAGGAAAAAAACAATCCCCCAGGTCACTGAAAGTAAACAAAGTGAAAACAACTGTGCATTTAGAGTAAGAGTGAATTTGATCCTGAGGTTTTTTATGTGCCTGCAAGTTACATGAGGTTACCTGAAAATAACTCTGTGTAAACCCCCGGGTTTTTTACAGATGAATTACATGCAAATTAGGTGAGAATTAGGACCCCCAAACAAGCACTCTGCTGTGTGTAGATACCTGGGTTAACTTGTGTACCCTCAAAATATGATCCAGAAGGCAAAGGACACTGGGTGGATTATGAATCAGATTTATAGGAGGTTACACAATTGCAGTGTAAGCAGCATAACAGTGTCTTGACAGTAGGGGACTGTAGGAAGTTCAAATATTAAGATCTTCAATGAGATTCTAAGTGTGAAAGGAAACAGCACTAATTTAGAGAACAAAGGAAAAATGCTGCTATTGAAGAGGATGCTTTTTTCATTTTCCCTTCCTTTTTGTTTGTGGGTATACCAACTTCTCTCTTGAAAACCCAGAAGAATGTTTAGCAGCTGTACTTATGATTCAAGTTTGGGTCCATAAGTGCATTTTAAGAAGTGAACTGGTTTAATTTAAATGCTAATGTGCAACTTAAAATAACATGCATTTTGGCTCCTGGCTGCCATAAATAATAATTATTGGTATATTCTAATTTTTCTTAGTGGAATGCTAAGACTGGAATAGTCTTACACGGTGAATATGTTGATAGGATCAGTGTTGGGTGATTTTGCTGATGACTGTTTTGGTGTTCATCATTTTTCAAGTGTAGTATCTAATAAGGCTTGTTTGCTGGCTTTGTGTGTATAGCAGATACCTCTCTAATTTTTTTAAAAATAGATCAAATTGGGCTCAGGTTATAGCCTACATATAACTGAAGGAAGAGGGTGGCCTTTCTAATAGTTTCCGTTTCAATTATGCAGCCTAACTGAAGTTGCATCAACTTTAAAGATGAGTTAGTTGGTAAGCTCAGTGGATCTAGGATAACTAGAGCTATTAGCACTGGGAAGATGAGGCCTTAATATCAGCTGTTGGCAGAGAAGATGAAAAGAGAAACCTTAGCTAGTTGTAATGTAAAGATGTGTCTAGGCTTCCTTTGGCAGTCAGGGCCTATTCATGTTCTTTATGAGGAAAACAAAGCTACCTGAGGGCTGTATCAGAGTTGCAAATATTATTTTCTAAATGGTAGAACCAAAGAAATTTGAAGTACAACTGATTAGAAATGAATGGAATGGATGTATGTAATAAGAAACAGATGTATTGTTTAATAAGGAAAAAAAAAAAGGAACAGGGTAAAACCTCTACCAGAAAGATGAGTAGGTAAAAAGTGGTTCATCATGCAACAACAGTCATTCACATTTCTGATCTTATTAGTTGGTTTAGCAAAAATGATTGATGGAAATCAAGTAAACTAAATGCAACCTGGTGTTATTTTGAATTCATGTGCCTGTTTAAAGCTTTTTGAATGAATTTAGACCTTGGATTTTAGACTTGCCTCCTTCTTGTCAATAAGAACTCACCTTTGTACAAACCTGCATAGGTATCCTTAGATTCAGCAAATATTTACTTTCACCTAAGTCAGGATGACTATCCATGAAACTGCTAAAACAACTAAGTGGAGGAGCTCTTAATCACAATACAATTACTAAGCTTGCCTTTGAAGATAGGAGCATCTTGAGAAAATGTGTATTTAATTATATTACAGCATTTCTAGCTGGCCTGCAAGAAGTGAGCCCTATCTTAAACTGACAAGTTTTACTCTGCAGGCTCCCCTCGGTAGTAATTAAGTGATAAAAATTTGATCATGAAAATCCTGGGGTGTGCTAGCTTTGTCAGAGACCACCTAGCACCCAAACTTACCAAACTTTGCAATGAATAAATATCTCATCTCTGTGTAAGAGATTGCCTTTCTGCAGATTGGGCAATGAACCTACCTTTCGGACAACTTCCTTATACGGGGGTGTGGCATAGAAAAGTGTCTCTGCTCCTTCTCCTCTCTGTACTAAAATGCTTGGAGTACAGTACTTGGTATGATGACCACAGATAGGAACACATAAAGCAGCAGTTATCTTTGTACATGAGGTGGCCAAACTATTTCTATGTGTATATTGGTTTTGCCATAGGAGGTAAATGACAAATAATGAATTCCATTTAGATCTAAATGAATTCAAATGGGACAGAGATTAACATTTTTAAACTGCTTTCACCAATTTACAGACCCTACCAGAAGTATAACAACTTAAGGAGTCATGGAAATGAGCTTGCTCCTTGGAGGTCTGTATGAGATTAAAAATAAATACTCAACAGAAAATGAAATATCTTATTCTTGGAACATTATGCAATACCATTTTGCAGTCCCAAAGGATTCATATAAATGTTTTGACCAAATTTCCAAAAGAGATTAGGAAGCGTTAGCTCCCATTTTCAAATCTTAAGAATGTTGCAGGATTTATGAAACACCTTTTTGCTAATAGCTGTCTTTTATATCAATATTCATAATGATTCTAATTATAATAATATTAAAATTACAAAAATAGCTGTAATAAAGCGATAAGAGTGAATACAACTTAAGAAACACTACTTTTAATTAAGAAAAAGTTATTTTCTAACATTAGAGTAAACTTGTATAACAGCAGTTATGTTAGGGGAACGATGCAGAGGTAAGAGATGAGAATACCAGAACATCCAAAAATATTATAATTAAAACATGTATTAAAATGTAAAGCTTCTTGTAGTAGTCTTTTATTTATAACTCCATCCTGTTGTGAAATATATTCTTGAACATGACACGTGACTGATTCTCACCTACCTAGAATCCATGCAGGTCATTGCTTCACATGTATAGAAACCTACAAGTATCAAACACAATTTCAGAATCAGAAAACCTGCTTCTCTGCACCTGTTTCAACCTCATATTCCAGGCCCACCTGCAGATCACCAGATGTTCCGGTATTTCATTGCTTGCATGTGTACTTTATTGTGTTTACGAAAGAAAATGTTTTAGATAAAATTATTGGAGACATTTATTTTTTTTCCCTGCTGAGTAACAAACCAGAATAGAGATTCTCAACAGATTTTCATCATACTCTATTCTACAAGTGTTCATAAAGAAAAACTTACTGCTAATAAGGGAATATATGAGCCAATTTTTTGTGCAACATACTATAAAAATTTACCCATGTCCTGTGGCTCCCCAAAATGCACATTTCATTGTTTCTCCAAAGTAAAAACAAACAAAAAATAATAAACAAGCAAAGAGATAAAAAAAAAAAAAAGATTTTATAATTTTAAAATATGAAAAGAGTTATATTCCAGAAAAATTACTGTAAAAGTGGGAATATAATCAAAGAGTTCTTTTACAAAAATGCAACAATTAAGAAAAAAATGTTGAAAAAACTTGGACTGCCTTAGGATGCTAGAAAATGATGATATATCAATATGCCTGTGATTTCCTAAGGAGGTTGGAGTTGCTCTTTTAAAAAACCTTCTGGCTAGTCATTTTAATTTAGATTGCTACCTTAAAGGGAATATTATAAATAATTACAAATCACAGTTAGATCTTCCCTGTACTACTAGGCAAAAATATATTAAATATCACAGTACTAAGAATTTCCAGATTTTCAGTTACTTTCATTGTAAGCATATTGGATCATCATACTCCAACAAAATAGATTGAGAATACATTACTTATGTTCACTTGTTCTTGGCTGCTACCCTTCCATAAAAGAATGCAGGAAAGAAAATTCTCCCATATCCTTCTATTATGCCTTAAATGTTCTTTGGTCTGCAGTCACTGTGTGATGAAAAACAGATTCTCAAGGAATCTTTTAATACGTTTGAGATTTATTTCTGCTCAGTAATTACAAAGTGCTTTTACACACATGACTGTATCAGACAAATGAGGACTTCCTAAATAAAGCAAATTATGTAAATGTGTTAATGCATACCAGCACCATACTAATCAGGGTCACTTTTTTTATACCTTCTGCCTGACAAATTCCAGCAAAAATGTGTGAGTAATGACAGCCTAACTCAGGACTTGTACTGCTGAAAATAATACTAAGAATACTCCTGCAGTAACTCTTGTGCCTCAGTTTGTTTGCAAATTGACCTGAAGGCTCCATGTAATGCAATAAATAATCCTGCATCTCATATTCATTACATATTTCTTGACATGTCCAGCCCAAGGCAAAAGACAGACAATGCTTTTTGCAGATCCTTCAGAAAGCTTTGCCTACCTTTTTGAGAAATCTGGTTTTCAGCTTTACCATCAGTTGTTTTTGTTGCTATGAACTAATAGATTTATTTGCTGAATACCACATAGTTCATATTCAACAAAGGTACCTGAAGTGTCTGTTGCCAATTGTTTTGTCACTATTTCTGTATCATCATGCTGTTTCTGCCAGCATGCTGACAAGGAAAATAATTTTAGATTTATCACAAAACAGAAATCACTGAAACAATAACCCTCATCAGTATGTGGTGGAGTGCTAAAGAAAAACAAGGCACTGCCACTGTTGACAATAATTGCAGAATATCTATGGGGGTCTTCACTCAGAAACTGAAATTAGTCTTTTTATTTATTTATTTTTCCCCTTAACTGTCTTAAAGGTCCAGGTTTTGGGGTTAGAAGCTACGTAGTTTATTTATGAAGCTCTGCAGTAGTACATGCTGTTGCAGCCACAAAATTTTCTGGTTGCTGCCATTTTTAAGCTTGAGACATAGAGGAACGTACGACTTTGACTATGTTTTTGGATCTATAGTATAGCAGACACTGGATCTTCCAGGGCTTTCATAAGGCCTTTGTGATGAGGTATTACAAGGCCATGGATTTCCATGAGCTCAAAAACTTGAGGCTTCTTCCCACACAAATTCTGGAGCCTAGCCTGTTGCATCCAGAAACATGGATCTTTTCATACTAGGCAAATGGATGTGTCTGATATTTCCTTATTTGCACATTCAACCTGTAGCAAGGCTGAGCATGAACCCCAAATAGGCACACAACAAGATCACTTTTGTAAGCTGCCACTCCAACAGCCACAGAGAAGGGACAGTCTTCAACAGCACCCACATATAAAGTACTGCCAGGACTAATAAATGTATAGACATGTAACTAACCTTCGTCATTTTTTTTTGTCATGACTGATGTTCCCTGGTGCAGGCACATACTCATGCACTTCCAGGCTCACCAGGAAAACCTTGCAGGTTCCCCAAGCACTGGCATGGCTCCTCTGCCCTCTTGGCACCTTGCCTCCATCCTAGCCTCTGGCCCCTCTTATTCACCCATGGTCTTCTACTTGCCAGCTGTACCAGCTTAATGCTGTCTGCACACCCACAGCACTCACATATTCATCCCATAGGCATCCACATTCCTAGGTCCTCCAAATACCAGCAAAAACCTCATCCCATCTGATAAGCCACCCAAGACCAGGTCTTCCTTGAAAAGATTTTTAATCTTCCCAGATGCATGTTCTCCTCCTGCTCGCCTGCTAGTCCAGCTTGAAATTTCCTAGTGAATTACATATATGCAGATCCATGCTAAGAAGAAGATAGAGCAAACTGCAGTAATGAGGCACAGGGCTCAGGGAGACAAGCACGCTGAACAGTAACTACTTAAATGCTATTGACCCTTCTATCCTGCCTCTTATCTCCTTTCACCCCCTTTCACTTAAGCATTCCTTAAAAGTTTTGCACATCCCCACTGAAATATCCCAGATGATCATGTTCCTTCTTTCGCTCTTCCTAACAGTTAGAAAACCCAGGCTGGCCCTCTTCAAAGCTGTACCTGTAATTTCTTAATGGCCCCTCAATTAGTTCTTGAAGAGTTTTGGTATCTGTTATTGCCTCCATAATTTGTTTGCTAATCAGGTTTGTGTCTCAGTATGTTTTGCTTATCGCTTTCTTTGTTATTATCCCCTTTGACCTGAAAAGCTTTTTGATCTGCTCACCTTGATGAACCAGATGCTCTCACATTCCAGGTGCCTCTACAGCTGTGACCTCTTCTGTTTAGCCTAGGTTTCAAGGGAGTGTATGCGTGTGTGAGAAGATATGAAGATATGAAAAAAAGAAAAAAAAAGGAAGGTAGAAAATAGAAAGAAAAAGCCTGCAAAAGGACATATTCAAAAACTTTCATTTAAAAACAAAAACAAAACAAAAAAACCTTTTCCTCTTCCCAATTTTTGATAACTTCCTGTTCACCATAAGGTGGTCTAGGGGGAAATTAGCAAACACAGAATATAATTCTGGGGAATTTTGATTGTAACCCTCCTCTGAGGCAAATAAAACAGACATTAAATGTAAGTATGAAAACATTTGAGGAACAATGTTATAAGCGCAGTCCTGCCACCATAAGCAGTTCTATTGGGAGTCTGCAAGAATTTGTCAAGAGTAGATTATTTCCATACTAGTACCAGCACCACTTCTTCGAGTACTGGCATGAAATGCCTCATACTGATGTTGCATTTGTCACCCAGTGCCACTCTTGCTGTTGAACAGTGGATTCAGTGCTCACATTCCACAGTTCCTGCAAGACAAAGACAAGCGGTTTATTTCTGATTTCATCAGTGAGGGAAACTTCACTCTCACACAAAATCATTCTGTTTCTGGTTCTCCTGATCCCAACCATTTTAACTCATTCTGCAGTTAGGCTTTTTTGTTTTCCTGTCAAATAATTTTTTTGTCCCTGAATCCATCGTGAGAAACATGTCAACATGTAAATTGCTATAATGGATGAGTGTGTAAATAAATAAATGAATGTTGTTTCATTTTTAAGGTCGGACATTAAATTTAAACTAAAGGATTAGAACACAAGTCTGTGAAGCTCTACCGTTGAACAAACTTACCCACCTTTGAAGTTACTGAAGTTGCTCTTGAGATCCTACAAGAAACAATGAATATTTTGCACAATTGTACACTAAATCTTATGATTTTACAAGGATAGTTTTACAATGAACTTGAAGGAAGGAGCTACCTAGTATGGGAAATAAAACAAATGATGGCAGGAAGGGAAAATAATTATGACAGCAGGCATAGAAGATCTATTGCTGCCTTCTGTAAAGAATGTGTTTTGCCTCTGCTTCAAAGCAGTTTTTTCATTTTCTATTTCTTCGGGTATCATGAAACCTTCATGGAGTACTAATCACTGCTAACGGGGGAAATAGCTACAGGAACTGCTGAAGAAGATAACTTTTATCTTGATGTGTCTCAGTTTCTCTGATCTGCAGGGCTAAAAAACAACAGTTAACACTTTTTTGTTGTATTAACTATGTTGAAGAAAAGAAACAGAGCAAAACAGAACAAACAGTTAAGAGAATTTACAAATCTGTGAAGAATTACTAAGACCAACATGCACTCTCTCATTTTTTTGGGGGATTTTCAGGGTTAATGTTTCCACAGAAGAGTTTGAGGACTTGTAAATCACACACAGATAAGTAGCCACTTCCTTCTTCTGAAGTGCTCTTTACTGTTGTGGAAACACCCTCAGAGCATATTTCTTCAGTTTAAACAAAACAAAAAGACCAAAACTAGAGAGGCAAAATTGTCAGTTAAACCGTAGAATCGTAGAATCTTTTGAGTTGGAAGTTACACTTAAAAGTCATCTAGTCCAACTCCTGCACAATGAACGGGGACATCCACAGCTAGATCAGGTTTCTCAGAACCCAATCCATCCTGACCTTGAATGTCTCCAATGTCTGGAACATCCATCACCTCTCTGAACATCCTGTTCCAGTGCCTCGCCATTTCTTATTATAAAAAACTACTTTACTCTTAATGTCCAATCAAAATTGCCCCTCTTTTACTTTGAAGCCATTTCCCCTTGTCCTGTCACAGCAGACTTGCTAACGTTTCTGTCCCCTTCTTTTTTACAGCCACCCTTTAGATATTGAAATGCCACTACTACTCTCACTCTGTCCTCGTAGGAAAGGTGTTCCATCTCTTGGATCATTTTTGTGGCCCTTCAGTGGATGAACTCCAACTGGTTTCTGTCTCTTCTGTATGGAGAACTCCACATCTGGACTCAGTACTCCAGGTGAGGTCTCATCAGCTTCAAGTAGAGGGGCAGGATCATTTCCCTTGGCTTTCTAGCTATGCTTCTTTTGCAGCAGCCCAGGATATGACTGGCTTTCTGGGCTGTGAAGACACACCGCTGGCTCGTGTCCAGCTTCCCATCCACCAGTACCCCCAAATTCTTTTCAGTAGGGCTGTGCTCTATTATTACATCCTCCAGCTTGTATTTATAGTGGGGGTTGCTGTGATCCAAGTGCACTACTTTACACTTGGATTTACTGAATATCATGAGTTTCTCCTGGGCCCACTGCTCGAGCCTGTCTAGATACCTCTGGATGACATCCTGTCCCTCTGGCATATTGACCACATCACACAGTTTGGCATTGAACAATAATATCACCAAATATGTGCTAAATTCCACAGATACTTGTAACTAAACCTTTCATACTTTTCCTTCAGCTGCTATGCCAAAATGCTAACCTAATGTAATAATGGGAAAAAAAGACAACATGCCATTTCAAAATGGAATAATATCCTCCAGCATCTCAAACACATTTTCAAATGAAATAAATTTATTTTCTTTTTGAGATACATTAGTGCAGCATGATTAAAGATGTTTGTTTGTTTGTTTTAATGTATTTGTTATGAATTGATTTATACTACTTTTTTTAGGAGATGCTTCTGGGAGAAGTGAATATTAGAACCAGAAATTAGTGATTAGACTTAGGTAGCTCTTAGTGCATTTCTAAAATATGTTTGTCAGTTTGCAATGTTTCATGATGATGACATGTGGCAATGGTGGCATTTGTCTTTTCAAGAAAACATCATGTGTTACAAGTCCTGCTTTCCTGAAAGAGGCTGAACATGTGTCTGCTGATGGGAAGTAGTGAATGAATTCCTTCTTTTACTTTGCATGCAGGTGCAGATTTTACTTCCCCTAACAGTCTTTGTCTATGATTTCTTACACTTTTTACTTTCTACTTCTCTTTCCCATCCCACTATAGGAAGAGTGATCTGCCTGCTGGGCGTAAGCCACAATACTTGTGTACTTCTGAGAAGAGTCTGGCTCCTTCTTATTGACATCTTTCAATTAAATAGTTGAATATTTTATTTATATATGTATATAGTACTTACAATTTATTTTGTATTTTTGTGCTATATACAGCTAGCAATATAATTGTATAGGTGAATTATTTAGGAATACTACTAGTAGGATTTCAGTGGTACCTTCCATTGATTGAATAAAACTTAATTTGGTGTGATGGCATATGTGGAACCTAACTCTCTAAGACTGACCTTGTACTTCAAGTGTTGCTTAATCATTTTCCTGACTGGAAAAATTGAGTCATTTAAATCATTTATTATTTGGCTATGATCGCAATTTAATCTTTATGTTTCAAGCCTGCATGAATATCTCAATTCTTTTAACAATATTTAAATAATGTTTTGACTTGCGGAATCAAACTCTATAACCTGGAGATTAGGTTATAAAGCAGGTATGATTTCTTCGGCGAAATGTGCCAGCAAGGGGGGTCATTCCACCTATCTTGCACACCAACAAGCAAAAGCGTTACAGATTAATAAGCAGATCTTATACATATTCAGAAGATTCCTTGGAGCTCATCTACATATTCGTTGCTTTTCTGGGAACTCATTTACATGCTGTCCCCCCTCTGATGCATGCGCAGTTTGTAGTGAGGGTCTTCCTCTGGTGGTCGTGGGGATGAAGTCAGAAGTCTCCCTCGGTATGAACTTTTTACTTACAATAGCTCCTCCATTCAAACTGGTCAAAATCAGTTGCTTTAGGCTGTTCTTCCCCTTATGCCTGCACAGTTTCTTTGGTCCTGACAAGACTGTGTGACAAGACTCTTTGGGTCATTGGTAAGGAAATTATTGAGGTACACTCAGTAATTTGTTAATTAGTAAGAACAACTTAATTGAAGGTTTGGAACTTGGCCTTTTACATAATGGCATGGTTACAGTTGATATTTTATAGAAGGTGATGTCAGGAAATGGACATTCATAACTTAAGAAAACAGCCTGTTAACATCCTACAGCATTTTTGCCTCTTTGAAGGAATATCAAATATTTCCTGAGGATTCCAGATAAAACACATGGAATAAATGTGAAATGTTAAAAAGAAATATTTTATTCTATATTAGTTGCATCACAAGGAGAGAATGCCTAACACTGGCAGCATAAATTGAAATACTATGTTAAGAAAAGTAAGATAATTTCAGTGAGTTTAAGACCTATTAGAAACTTGGTAAGATATATTTCTTCACCAAGTATACCTGAAGCAAGACAGAATTAAGCTACTGGTCAGAAAAAAGAAAAAAAAAATTGTTTGTCTGACTGGAATAATATGAAATTTGTAAATATTGCCATACCTCAAAATAGAGGATTTTACATTTTAGGAAACACCACCTTGCTTCTGAGATAGACTGAAGTCAAAAGTTGTATTTGTACTGAGAAATTGACATGATCAAGTCAGCCATTCATTTGGTTTCCAAGCAGTAAACTATCCAAATATATTTATGATATTGAAAATGAGTATGGAAAAAATCACTTTCTTGATATGAGGCAAGAGGATAAGAAGCTACAAATCATTACAGTGTCATTAGAAATTGCTGTAGTGAACAGGAATTTGAATGAATGATACCTATCCTTGAATATCTGGAAAACAAGAAAGTAATTTTCACTAAAAGTCAAAGGCAGGTGGCAAAGGCAGAGAAAGGATCCTGACATAGAAATGTTGAATGAGGCACATTCTTGGACATTAGATTATGTAGTTCACTGCAGGGAGTGATGAGTTCGAGAGTGTAGAGTCTGTTTGCCTTGGACAAAATGGATAGCATTACTCAGACTAGGTCAATATGTCTGCAGATGGCCGCTAACAGTATTATAATTAATTTCCTCTCCTCTCCTCTCCTCTCCTCTCCTCTCCTCTCCTCTCCTCTCCTCTCCTCTCCTCTCCTCTCCTCTCCTCTCCTCTCCTCTCCTCTCCTCTCCCTCTCAGGAGGTTATAATTAAAGGTTAAAGGTTATAATTAAAGAAGAGAATATGATGATAGATTTTTCTTTTATACCACTATTCAGGTATTACTCATAGAACTTCCATGTTCTTCTGTGTAAAAATAACAAGCCGTCAAATGATGTTAAGTACACAAAAATGATATTCTGCTTTTAGAAATAACAGAGCGCATGATGCAACACTCAAAAATATTGCCTACAGCTTCCTCATTAGAATTTCATATTCTACCTCAATCTTTAATTAGAATTTAAAGTTGAAATCTAAAGCACTAGTTAAAGCCAAATTACAGCTGGATTTCCTGACCTTTGGCTGAAGTGTCCCTTTCATCTGAAGCTGTGGTAACTTTTATGCTCTTAAGAGAAGGAACAATTGCTCTGGGATAATGTGATTGTCTGCCTAAGGGCAAATTTTCAAAACATGTGTAGATGCAAATATTACATGTGTAAGGATCTGCATTTCTACAGGCAAACTGACATTTGCAAGTGCAAATTAGATGGCAGGAAATTGAGTTATCCAGTTTACACATTCAAGATATTAAAGCTGTTATCAGAATATTCGAGCAGATTTGTGTCATAGCAGTAGGAAAGCATTCTGAGAAATGTAGTTAAATGTAGTTTAGAGTATTCCCAGCTAAATATACAAATAGAAACTTGAACTGGTATGGAAATAAATACATGCAGTTTTCTTTTTATTTTTTTTTTTTTTGTTGTTTGTTTGTTTGTTTGTTTTTAGGCAAGTGGAATATGAAATCAAAATTATTTCAAGTTTATAAGAAGAATGCTGTACTTTCAGGAAACATGACCAGCAGATCCTTTTTACTGAATGAATGTTTATTAAAAAGAAAGCCTGGGAGACTTTTCAAAGCAGAAAGAACAAGAAGTTGATTAGTTATGAAATCCTCTATCATAAAATTACCAGAGAAAATATAGAAAAGGGAAAGTTTTGTCCAGTTCAGTTCTGTCAACCAGAATAATAGTCTTGGAGGTGTTTGTTTGTTTGTTTGTTTGTTTTGTTTGTTTTGGTTTTGTTTTGCTTTTTGTTTTCCCCCATAAAATAGTCAAATTTCAACAGTTAAGATTCTTTTTGGGATTAATCTGCTGCGAATTTATGCAAGCAAGCAAGTTATATTTATATCTAAGCTACTTTTGTGGCCTATGTTACCCAAGAGGAGATAAATAGCCCTTTGGAGACTCCATTTCCTTACTACTGATAATAAAAAGGGATTAGGGTGATAAACTAGAATTTTATGGCTATGTTTAAAATAGATTATCTAACTACTGAACATCTAAGTTAGACAGATGAATCCCATCCAAGTCTACCTATAGACATTTGGAATGCAATGGCTGCACCAGATGCTACAGAATGTAAAAACGCAGGAGCCAGACTGTGCTGCACCTGAAACTGTTGTAAAAATATGTTGGTACTGACCTGAGATATTGAACATTGAACCGTTATTTTCTTTCTTTCTTTTTTTTTCCTTTTTAAATAAGTGAACGATGTGTGTCTAACGTTATACCATCTTCCTTTCTTCTTATTTATTTATGTATGTGTTTATTTGTTTGTTTGTTGAAGGGCACAGGAAGAAATAAGCCTGATTACATGAATTTTCTTTGAATATTGGTTCTTACCTCTTTGAAGTTCTGTCTCTCTGATACCTGCTAGGAACTTTGAAAGATTTGCCTTTTTTTTTCTTTTTTTTTTTTTTTTCTTTTTTTTCCTCCTTTTTTGTTATACTCTAAGGTATGGAGACTAATTTAATGAGGTTATTCATGGACATGACTAGTAGAGGTATGTCTTGATATATGTTGTAATAGAATATAATCCTATTTCTTTTGAAAAGAGTGCTCTGGTAAAAACCATGTTTCTACTGTACTCTTGTTACAAAAATAAAAAATAAAAAAAATTAACAATTACCTAGACTGCAAAGAACTAGCTTTTTGTACTTGTATAATTTCTTAATGCATCTTTTTTTACAGGTTTTAATATTTTTATTCTTACTGATTATAATCACTGTATCCACCTCTGCCTTCTTAAGAATTCCAGCCTGTTTTCCAAAGCAGTGCTCTGAAAAATACTCATTATGGATTTTTTTACTACCTTTAATTTTTTACCATCTCACAGAAAAGATCTTCCACATCTCAAAGCACAGAGATATTATGTTCATATTCTTTGTTACTTATCAGAGTTCATCTTGCCCTCTTCTTTTGTTGTGAAAATTGCAGTGGAGATATTCCTCCTCTAAATTCTTAATTTTCCCTTCCCTTTCCTCTATATTTCTTATTCTTATATTTTTATATATTATTCTTATATTTCCTCTATATTTCTTATTCTAACCTGTTTGTCTGATGGATACAAGGGGAGTAACTCAAGATATCTGGCATATCAACCAGGTAAAACACCTATGTGGTAATATTTGAACTCTTCCCATAAGATTCTTGAGCTTCACACCCAATATGTGAATGTAAAATTAATCATCTGATCTACACTTTTTCTGTATTTGCAGTCTTCAATGTAACATACAAACCCCACCAAAACAGTGATGTCAACAAAAGGCAATCTTCAGGGGTTTAACTCAAAAGAATGGGTTTAGAATTCTCAGCTATGTTTAGAAGATGTTTCCAGTTGTGCATTCAAAGAAGTTGTCCCTCTTTCTGCTTCCTGACTCCTCAAAGTGCATCTTTGGGCAAAAGATTGATGTGACTGTATCTTCCATCTGGGTCTGCAGTATTGCACATTTACAATGATTTAAGAGCTTTCCATTTTATCTTTCTCCTTTGTTCACTGTTTTAGGGTGGAAGTATAAAAAAGGAATGATCCTAAAAACATCTTTTTTATCACTTCTTTCTTGTATAATGGACATTTATTTTGCCATCTACGAGCACCTCCTAATTTTACGTAGAAGGTAAAAGATAAAAACGGTAAAAAAATTAAAAGGTAAAGCTGCCATAAATAAACAGAAGTTTAAAAGGAGGTCTCACCTCCATCGAAATAATGCCACACTGCTTTTTCTCTGCAGCTACATTTTTCTACTCAAATGTCACTGTTAATAGGTTTTAGAAGATTAGTATTTTATACATTTGTGGAAAAAAAGTCTCTGTATCCCAAAAGAGCAGAGAGGGGGGAGTTCCTGCTGATAGCAATTTTGACAGCTCTATCTCTGGGTCTCTTAGCCATGGGAGGTATATAGAAGAAACTTCTGCTTGCCCTTTTACTATCTTTTTTTTTGATTGCTCTGTTTTCAGTGTTTCCTTAATTACATTCTGTTTCAAGCTGGACAGTTTTTATTTCTTTCCTCATGACATGCTCCCCCTTCTCAAATTAGTATCTTTCTGTTCCCAGAGACATAAATGATATTCTTCATGCCTTTTTTATTTGTTACGAACTTTTCTTTAATTTTAGCCTGCCTGTCAGTGATGTTTTCATCTGAGCATCCCAGGTCAGTTTTCCTGTTTTTTCTTTTTTTTCTTCTTCTTTTTTCTTTTTTTTTTTTTTCTTTCTTTTTCTCTGTGTCTATCACTATTGTTTTCTGATTGCTGTTAAGTTCTTCATCTACAGCATCAGTATTTTTACCTTCATCATTTGATGGGATGTATTTGTAAAAAAGGAGAAAAACTCAGGAAAGAACTTTTCTGCTTTCACCTTTTTGGTGCCATGTCTCATTTTTCATTTGGATGGAAAGATTCTTAGATTTTTCTTTAGGGATATAATTCATCTTTATGCTTCTGAGAGGCAATGCTGTGAAATTTTCTGTTATGTGCTGCCTCAATGGCATAAGATCTGTGCTTTTACATCTCTTTTTTGCATGTCCACATAGTGTCTCATCCCATGGATAATTCAGCATTCAGAAACTGATACAAAAAGTAATGGAAACAGATTTTTATAACACATTTTCATCTTGTCATTGAAGGATTTATTCAGAAATGCTATATGTTAGTCCACAGAAGATGCTGACCTCCCTACCTGTATACACTGAAAATGTATGGTTGCAGGTATTTAAATCCAATACAGCTACAATGTACTCTGGATGTCACCAATCTCCTCGTAATCACACAGCCATTAGGATGCTCTTACTTGTAATTGCCACAGATTTCCAAGCAGGAGACTCCATAACCTCCCTAGGCAACATATGCCAGTTCTCTATCACACACACTGCACAGAAGTACTTCCTGGTGTTCGGATGCCATTACTATTTTTCAGTTTGTACCCACCGCCTCTTTTCCTGGCACCACTGAAAAGAACCTGACTGCACCCACTTTGTACCATCCTTTCAGGTTTTTATAGGCACTGAGCCTCATGATCATCCCTAAGCATTTCATATAATTCTTCTATAGAATTCTACAGAAATTCAGATAGAACTGTGTTCCTAGAGCCATTAAACTTTCAAGCTCATGTTGAGCATTATGCTAACTTAATCTCATAAAGAACCTACTTAGAAACTCTATTCTCTTTCCCTTTTACTACCATTCTAGATCTGTGAGAAAAATCAAATGGAACTCGAATAACCTTGAGTGATCAAGTCTTTTAAAATTCTGTGCGCTCTATTGAGTATAGGCTCTTCAACACTGATGCTCCAGCAAGGACCATTCTTAGCCTCATCTCACTTATCTTGTACTGATGAGCTGCAGCACAGGTTCTCATCTGCACTAGATAATCTCATTGAAATTTGTGAAATGCTCAGTGTGTTAATACAGGGCATGTAAATATACAGATAGACAGAAACACTTGCTAATTGCCAGGAAGAAGACCGATTGTACTTCTGGCAATTTATACATATACAATTTATATGCTGTCAGATTTATTATTTTTTTTGAGGTGACCAAATGGCTGAACTTCTTTGGTGCACCCCTCAGGCCTCAAAATAGCTAGACACAGTGTTACGCTTAGGATATTCTTCCTGTTTCTGAGATCAAGAATATTGTGCTTGGCTCTGTTTTTAAATAATTGAGCTGTAAAGCTAATTTTTTATTTCATTTGTCAATCTTAGACTGAGGTGTTTTGCCCATGATACACTAAAATTATGTGCACACTCCATCCACTCTGTGAGGTTTGATTTAAAGAGATATTTAAGAGTTTGAGCTAGAGTAGCTATTTGGAGTGTAATTAAATTATCTCACTTTGCTTCCCTGGAAACCTCAATTAGGAAAGAGATATTTCTGTTGCAAATGGAGTGTTTTGTTGATATGTAGGAAAAAAAGAACAAAGATGGAAGGGAAGCTGTGGTGTCTAATTATGGGAAGGGGAGCATGTAGCAGATACAGCCAAGAATTCTCCATCAAGAAGAGGATGTTAATGTCTCAAATAATGGCTGTAATATACATAATCCTTCAGGAATGACTATTATGGCTAATGTAATAAGAAATAAGTTAATAACACTTCATCTCCTTTCAGCAATTCTGCTGTACTTACCTTATTTAACTGTCATATAATAGTGATAGGATGAATCAGAGATTATGGTGTCACGTTGACAGTGAATAGATTCCTGTGGAAATACTAGCATAAGAGGATCTTTTTCAAAAATCAAGTTTTTTCCTTTTTTGATTCTGTTAATACCGAAATTATTATTACTGTTATTGTAAGAGAAAAAGAGAAATTGTTATTCTTCAGGGAAGAACCTTCTAAATTCTAGCAACTTGGTAATGCAACACCATTTTGTGATACAGCAGGAATGTAAACATCTTACCCAATTCTGAAGCACAATAGCGGCCTCAAGCAAGACATTCGGCAGTCTTGAGCTGATTTATTAATTTTTGTGTTCTCAGATTCTCCATGTCCTAGCTCTAGACAAATGGGAAGTTTATAATGAGGTGAGGTAGTTCAACTAGTTGAAAACTTCAGCTAAAGGTGTGAGATCCATGTATATAGAGAGCAATGAAATAGTTGCAGTGATGATGAAAACAGATGTGTCACTGAAATCTGACATGTCTATAGTATGTGGCTAATCCAAGCTGAATTTGCTTTTTAGGTCATCCACCACTGCCTTGAAGATATGGAAACCATCTTTAGCAATGGGGAGACAAACTGGAGGCTCTTTCCAGTGTTATCTAGCAACAGGACAAGGGACAATGGGCACAAAATGGAACACAGGAAGTTCCATAGGAACATGAGGAAGCACTTCTTGAAGGGTTAGAGAGTACTGGAACCATCTGCCCAGAGAGTTTATGGAGTCTTCTCCATAAATATTCAAAACACTCGTGGTTGCTTTCCTGTGCAACCTACTGTAGCGGATCTGTTTTAGTGGGGGAGCTGAGCTAGATGATTTCCAGAGGTCTCTTCCAGCTCTTATAATTCTGTAATTCAGTGAACTGTCTGTAGAGATTGTTGAGCTGGTTGTACATCTGAACACTACTTGCATTGTACTCTACTATCAGAGATGAATAGTGTTTATGTGAATACTTTGCTATTCTTCTGTCCTCATGTAAAACCACATAAGGCTTGCTTAGGTAATACATAGCTTAAGCTCACTGGAGGTTTGAATGCAAATGGTCTATGTTCATCAATTTAATATTTAATATAGGAGTAAAACAGAAAGAAAATCTCTCTAGAGGTAGTGATTTACATTCATGCACTTGGCTTGGAACTGCAGTACCATGTAGGAAAACCACACATTAGTCTAGATGTTCAGTAAATTCCAAACTAGATGAATCATCAGCAGGTAAACCCTAATGCACCTGAATAAAGATTGCTTTCTCTGCCTAATCCAGTACCGCACCCACTGTGCAGACCATAACAAAACTTTAGAAGTCATTGGGCACACAATTCAACTTTATTTTTGGCTCTGAAAATTGCTACTTATTTTTATTATGAACAGATTCTAACACCTGGGCTCAAGTAATAAATTGGTCAGAACTGTGCATTCATCACCTCTAGTTTTACAATTCGGAAATTTTTGATGAGGCTAGAAATAATGACTTATCCTAGATGAATAGCAGAATAGCAGAGACTTGTCAGGTTTCTGTTTCTGTTTTTTCGTTTTTTTTTTTTTTTTTTTTTTTTTACTATTTTATTCCTGAGCTATACCAGCTAGGCATTTTTGTCATCTCTACATATAATAAACTGTGGAATTTATATTTACAAACTCTTGATTCCTTTCAGCAGGTAACGGTATAACCCCTACAAATGAACCTTTTATTTATCCCTTAATACACTGATGATGTAGCAATTAATTAAAATATACATATGCTTTATTTTTGCTGTATCGCACTGTTAGGGTCAACATAATGCTGGAATTTATTTTTCAAACTCCCTTTGGTTTTGAAAAAAAAAATAATTCATAGGAAAATTATTCTAGACTAAAATATGAGCACGTTTTGTAGAATCTATGAATGAGGAAGGCAAATGTGTTACAATAGAGGTCGTTAAGTGTAGGATTTGTTAATAAAATAATTGTAAGATTCAGTCAGTGAATTACCTGAAGAATATTAATTAACTTGAAATTCATATGTTGCTTTTGTTTCATAGTCATTTTAGGCTGTTACATTTGTATATTGTCATGAGCAGAGCAGTTTTTTTCTTGAGTAGTATAATGTAAATTAGTATTGGAATATAAAAGTTAATTTATGTTTTTAAATACAAGTGAACTGTATAAAAACTTTCAGGGAACAAATCTCAGGTTTTGTTTAAGATGTCAGATGTCACTAATGCAATTACCACAACAGTGCAAGTCCATGTATACATATGCTTTGAGGAACTAAATTTGTAAGACAACATTCTTATTTACTGTGAATGGGATATAGTCTGGGAAAAGTTTATTATCCTCCATGTTTACTTTTCTTTATTTACTTAAGCCTTCACTTGTCTATTGGACTAAGTATTCAAAACTGAGTATTTGTTACTCTAAAGATCAGTTTAGAAAGACAACATAGTTATCTCCCAGAACACATCCTTCATACAGCACAGAAGAAACTGTCTTTTGACCACTCCCCAAGTCTTTTCAAAAATCATTAAAAAGCTAAGGATAACAGACATATAAAGCTGCATTTAACCACTGCACAGGTTATGATAAAAGACAAGCTATTTGCTTTTTTCCCCTTCAATCCTTCCAGAATGCCAACTGCGAAAGTCAGTTTTATCTTCCGAAACTCAGGCCATGAAACTCCCCAATTAAAATTCTTTCCCTGCTTACCATCCCTTTAGTCATGTTCAAGGTCCTCGTCTTCCCCATCAAGGGCTATACTTTCATTTCTACCTGGTGCACTTCGTTTCTGCACACAAGATTCCCACCTAGCTGGTGCTTTCAAATCCTTCTACTTTTATCTTTGTGGGTTTTTTTTCCTGCCCATTTAAGTCAGAACTGCAGCTGAAATTCTTCTCTGGCAGAGAATCCTGTAGCGTTTGTGCGAAAGCTCCTTGTCAGCTGTATGATACACCCTTGCCTGCCCATTCCTCAGATTATAAGAATGTTTTACAGCCCCTTACTTTTGCCATGATGGATACATGGAGGACTTTGAGAGCTTAAAGTGCTCTTCTCTGTAGCTTAATTTAGGTAGACATGCTCTGTGGCTGGGAGTGAGAATTTCTCACATTCTCTTTGGACTGACTTTAGGAAAAGATCATAGCACAAAAAGACTAGTGGATTACATAGAGACTGCTTTATCTTCTATCAGCTGCCATCTGCAGTGCTCCAGAGCAGTGTGCGAAACACTGAAGGAATGATGTTTCAAAGTTCTGGTGTTTCTATACAATTTTAATGGCAAGTATTCATCATTACCCAACTTTACTTTTATTCTTTCTCTTCCTTAAAAATAATAGGAAGATTTACTTCAGTTAAATGTAGCTTTTGATGTTACCATGCCCCTGGTTTGCCAGAACCTCAGATCAGGAAGTAGCTTGCATATTCCAAATGTGGCATAATTTCAAAGAAAAACTATGAGAATTGCAGGTTAAGATGAAAGTGTATGTTCTAAAGTCTATCTTATGCTTGCTATCCATTAGAATAGGAGATATAAGAAGATGAATGTGTGAGTTTGGTTTGATGGCTTATATTGAATTTATACGGTTTGTGCTTAAATCATAAATTAGAGTTTTCAGATCACAGCCAGCTGATCTATCCACATGTGCATACCTGTGGGCATAGGAGAAATATGTAGAAATCAAATACTGTATCACCAGATTAAAATAGCTTATTTGATCCCAAGTGGAAATAAAATCTATCCATTATTTTGACTTAAATTTAAATATTAAGGGCAGATGCAAAATTAGTCAATTGTGAGCAAATTGAAGTAATTTTTCCAAAACTACTAAGATTTCACTCACTTATTTCAGAGTTTTTGGAATCTGAAAAACATATGTGAAGAACTGAAAATGCTTATTCACCAAAGAAAAATGAATGTGACTGATATTGCTGGAAACTGGAGAGATAGTCTTGGTAGAGATAGATACTGTTGACATTATAGCAAATAACTTGTTCAGCAAAGAATGAGAGGATGGAGAAACAAATAAAAGTCATCGGTTTGCATATGGGAACAAGATCAATGCCTGACACTGTGCAGTATAGAAGACAGTTAAAGCAATAATTGCTAACATTGTAATTTCCTGGAATTAATAAAAATTCTAATTAAAGGATTGAAAATAAAACCAGAAAAAAAATGTGAACAAGAAAAGGTACAATATTTAAAAGGAATATATTGAATAGGCAATTTAAGGTATACTTTCTTGACAAGAACCAATTTTGATTGAAGTATACCTTTCTGGCAAAGGCCAAGATATGTTAAGTCATAAATATAAAAAAAATGATATAAACTAAAGTAAGTAAAAATGGGCAACCAGCTACTGAATTATATAAATATATTTAGGAAAAAAAAAGCTTGAAAAACTGAAAAGAAGAAAGAAAAAAAATACTCTGAATAAGAGTAAAGATTATTTTAAACATAGCAAGAATGCTAGATGCATGATCAAAAATCTTTATTTGGTAAAGTTAGTAAATTATGTTTACGTATGAAGTTGTAGATACACAAATGCTTCATTAGTATTTCTCTTTCATAGTTGGGTAGAAAGATATGAGGACAAGGATATGTTTTTGGTTTATTTTTTACCCCATTGATAAATTAAGGAAGAGGTATCTAGCATCATAAAAGAATACTCCAAAATGTTTACAACCTGAATAATATGCCTGATATGAACATAAGATCTATAGTTTGCCTATCCTTTTTCTGAATAAATCTCAGTATATCAAGAAAGGAAAAGAGATCTTTTATTAAGAGAATTAAAAACATAAATAAAATAAAATAAATGACCAAAAAAAAAAAAAAAAAAAGTGGTTAGATAATTTTCTGAGATGAATCCAACAGAAAACTATGAAAAATTTCAACAGAGTTCAATTCATTGAGGAATACAATACACAGATATAATTACACGCTAACACATTTTTATGAAAAATTAGTCTTGTCAAACCTGTTTCATTCCTTGATGCTAGTAAAATTTTGCCGATAAAATTAGTAACATATATAATAATCTTACACTTTTATCAGATGTTTGACAGCATGACATGAAATTCTGATGTAAAAATTAATGCTATACAGTAGCAATGTAGCATACAATATGTGAATTATTGAATGAATGAGAGTGTCAATTGTTAAAAGATTCAGCATGAGCTGGCAATGTGTGCTTGAAGCCCAGGCCAACTGTATCCTGGGCAGCACCAGGGGAAATGTGATGAGCAGGTTGAGGAAGATAATTCTGCCCTTGTACTCTGGTCTCGTAAAACTCCACCTGGAATACTGTGTCCAGTTCTGGAGCCCCAAACACAGGAAGGACATCGAGGTTTTGGAGCAGGTTCAGAGAGGAGGGCCACAAAGATGATCAGAGAGCTGAAGTATCTTCTCATCTAGGACAAGCTGAGAGAGCTGGGGCTCTTCAGCCTGGAGAAGAGAAGGCTCTGGGGAGAACTTATAGCAGCTATCTAGGTACCTGAAGGGGGCCTACAGGAAAGCTGGAGAGGTACTTTTTAGAAGGGCATGTAGTGTCAGGACAAGGGGAAATAGCTTTAAACTGGAAGAACGTAGATTTAGATTAGATATTAAGAAGAAATTTTTTACTGTGAGGTTGGTAAGACCCTGGAACAGGTTGCCCAGTGATATCGTGAATGCCTCCTCACTGGAAGCATAGAAAGCCGGTCTGGATAGGGCTTTGAGCAACATTGTCTACTGGGAGGTGCCCCTGCCTATAGCAGGGGAATTTGAACTAGATGATCTTAAAGGTCCCTTCCAACCCAAAGCATTCTATGATTCTATAGTTCTATGAATGAAAAGTACTTTTTTAAAAAAATGTAATTTCAAATGAGGAAACATCTTTGTTGTTCCCTCTCTTGCCAGTGGTGTTCTCTAGGAAAATTGAATTACCTCTTAATATCTTTATTTGCAGCAAACAAGGAAAAACAAAACAAAACACCAAGTACTCAGATATTATCTATGCTTTCTCTAGTTGGTGGTCCCTGAGTTATTTAGAAGTTCTCCACTTTGTTTGTCCTCACACTATAGATATTGATAAAATTATTGTTTTGTATATTCATCCTTGAGTTTTAATCAACATAAAAACTGTACTACATACTTTCAAGATTATATTTCTATGACATAAAACTGATGGCATATGTGTGCATGAAATCATGGATGCGAGATAATGGATAATATGGAACTATACAGGGCAAAGAAACCAGACGTGGAACTTCTTACTACCTGCTGAACCTAGTTTCTGAAGCAAACTGTGTTCAGAATCATACCTGAGATTAGCTTTGGAAATAACTCAATAAATTACTGTAGAGAGATCTGTGCAGAAAAACTAACTTTCAGTACTGTCGAATGCTTAAGGCCCAATATACACGAAGAAATTCAATGGGTAAGGGTTGTATCTCTGGAATTGGCATCCTGAAAAGCTTTTAAAAGAAGTATTTTGTAAGGAATTAAATATGAATTGTCAAAACAATGCTGTGCATTAAAAATACAACTTAAGAAGTAATAAAAATCTTTTAACTCCACATATAGAATAAATGAGATCAATAAAGGATTTCTGCATAGATTTGTGATATGAAGAGTCTTCAGAGTGGCTGAAAAGTTGGAGTGGGTGCAGCAAAGAAGCAAACTAGAGAAAATTCCTCGTATTTTAAAACTAAAAAAAAAAATACTATCTTCTTGTCTTAGCAAAGAATAGTCTGAAAGTTGCTTTGACTACAATGTTTGAGCATCTTTACAGGGAGAAATTACTAAATGCCAGAGAGATCTTTCATCTGCTTGACAAAAGAGAAACAAATATTATTAATTAAAAAAAAAAAAAGTGTAGCTAGAAAATTTCAAATGAAGTGTTAACAATACATATTTTGAAAAAAAGAAGGGAATTAACCACTAGAAAAATATTACAATCAGTAAGAATTCTTTAGTAAGAATTCTTTAGAATTCTAAGAATCCTCAGTAAGAAATCACAAATATTAGTTTTTTTAAACTTTCCTATTTCTGAAACAACTGCAAGTCCCTGTCGACAGTTAGATAAGATAATGCAGAAGTTTTAGTACATGAAAACTTTTAAATGTCAGCAAAACACCAAATATAAAAAAAGATTCTTTCTCATATCTATTTATGTAACTAATGTAAGGAATATTGTTCACAGATAGATTGCAGTGGATTTTGAATTAGCCAGCAGTCCTTTAAGATAAAATTCAAGCTTTCACTGGGGCTACTGGATCAGTGCAAGAACAGGCTTATCAGTTTATATTTTTCAATTAAAAGTACTGATTAACAAACTATGTATGTTGCAGCATTCTGCAGTTAGAAGGTCAAAGGTAGGGAAAGGGTGGATTGATCAATGTTTTTAGCAATAGAGAAATATAGAAACTATGAAAAATGAAAATGAAACAAGCAGAGCCCAAATCAGACACAGTGTCGCAATCTCCAGCATACATGAGTCATACAATTTCTGGCTTACCTTCAACATTTTTTTTTAACAATGCTATTGAGTTAAAGATGATATCAAATGGCAGAATAACAATTGGATTGCAGAAGGTCTTAAAATTGGAAGAAAGAATAATCTGAGAACCAAATCAAACAAAACAAAACAACATCATCAACAACAAGAACAAAAAACCAACAGAGCAGTATGCTGAGGAGAACCACATGAGGCTTAATAAATCTAAGTACAAGGTGTTGCATCTGGGTTAATGCAACATCCAGTTTCTATACAGGTGGAGAGATAAAAGAACTGAGCACAGCCCTGCCAAAAATGTCCTGAGGGTACTGGTAGATGGCAAGGTGGACATAAGCCAGCAGTGTATCCTCACAGCCCGGAAAGCCAGTCATAACCTGGTCCACATCAAAAGAGACATGGCAAGCAGGGCAAGGGAGGTGATCCTGCCTCTCAACTCAGCGCAGGTAAGGCCTCACCTGGAGTACTGCATCCAGATGTGGAGTACTCATTATGGGAGAGACATGGATCTTTTGGAGTGCGTCCAGAGAAAGGCCACAAAAATGATCCAAGGGATGGAACACCTCTCCTACAAGGACAGGATAAAAGAGTTGGGGCTGTTCAGACAAGAGAAGAGATGGCTCTGAGTAAACTTGGTAGTGGCATTGTAGTATCTAAGGGTGACTCTAAGAAAGAAGGGGACAGAAATGTTAGCAGAGTCTGTTGTGTTAGGACAAGGGGAAATGGTTTCAAACTAAAAGAGGGTAGATTTTTATTTGATATAAGGAACAAGTTTTTTACAGTGAGGGTAGTGAGGCATCAGAACAGAACTCAGAAACTTGGTAGGTGCTCTGTCCCTGAAGACATTCAAGGTCACAATGCATCAGGTTCTGAGCAACCTGATCTAGATGTAGGTATCCCTGTTCATTGTAGGGGAGTTGAACTAAAAGACCTTTAAATGTGCCTTCTAACTCAAATGATTCTATGATTCCATGATCCTAAAAGGGAGATAAAAACATTACTTCAGTGAGAACAAGTTACCCCTTTGCATATTTTTGAAGCCATTCTAAATAATGTTCTGCCATTTAGGCTGCACCAATTTGTAACAAACAGGGGAATGGGATTTGGAACAGATTTATAGCAGTAGCTGTGGGAAATAAGCAAGTTCCTATCTATCCTTAAAATGAATTATTTTATGAATGGATTGTATAATAAAGTTATCTGTGATGGCAAAGGTTTGAATTTAATAAGCCAAAAATTCCCTTCCAATTCCCACTTTATGTTTATTCCATAAAGTAAAATATCCTGTAGAAGGAGAGAGTATTATATCTGAGATAGGCCTTAGGCTTCAGTTTATAAAGTTTAAGGAACAAGAAAAAGGAGAAAAGTATGTTGTCTTTGCTTCTTCAGAGAGATTAAATTACCCTGATATATGATATAATGTTAACTTTGCTGTTTCACATAGAACAAACATTCTTGAAGCTCTCTCATACAGCTCTTTATTGATAAATACTGAATTTCTTTGATTTCAAATAGTTTCAAAACAATACATTCAAATACTTCTGTTTATAACTATGAATCATACTAAGGTCTTATAACCATTTGCAAAGAAATAATCAGTACTTATTTACTAGAACTCCAAAGCTAACTTTGTAGAAGAAATACTCCACTGTATGGGAACTGCTGAGTTATGGCCTGAACCTCTGATTGATTGCCTGAGGCGAGCAATGAGTCAGCCTTAGGAGCACAGGTGAAGGCAATTCATCTGTGCTGCCGTAAGGGCTCCACCTCTCCTGGACCCATTTAAGAGCTGGCTACCGGGGGAAGGATCTCTTCTGGAGATTGGCTCTGCTGGAGTTTTGTGAGTGAGCCCAGCATAGGGGTGAGCCTTCTGTTTTTTTTTCTTTTTGTTGTCATAGTCTGCTTTGTCAAACTCTCTTGTTTATTTCATAATTATAACATCTTAATATTCATTGATTATACATCCACAAAAAGAATTTCACTGTGAATCTTTTGAATCCACAGAATCATAGCATGGCCAGAGTTGGAAGGGACCTCAAGAATCACGAAGCTCCAACACCCCTGCTACAGGTAGGGCCACCAACCTTCCCATTTAGTACTAGAGCAGGTTGCCTGGGGCCCCATCCAATCTGGCCTTGAATACCTTCAGGGATGGGACATCCACAACCTCTCTAGGCAGCCTGTTCCAGCTCCTCACCGCTCTCTCTGTAAAGAGCTTCCCCCTGATATCCAACCTAAATCTTTCCTCCTTCAACTTGAAACTATTTCCCCTTGTCCTGCTGTTATCTACCCTTTCAAAGAGTTGATTCCCCTCCTGTTTGTAGGCTCCCTTTAGGTACTGAAAGGCTGCAATGAGGTCACCCCACAGCCTTCTTTTCTCCAGGCTGAACAAGCCCAACTCCCTCAGCCTGTCTTCATAGGGGATTCAGATTTATGCAATTCATAAAACATGGTAACAGAGGCTGTTTCTAGTTGTTCATTGAAATTGGTTTGGGCATAAAACTATTGGCTGCAGTGCTCAAACTCTTGACTTTTTAATCACTTTCCTGACGGTATCCATTTCTCATTGTAGGTGAGAGATGGATGCATAGTTGCTAAGCGTGGTGTCAATAGCAATGGAAATCAGTAGTGTTAATTAAATTACAAGAATTAACATATCCATTGTTTCTTTCTCTTCTAAGGTTTTGCAGGCAATAGTAGGAGTTTAACTAGTGAAAGTTATTTATGATTCCTTTTTTCTCACAGAATGATCCATTTCCAAACATTTTGCGAAGATAGAATTGAAATTTTGAGTGATTTTTCCTTTGCTTGTTCAGGTATCCTCTTTCAACAGAACCAGTATTTTAAAAAATAAATCTGAAAAGACAGATAACATAAATGAATCTCTTTCCATTCATATTAGTGGGAGGCAAACTTGAATCCTATGTCTTTCAGTTATAAAAAAAGATCCACAATATGTAATTCTAGTCCTCAGAACAATAATGAATAAAAATCTTGATCGTACTGAGCAGAAAATAGATTTTTTTCTTACGCTGGTTTGCTTGGCTGCAAAGTTGGTCATGCTTAGAAAAAATATATATACTTTAAAATACTCTAGAAGTAAGATGTAATTGCTCAGAATAATAGTGAATGCGTTTAAACTGATATTTTCATAGAATCATAGAATGGGTTGAAAAGAATGTCAAAGATCATCTAGTTTCAACCCCACTGCCATGGGCAGGGTCACCAACTGCTAGATCAGGCTGCCTGGAGCCACATCCAGCCTGGCCTTGAATACATTCAGGGATGGAGCATCCTCAACCTCATTGGGCAACCTGTTCCAGTGTGTCACCACTCTCTGATTGAAAAATTTCCTCCTAATATCTAACCTAAACTTCCCTTGTCTCAATTTAAAACCATTCCGCTTTATCATATCACTCGCAACCCATGTAAACAATTGTTTTCCCTCCTGTTTATATGCTCCCTTCAAGTAATAGAAGGCCACAATGAGGTCTCCCTGGAGCTTTGTCTTTTCTAAGCTAAACAAGCCCAATTCCATCATCCATTCTCCATAGGAGATGTGCTTCAGTCCTCGGATCCTCTTAGTGGCTCTCTTCTGGTCCCTAGAGCTCTGTGTCTTTCTTGTACTGGAGGCCTTCAGATGAGGCCTCACAAGAGCCAAGTAGATGGTGACAATCACCTCCTTCTCCCTGCTGGCCACCCCTTTTTTAATGCAGGATATAGTTGTCCTTCCAGTCTGCAAGTGTACACTGCTGGCTCGTGTCCAGTACTTTTTCACAGGGCTACTCTCAAGGAGGTCTTCCCCCAGTTTGTACGTGGGATTGCCCTGGCCCAAGTGCAACACCTTGCACTTGGCCTTGTTGAACTTCATTAGGTTTTCATGGGCCCATTTCTCCCGCCTGTCCAGGTCCATCTAGATGGCTTCGTCTGCAAAGTTGCTGAGGGTGCACTCGATTCCATTTTCTATGTCATTGATGAAGCTGTTAAAGAGCACCAGTCCCAAGACCAACCCCTGGGAGACACCTCTTCTGACCAGCCTCTACCCAGACATAGAACCATTGATCACAACCCTTTGGCTGCAACCAGCCAACCAGTTCTTAATCCATTGAAGAGTCCATCCTTCATACCTCTCCAATTTAGAGAGACGAATGAGGTGAGGGACCGTGTCAAAGGCCTTGCAGAAGTCCAGGTAGATGACATCTTTCCCCTTCCCCTGTCTACTGATGATGTCACTCCATCACAGAAGGCCACCTGATTGGTCAGGCAAGATCTGCCCTTGGCTGTCTCAGATCACCTCTTCATCTCATATATGCCTTAAAATGGTAAGCAAGAACATCTGCTCCATAATCTTCCCAGGCACAGAGGTGAGATTCACCATATTTTGCTGAAAGGAGATTGATAGACTCACTATAAGTAGCATAAGCAAATATTATTTTCTACATTCCTTTGTCCTCCGTTCAGCAAAATATTTAAGTTTTGGGGTCTTATCTACCTAGAGATTTGCCTTTATTTTCACTGTTGTTGATGTAGATGAGTTAATATTTGTAGTTTAATATTTTTCAATTTATTTGAGGTAATAAAAAAAAAGAAAATCTGAAATTCTAGTTATTACTGATTTCATTTCATTTCAGATAGTAATTTACATCTATATTTTAGTTAGCATATGTTCCTCCATCTGCGTATATTTAACATTTATTATTGAGGTTAATTATTGTTTTCAATCATTGTTGAGATTTTGATTTGTCCTTTTTGAATCAGTCATTTAAGTGAAGCATATTTATAAACATGCTTACAACTGAACTTGTCATCACTGTTATAGAGCAAGACACGATATTGTAGAAATTTGTAATTGTTTTGGTAATTTTTAACACTGATAAACTGTCCATTCTACATTGAGTTCTGTTGTGAAATTTGAAAGGAGAAGAGTCTCGCTGAAGATAATGGGATACTGTAGAGAGAACAGGGATGAAATAATTGATGACAAAGAACCATTTGTACATAATTGTTGGGAGTAAGATCAGTAGTCCTTACTCTCTAGAAAATTCCAGATTTCAAGAGGACCAGCAGTTTTCTGAGTCAGTATCCAACCTCTTATCCAAAGAAAGTGCATTTAAACAACAACAAACAAACAAACAAAATTCAGTAGGTGAAAAAGTGGAGTTGCACTGAGTCTAAAATCAAATACAAGAAATCTTCATTATTTTAAAAGATCTATCTGCTTTCTCACTGATATATTAAAAACAGCTATGATTGATAACTAAATTAATAGCGTATTTTGAAAAAAGCTTTTATGGGGAATTCATGAGCAGTATCAAACCAAAAGAACCACCTTGAATGTATTTCTCCATTTGTGATATGAAGAAATACAGTAATTAAGTATAGGATTTTTTTCTTACTACACATGGCAAATTTCTATTCTTGACAGCAATAATTTTTCTAGAAAAAAAAAGCACTCAGTGTCACAGCAATCTTCAGACCAAGATGAAATGAGGATTGACACAAAAAGCATTAAAGAACAGTGCTAATTACATTTTATCTATCCTTTTTTCTTCTTAAAACCTTCTGAGGCTTTAAATTTTCAGAAATTTTTTTTTGTGACTCACCTTGAAACACTCTTCTTCCAGCTCATTCATAAGTGTTATCTTCTGTGCCATTCTCACAATATAAATGCACACATTTCAAACATTTATCCAAAGCTCATCTTCTGACTTACGACTGTTATCATTTTCATGCCACAGTATATATTTTTTTTCCAAACAGTAATCTTACTTCACTAGTGGAATCAGCAATTTGACCTTCAGTATATTTTTCTTTATTCACATGGGAACAGAACTCCTGTTGTTAGAAGATATTTACTTGTATCATTTCTTGAAATGATGCCAGAGTTCTGTGTGGTGATATACCTGTGTCATAAGTGTTAACTTGTGAATGCTAGCAGAAGGCGTATAATTGGATATATGTATGTGAATGTGAACACAGAGAACTGAACTTCTGAACTTCCAAACAAGAGGCTTGTTACTGCTAGCTGGAACAGATATTGACTGATTGTAAACTTTCATAACAACTGGACTAAACAGATTTGGCAGGTTTTGAATCCTTCAGATAAGAGATATGAGAGAACCATCATTTTGGAGGCTGGTCACATATTATATTTCTGCACATAAACTATCTAGTTGGTGAAAATTAAGAGTTTAGAATGCCAAACAAGAACCAGTACTGAACAGGAAAAAAGGTTCACAAATAGAAGTAGTGATCTGAAAAAGAAGGAGTAGCATCGGAACAATGATGATGAAGATCTTGGCTTTTTCTGTCTAGAAGAAAGACTATGAAACTGAATAAAGATACCAGAAGTCAGAGCTGCGTGGAGGGGGATACTGGGAGAGCTCAAGTGAGGATCCTTACACACAGTGAGCACAGTGCTTTGAGCAAACAAGCAAGTAACTATCTGAGATAATTAAGTAGGGTAAAAGTGCTACATTAGTTTTGAAATAAATTCCAGTACTAGACCAACTGTCCACTTTGCTCCTTCTTAGATAAACGTGCAGGAATGAAGACACTAAGAATGCAATATTTCCATAATCAGTGAGTAAAACAGGCCTGAAATAAGATTTCTAACACGTAACTTCCACTATTTTTTTTGTTTTGTTTTTCACCTATGCGTGTAGATGAACAGTTCTTAAAAGAAGGAGAGAAAGGGGAATCTGTCTTATACACCATCATGACACTATCTTAGGCTGTTATTGAAGTCATCTTTCTAAAGTGAAAGCTTTTTGTGTCATTAAACAGAAGAAGAAATTATTAATATATTCCTGAAGCTAGTAGATAGGCAAAAAAAATACTCCAGTTCTATTCTAAACCCACTGTTTTTCTCTATAGAATACTTGTTTATTAATCACCTAAAGCTGAGGAGCAGTTTTGACTATACTCCATCTTCAAAGACAAAATATAATTGAAATGGCTGTATGATGTTTAAAACAGAGCACAACAATTTATTATTTTTTTCTGAGTATCAAAAATATACAGTAGAAAAAAAAAATTAGGGGAGGAAAAAAAAATGGAAACAAAATACAGTCACAGTTACTTGTATGAGCACCACTTTGTCTGTAACAGAATGGCCAGAAAATTTAGGTGAAAAAACGAAAGAACCATGGGTATAGAGTAGTAGCCAGTAAGTGTCCACCTCTACTGAAAGGTTGTCGTGTCTATGAGATTCCTATGTTTTCTACAACATTCATGCCTTCCAAGCTGCTCATAGATATCTAGAGGAATGAAGAAACTGCATTTTAATTGTTGAAATCCATTAGTTTCAAGGTACAGCATTTCAGCTTCCGTACTGAATGTGTGCCCAAGAAATTCAAATAAATATTATCCTACTGTTAGAGGAAATCATATAAATCAGGAATATTTTCAATGATATAGGACTTTTTCCAATATTTGTGATTTTAATATATTGCAGTTGGGCTCTATAGCTTGATAGTGATGAGGAAATGAAATATCTACCTATGTTATAAATAGTATAATGTAGTCAGCAAGATTTAGAGAAAAATATGCCTGAATGCATCACTTTAAATAGTATTTGTTTTTGCCTATTTTTGCTTTTGAAAATGAATCTCGTGTCTTCTATGTATCATGCTTTAGTTAACATCAGAAGGTTAACCTCAGAATACACCAAGCTCATTCCTGCCTGTTGAAAGTACATTGGAAGTTGTGTGGAAGGAGTGCTGACTCTGTCTACCTCTTGCTTTGCACTCAGACCGTGGGGGAGGCTTCCTCTGATGTAAAACAAAATTAACATAAACAGCATTAAAATTGTGTTCCTCTTAGCAGCTCCTTCCGTAACTTCAGATTCTGTCCTTCAGTGCCACAGTATTGTAGCATGAGCATAACTACAAAGCATTATAGAGATATTGCTTTTTAGTGGCTGTGCATTAATTCCTCTCTCTCACTTTCCAAGTTCATAGTGCTTATTTCTGTATTGATACAGGAAATGATTTCTCACCACAATAACCCAGAATTGTTTTAAAGAAAAAAAAAAAAAAAGTTAGGATTATTGCTATTTATTGGCTCTCCTATAGAATCTAGAGATGTATCTATGACCAGGAATTGCCTTTAAAGTACAGTGTGTCCAGTGGGACCCATGTAAGCCATTTACTCTTATTTGGGATATTGCTAGAATCAGAGCATAAAAAACCTAAGGTGGATAAAGTAAAATCTCAAGACAATAAAAGGGGGAAAAAAAAAAAAAAGCTACAGAATTTCACTCTGGTTCCTTCATTTTGTAGAGGGGACACTGAGGCACAGGGAGTATAAGTGCAATATCTAGAATACCATAGATCATTCATGTACACATTCATGTGCACACAAAGTAAGAACAGTTGTTTATCTTTTATCCTTGCATTATCACAGTAAGAGTGACTGTTTTATGCTATTAGAATGACTGTACTACACCATTGCACCAACACGACAAATTTGGTTGGTTAAACTTTGAATAATAACTTCAATTTATTTTGTCCCAAGCTGATAGCAATATCAGCTTGTTATTGTGTCTCCTAGATATTAATTACAGGAAAAATACAATGCAAATATATTTACTCACAAAAAAAACCCATCATGACTGATGAAGGTAAACCAAGAATTTGGCTTCTCATTTATAGGAATATTCCCAGTTATTAAAAGAAAAAGAAAAAAAAAAGAAAAAAAAAGAAAAAGACATTAGCAGTTGTCTGACCAATTAAATATTCTAACAAAAATGTACAAAAATATTAGAACTTTTAATATATATTAGTTATGTTTTAGGGAAAAGTATATACTTTTCAGAGAATCACTTTAAAGTAAAGCTTGATAGTATGTTTTATTTTTGACAAAAATTTTGGCAGAAATTCTCAACTAATTTTAAATCCTCTTGATATCATTGTTCTCAGCAAAGAAGAAATGCTGCTTAGAAATTCTTATTGAAATGAGAAAAAGAAAAAAGCCATGTGATTGTCCTAATGACCTACTTTCATCAGATGCATTTTAATCCCTGCACTGATTCAGATATAATATTTACATAAAGTAAGGAAGGGAAAACTGAAAGACATTTGTCTGTTCTGCCCATTGCACTAGTAGCCTTCTGAACAGGGAGCTGGTCCATCATGGGAGCAATAACAATTGGATTCTTTCCCATATTTGATGAATTCTCACCCACCGGAATTAATCTGTTTTGAACCGTGCAGGGAATATTCTGGGTGTATGTGCAGGGTGAAATAAAGTTTCTGTTTCTGTGTGTGTGAAAAGACTTTTATAACATGAGAGCTGAAAACTGGCTGACAAGTTTAAGACACAATGATAAAGTCATAGGAATGGACACATTTGGCTTATACAAATTTTACTTGAAGTAATTACAGTCTTATATGTTATGCAGTTATTTCTCTGCTACTAGTAAAAAAACAAAACAAAACAAAACAAAAAACAAAAATAACCAAACTCTTCTTCAAAAACAACAACAACAAAAAACACAGGCAAACAAGTAAACAAAAACACAGAAAAAGACTGCATTCAAAATGAAAAGCCAAATTAAGACAAACAAAAATATTTAGTAACTTTAGGAAGAAAAAAAAAAAAAAAAGATGAGCTTTACTAAGTATGCTCAAGACTTTTGGCATTTTGCTTCTTTCAGTAACTGTTTGGAGGTTAAACTCAATAAAGCATATTAAAAATTTTCTTGCTTCCATTATTTCTATGAATCTCCTAATCTTCTTCTAATCTACTTTTTCTGCCTACTTCAAGTAATAAATGGTGGCTGTGGTTTAGCCCAAACCTCTGAAATAGTATGTGGGAATGAGTAAGATAAAGCAGTCCATCTCTTGCTACTGAGACTGGCAAGGGCATATTTGAAAAAGGCAAACAGGAGAAAAACAAGCATCAGACCTGCAACAATCTTGACAGCATACTACAACTCTGATAGGCAGCCTGTGCAGAGGGGAGAGTACAAAGACAGTTACAAATGGCAAGGTGCACATTTATGAATACCAATAAAGTTCCCCTTCTGCTCCATCATCTCTTTGAGGTTCTGTTTTTCAAATAACCATTTTAAGAGCAGCTTTATAATTTCTTTCACTTTAAATACCTAAATTAAATATACATATATAAAATAAAGCGCATTTGTCTCATACTTTTTTTTCAGATGCATGGCACTTCTTAAAGTAGTGTTGCTGATTTACAAGCAGTATGACTGACTTGTAAGTCATGCATATGATTTATAAGTAAGGTTTCATGCATTGTGAGTATTAAGATCTATTTTGTGAAACCCAGTTTATTTGTTAAAAAAAAAGACTGATTTACTAGGCAGATTCATTAATCTTGCCTTGGAAATTTAAACCGTAGTCTTATTTTAAACTCTACTGTTTATAAATTCGACACTTAAATACCAATTTATACATAATGAGATTGGTTCTAGAGATGTGCAAATAGTAATATACCCAATCTCATTCCTATCTGAAGGTAACAATGATCCTGCTTTAGCAAATAATTTGATAATTATCAATATTGGTGGAAAAATGCCTATCATTAATCAGACAGATAGTATTTGGAAAGTACTCACAACAAGGAGCCAGTCAGAAAGATGTCCTGACTTTCAGACATGAAATTAATAGCCTAAATCAAAATACTTTAATTTATGTAATTTGAGATGTGTTTTATCTTTGAATTTTCAAGTTGCTGAGCTTAAGTTCTCCTAGGATGGTTACTCCTACTCCAGCAAGAGCATCAGCTTTAGTTTGCTATTGTTTGTTTGTTTCTTTCCTATTCTGAGAGAAAATACAGAAGTCATGTTAAATTCCCCCATCCCAAATTCCCCTACTAACAATTATTCACATTTTTTTCACATTTTATATTCTCATGTTTCTTTCATTCCAAGAAATGCCAGAACTCTGAAACGAAAGTCGAGTGCCTGAACATTACAAACAGCAATGAACAAGATGATGTACATTTGAATATTTCACTTTTTAGTCAAACTTATCTACCTGAAGCAAATTTATAAAATTCACTAGAAATACCTGTCTGCCTCATTATGCATAGCTATTGCTTGAATTGTCAGGTTTAGATAAAAAGCAATATGGCTGAAAGGTACATTTTCTAATCAAATTCCTGAATAATCTTTGACAGACATAAAAATGTATGTGATCAATATATGAATCCTACCATACTATTTTGTCCAATACATTGGAGTTTGGTCTTTTAATCCTTCAGCAGTGTCTTGCAGCATTATTCTTGACCTGCTGCCTTTTATTAAGTTCCTCAGTTCTGAAGACGTGTTGCCTTCAGGGATAAATAAAAAAATAAATCCGTCCTTGATCTTGGCAGTGGAAGCCTTGAGTTTGTTCTATGAGCTTGTTTAGTACATTCCACAAACACAGTTCCTTTCTGGACTTATAGTCACACAATTTTATAAGACCTTCTTGGTTTCCACTGTCAATGTGAAGGCTGTGTGTCACAGCTTAAAATCAGAGATGAAAACTTCTTTAAATAATAGGAATCAGGCAACTCTTCATTCTGTTTTGTAAATAGAGTTGATACACAGAAGGATAAAAGATTTCTTATGCATCCCTCAGATACTTTGTGCCTCGTGTCAAAGTCAAAAACATCAGTAGGAAACATTGAGGGACTGATTGACTGAGGATAGCTTGAGTGACATAAAAGAGTCCTTTTCAACCCATCTTCTCTCAAGACACCCTTCACTGAAGCATGCTTTCCTTTTGTGTTTGTCCAGGTTCTTTTTCCTTTTTCCTCTTTTTTTTCCTTTTCCCAACACATCTGTTCATCAACCCAACCTCCAGCTGAGAGAAAGGTAGTGATGGATTACAGAATCCTGCTCCACATTCTGTTAATCTTGGCACTGCCTTCCTCTTCAGACTCAAAGTACAGGAACTGCAAGTTGCTTTTGTTCCACTATTCTGTCCTCTTGCAGTGTCAAAGAAAAGGGGGAAAGGGAGACTACTTTGATTTGACTTAAACTAGCATTAAGGGCCTTGATTTGGATATCAGCTGCCACAGTGTAATGCAGTCTAAGCAGGAGGCAATAAGGCATAGGTGTGGCAAATACATACTTGAGAACCAGGGCAAAATTTGTGATATTACTAAAAGTTTTCAAGAGCACTTCCTTCTGACAATTGCAAGAAGAAAATTAAGCAATGCTTTCAAAAGAGGAATTTGTTTTACTGCATTTTGTTTTTTCACTGGCAGTAAATAAAAAGTTCTCATTGAACAGGCTCAAATCTCAGATTTTTCCCTAAATCCAATTGCAAACTCCATTATAAAATAAACTCTCATATTTCCTCAGCTTTTAAAAATCTCCTAGTAGTTCATTTCTCAAATGGACTGTTGTTCATTTGTAATTTTCTTGGAACTGGTGTTATCTGCAGTTGTGGTGGTGACCTCCTGAGTCACTAGAAAAAGGCAGAGCATTATGCCTGACCAAAATACTGTTTCTGAACCCATTAGTAGTCTGACAGTCTTTCCATCTATCGGTATTATGGAAATAGAGAAAGAAGATGAAAAAAGAAGGGGAGGGAAGGGGAGGGGAGGGGAGGGGAGGGCCATACATCTTCAAGTTAGACAAATATTGCATCTTATAGATTAGCTATACTTATCTCTTCAAGTGTATCAATAACTAAGCTTTGGTAGTTAATTACAGGGATTGGTTTAACTGGGGATAAAGTAGAGTCATAGAATTGCTCAGACTGGAAAAGACCTTTAAATCATTGAATACACAAGTATTCAAGAGAAAGCATAAAATTCTTTTCTCCAGTCAGAACAAGGCCTGAACAACTTGCCATGTTGTTCATTGAGAAAGGCATGTTCTCTCCCCCCTCTTTTGGGGCTTAAGGAAATCAGGATGAAGAAGAATGTAGAAATATCTGTTATCAAGAGGACATCCTCCGAGTTCCTAATGGATGCAGCTATTCTCTTTACTGAATAAACTTACACTATGCCATTTCACAGAATCACAGAATGGCCAGGGTTGGAAGGGACCTCAAGGATCATGAATCTCCAACCCCCCTGCCACCAACCTCCACGTTTAATGCTAAACCAGGCTGCCCAGGGCCCCATCCAACCTGGCCTTGAACACCTCCAAGGACGGGGCATCCACAACCTCTCTGGGCAGCCTGTTCCAGCACCTCACCACTCTCTGGGCAGCCTGTTCCAGCACCTCACCACTCTCTGGGTAAAGAATTTCCCCCTGATGTCTGACCTAAATCTCCCCTCCCTCAACTTAAAACCATTTCCCCTTGTCCTACACATATCAACCCTTTCAAAGAGTTGATTCCCCTCTGTAGGCTCCCTTTAGGTATTGAAAGGCTGCAATGAGGTCACCCCGCAGCCTTCTTTTCTCCAGGCTGAACAAGCCCAGCTCCCTCAGCCTGTCCTCATAGGGGAGGTGCTCCAGTCCCCTCATCATCCTAGTGGCCCTCCTCTGGACCCTCTCCAACAGCTCCCTGTCTTTTTTGTACTGCGGGCTCCACACTTGGGTGCAGTATTCCAGATGGGGCTTCACAAGAGCAGAGTAGAGAGGGACAATCACCTCCCTGTCCCTGCTGGCCACCTCTCTTTTGATGGACCCCAGGATACCATTTCCCTATGTGCTGATATAGGAGGTAACTATTGTAATGAGCTCAGGTTCTAGCAATACAGTAATGAAGACAGCAAGGCTTGGTACAGGCACTTGTTCTTTTTTATCTAAAACTTTTAACTTTGTCACTGAATTGAAAGGAGCAATGCTTTTGAATAACTACTTGTCATTTCATCACTATAAACCTCCTGTACACTCTGGTGGCATACATTTCAATCTGAGAAGCAGAGAAAGACTTTATTGGATTTATCACAACGGGAAAAGACAAGCAAAAATAAATATTAAAACAAACACATAAAAGAGACAAACAGTGAGTGCGATATAAATACCTGAAAAGAGTAATAAAGTAAATCCTAGAGGAGAGAAAACATAAGGAAATAAAAAAGAAGAGAAATTCTGGTGGAGGAATATATTAACAGAAGAAAGATAGTAAGTGAATAACGTAAATACTGGGGAGAAGAAGGTAAAAAAATAGGATAATAATAAAATGTAGGTATACCAACTGAATATAATAAAACAACTCACTAAAGTAAGACAAATATTACTCTAATAGAAACGGAAAACTATGCAACTATTGGAAAGAGAGACTAGAAATGAGACGTATATTGCAAATGTAAGCTATCAGAACACTACATGAAGGTTAATGCAGGCAGAGTGAAAACAAAAGTAGAGACATTTTGTGTAAGTGAAGCTGTGAGAGGTTTGACTGATAGACATTTGATTATACAAGAGAGAGAATATCCAAAATTTACTGCAAAAAATGTTTCAAAAGCAGCTTGAGCTTTTCTCGAGTTATCTCAGTGTTTTTCAAACTGTGATATACTGTGAACATAACAGAAAAGAATTTGCTTATTTGTAAGATTAAGAAGGAAATAAAGTATGTGTGATCTGAAGTGTTTCACTGAAATACTGTTCTCTGTGCTGAGTGTAACTCCCACACAGGACTCATAAATACTTACCCTGCTGTTGCAGTGGATTATTTACATTATGTGAATGTCCAAAGGGAACTGTAAGGGCAGAGCACTTGTTGCTCTCCACAGACTATTAGCAGGCTTCTGAATCTGTGGGTAGACAAAAAGGTCCTAAATGCAGCAGAAATTAGGCTAGGCATTCAAGCCATCTGTGAAGTAGCTTAATAAACCAGGAAAGGTGTATAAACAGAGTAAGAATGCATATCATCTAAAACAGCATTTGAACAATTTAGTGGTGCCAAGACTCCTAAAACCAATGCTCTGTTTTGATCTATTTTAAGGGAATTTTAAATCCCTTGATGCTGTTAGGGATCTAACAAATGGAATGGCCACAGATGATCTATTCCAAGTACCCACAGCAGTCAAATCAGAGCTCTTGGAATTCATCCAGCTGAGCCTGATTCTTCCCAATCAGGAGAAAAAGCCAAGACCAAGATCTTTTCTGGAGTCAAGTGGCTTGCCCAAAGCATATGCAGTCTTTCTCCTAGTAAGGATTAATCTTTGTCCAAACCTTCCAGGAGAAATTCAGTTTTGAAGTGACAAAAGGAAAGGACATAATCCTCCAAAGTATCAGAACTAGAAGGAATGGCTTTCACAGTTAGAGGCTTCTGGTTACACAAGAGGGTAAGGAAAAGATCAAAGCCTGAGTTAATTCTTCCTCCCCTTTCTCCCTTATGAGCTACCAAATATAATTGTACAACAAGCTGCCTGCCAATTGTGCTTGCAACCAATAAATTCAATAAATTTCACTGGTTCATTGATTTTTCTGTCTTATATGTCTTAATCTGTTCAATAATGAATTTAAACATGTTTTATGCTGTCATCACATAATGGGGTGGAAAGTAATGCTGAGTAAGTGCTTGGGTGGGAACTGACTCTGAGAAACTCCTAGGAGATCTCAAAGCTGCTTTGGTTTTATCCAGGGATATTTTCATTACAAGAGTGCTTCGCAGTTTCAATATGTTATTCATTTAAAAGAGCTTTGAAAAACACTGCAAAAGCTGTTTGCCTCTGTCACAACATGTTGCTTCTTACTGTTGCTGTTCAACTAGCTGAGATCCAGCCCGCAGGCCAAAAGCTGCAGAAGCTGCACTTCACTTGGCTCTTTTTTTCAGCTCAAGGGCAGTCCCAAGCCAGCTACCATGGAGAGTGGTTCAGGAGGAGCAATGCAGAGTGAAACATAGTATCCCTTGCTTTCTTTAAATGAATGTGCCATTTTGCGCAGCTTGTCCCTAGCACTTCATTGCGTCAAGACGATGTAAAGCAAGACAAGTTTCTCTCAGCCTGTATTTGGGATTGTCCCAACTGAGGTGCAGGATAAGGTTTGCACTTGCCCACCTTTTCATGACAGTCAAGGTCCCTCTGGATGGCATACCTTCTCACCAGCATGTCAACTGCACCTCTCAGCATAATGTCATCTACAGACTTGCTGAGGATGCACTCTAATCCCATTGTCCATCTTTCTGGGAAAAATGTTAAATAGCATTGGTCCCAGTGCTATTCCCTGAGGAATTCCTTGAGTATTCCCTGGGGAATACTACTTGTCATTATTTTCTGAACAGACATCAAGCAGCTGACTACAACTCTTCAACTGCAACCACCCAGCCAATTACTTATCTACCAAGTGGTTCGTCCATCAAATCCTTGTCTGTCCAAGTGTCACGCAGGTCAGTGTACTTACTTTGCACAAGCATAGAGGCAGGATATCAGTGGCTTTTCCCTTATCCACCAACATTATGAACTCCATTGTAGAAGGACAGCAAATTTGTTATGCACAGTTTGTCCTATGTGAAGCCATGTTAGCTGTCACCTCCCAGTTTTCCATATACTTCAGTATAATTTCTGGAAGGAAATGCTCCATGATCTTGAAGGGTTAGGAGGTAAGACTGATTGGCTGTACTGACTGTATTTCTCTGTTTGTTTGTTCTGTTTTGTTTTGTTTTTCCTTATGAAAAATGGTAGTAATGTCTTGCAGTTACTGAGACCTTCACTGGACTGTCACAACTTCTCAAATGTTCTAAGAACTTCATCTGCCAATTCCCTCTAGATTCACAGGTGCATCTCGTCAGGTCCTATGAACTCGTGCACCTTCAGGTTCCTTTTTCCTTGTTTTACCTTGCCTTGTCTTCCTTTCCTGTTTTTACACCCCAAGCTGTCTTTCAGGGCTTTCTAAGATCTATTCCTGGATGATATCTTGCCTTTACACAGGCTTTACGCATACAACAAAATTCAGCTCTTCACTTTTATTTTCAAGCCACTCTTCCTCCCCACTTCCCATCAGCATTGACAATCCCATCCCCCTCCTTGTCACTCAGTCTCATAACCTAGTATTCATCTGTAGCTTGTTCATCTTTCACAGTTCACAGACCATAGCCCTTTCCTAATCCATTAACTTTCCTTGTATAACATTTCTGGTGCCTGACCTTTTCTTTTTTTTGCTCACTCCTTGAGTCCTGACTCATGTCTTCAGGACTGCAACTTCTTCTGTTCTGCCATCCATGACATTCTCATGGCCCTGATTCAGACTGTAAAAGGCATAGCTGATAGGATTGTCTTCTTTGCCCATCAGTCTGTTCAATGTCACATTGCCAACCATTTAATCACTGTACAATTTTTCTGTGTTTCACAGCAATAATTTTTAACAGTTCTCCATAACATCCATCACAACTCTGACCCTTTTTATCTTTGTCTTGCATCTTCTGTCCATCTGTAAAACTCACATTTTAAAAATACTTATCTCTTTAGCTATTCCTGTGCTTTTGCTCACAGGGACTCAGTGCAAAGCATATAATATCTTTCCAGTCTTTTTCTCCAACCATTCATACATTTACTTTTCAGTGGCTACTATTTGCTCTTATACCTGTAATGGAAGAATGGTGACTTGCCTGAAAAGTATGTTGGAATGGAAGGGTAATCATTATGGGCAACTGTTTTCTGAGAGGAATGAAGGGCCCCATATGTCAGCTAGACAGGTCCTACCATGGGGAAATGTGACCCAGATAAAAGACATCACTAAGGGATTCTCTAGTCTGGTTCACCCCTTTGATTATTATCCCTTCGAATCACAGAATCACAGAATCATTCAGGTTGGAAAAGACCTTAAAGATCATCACCCAAAGCATACATCCGCTAAATCATGTCCCTGAGCACCACATACAAATGATTTTTAAACACACTGGAGTATGATGACTCAGCCACCTCCCCGGGGAGCCTATTCCAGTGCTTAACAACTCTTTCCGTAAAGAAGTTTTTCCTAATATCCAATCTAAACTTACCCTGGCACAACTTGAGGCCATTTCCTTTCGTCCTGTCACCTGTCACCAGTGAGAAGAGACCAACCCCACTCTTGCTGTAATTACCTTCAGGTATTGGAAAAGAGTACTAAGGTCTCCTCTCAGCCTCCTTTTCCCCAGACTAAACAGCAGCCCCAGTTCCTTCAGTCTCTCCTCATAGGGCACATTCTCCAAGCCCTTCATAAGCATTGTTGACCTTCTCTGGACCTGCTCCAATACCTTAATGTCCTTTCTATACTGAGGTGCCCAAAACTGAACATAGTACTCGAGGTGGGGCCTCACCAATGCCAGGCACAGGGGCAGGATTACTTCCCTAGTCCTGCTCACCACACCATTCCTGATACAAGCCAGGATGCCATTGGCCTTCTCGGCCACCTGGGCACACTGCTGGCTCACATTCAGTCAACTGTCCATCAGTATACCATGGTCCCTTTCCATTAGGCAGCTTTCTAGTCACTCCTCCCCAAGCCTGTAGGGTTGCCTGGGGTTGTTGTGACCAAAATGCAGGACCTGACACTTGGCCCTATTGAAACTCATACAGTTAACTTTGGCCCATCAATCCAATCTATCCAGGTCCCTCTGTAGAGCCTTTGTCCCCTGGCTGCCCAGATGAAATTCGTCTTCACTAATGCACACAGCTTTGGAAACAAGCAGGAGGAGCCACAGTGCTACTAAAAAACTGTGATGTAGATGCAAACACTAAAAGCTGGTGGGATGATTCCTATGACTGGAATGTTACTATTAACAGCTACAACATGTTCAGAAGGGACAGACGAGGAAGGAGAGAAGTAGGCATTTCTGCTACATCAAGAAAGGAATGGAATGTGAAGAGCTCCTCACAAAGAATTGCATAAGTAAGTCAAAAGCCTATGAGTGAGATTTAGAGACAGAGATGACAAAGATAGCCTTGTGGTTAATAAGTACTGCCGGCCACCTGATCAAGCAGAGCCTGCTGATGAAGACTTCTTTATCAAGCTACAGCAGGCATTGTGATGGGGGACTTCAACCACCCTGACATCCACTGGAAAAATACAATGGTGAAGCGCAGGCAATCTAGGAGGCTCCTGGAATGTACTGAGGATAATTACCTGAGCCAGATAATAGATAACACCAACAAGGAGGATGCAGTGCTGGACTTGTTGCTCACCAAGGTCAGTGAATTAATTGGTGACATCAGGACTGGAAGCTGTCTGGTCTATACTGACCATGCAAATAGTGGAATTCACACTCCTGAGGGATATTGGACAGTCAAGTAATAAAATCAGAAGGCTTAATTTCAGGAAAGCCAACTTCCAGCTCTTCAAGGGGTTAGTAAACAAAACCCCCTGGGAATCTGTCCTCAAGGAGAAGGAAGTGGGGCACAGCTGGCAGATCTTTAAGGAAGTTTTCCTTAGGGCACAAGAGCTCTCCATCCCCAGGTGTAGGAAGTCAGAAAAAGGAAGGCAAAAGACCAGTATGGCTGAATGGGAACCACTGGTCAACCTGGAGAACAAGAAAATGCACAGGCAGTGGGAACAGGAACAGGTAACCCAGGAAGAGTATACGATTATATTACTAGGCTGTGTAGGGATGGGGTCAGGAAGGACAAGAACCAACTGAAATAGGATTTAGCAAGGGTTGCAAAGAAGGACAAGAAAGACTTCTATAGGTACATCAGCTAGAAAAGGAAAGTCCAGAAAGATGTACCTGCTGCTCTGGCTGTGCAAGCCTGCTTTTATCCACGGCCGCCATCAGGGCTCCAGAGCAGGCAAGACATAAGAGCCCTGTGCTCTACCTGTACCCTCCCTTGTGAGAAATAGATGCAGGCTAGTAACAAAGAACAAGGAGAAGGCTGGGGTACTCAACTCTATTTGCCTTAATCTTCACTAGCAACTATTCTACACACAACCCTTGGAAAGTTCCAAAGGTGGGAACAGGGGGAGCGATTCCTTCCTACTGTAAGCAAAGATCGAGTTCTCTATCACCTGAGGATCCTGAACATCTGTAAGTCTATGGGTCCTGATGAGATTCATCCTAGAGTCCTGTGGAACTCTATTTGAAAATTCATGGTGGTCCGATGAAGTCCACTGTGACTGGAAAAAAGGCACTCATTTTTAAGAAGAGTAGAAAGGTTGACCTTGGAAACTACCAACCTGTCAGCTTCACCTCTGTGCCAGGGAAAATCATGATGCAGTTCCTCCTGGAAGCTACGCTAAAGCACATGGAAATGAAGAAGTTGATATGGGAGAGACAGGATGGCTTCACCAAGGACAGATCCTGCCTGACCAACTACGTTGCTTTTTATGATAGGGTAACTGTATCAGTGGGCAAAGGAAGAACCATTGATGTCATCTATCTTAAAGTGGGGCTTTAAGTAGGAAGGGGACTGACTCTTTAAGAAGGACTTCAGTAATAGGACAAGGAGAAAGATTTCAAATGAAAAGGAAAGATTTAGACTGGATACGTGGAATATGCTTTTTATAGTAAGGATAGTTAGGCACTAGAACAGGTAGCACAGAGATGTGGTGGATGCCCCATCTTTGTCGGCATTCAAGATCAGACTGGACAGGGCCCTGAGCAATCTGAACTAGCTGTGCATGTCCCTGTTCATTGAAAGGGAGTTGTACTAGGTTACATTTATGAATCCCTTCCAACTCAAATGATTCTATGATTCTATGACTCTATAGCTGGTTTTAAAGTAAATCAGTATGAGGATGATTTGAGATCACTAAAAATGTGACAAATCTTACTGTTAATTGTGGCTATTGCAATTCATATGAATAGTCCTTTATTATTCTAAAGAAATAATAGGGACTAAGGATCTTTATTATCTGCATGTGTGCCTGCATATCTTTGAAAAATAGTATATGAAGTCAAAGAAGCACAAAATCACAGAATTGTAGGGGTTGGAAGGGTCCTCCAGGGATCATCGAGTCCAACCCCCCCGCCAAAGCAGGTTCCCTACACCGGGTCACACAGGTAGGCATCCAGGCAGGTCTTGAACATCTCCAGGGAAGGAGACTCCACAACCTCCCTGGGCAGCCTGTTCCAGTGCTCTGTCACCCTCACTGTAAAGAAGTTCTTGCGCACATTTGTGAGGAACTTCCTATGCTGCAGTTTCCGAGCATTCCCCCTTGTCCTGTCTCCACTCATCACTGAAAAGAGTCCAGCCTCGCCATTCTGCCCCCCACAGCTTAGATATTTATAGACCTGGATCAGGTCCCCTCTCAGTCTTCTTTTCTCAAGGCTGAACAGACCCAGTTCACTCAGCCTTTCTTCATAGGAGAGATGCTCCAGGCCCTTCACCATCTTTGTGGCCCTCTGCTGGACTCTTTCCAAGAGGTACCTGACTTTTTGTACTGGAGAGCCCAGAACTGGACGCAGTACTCCAGATGAGGCCTTACCAGGGCAGAGGGGGAGGATCACCTCCCTCGACTTGCTGGACATGCTCTTTTTAATGCATCCCAGAATGCCATTGGTCCTGGCCAGGGCACACTGCTGGCTCATGGCCAACCTGCCGTTATAAGCTCTCCTTGTCTTGTCATTCAGTTGTGGTTTTACTGAATCATGTTCTGGCAATTCTTTGTAACAAAGTGTAATACAGGTAAATGCACACTGAGAAGCAAAGAAATCAGGTGAAACAATGCAGTGCTTGTTTACATGCAAAACACACATTTTTAATCATCCACTGTTAGAATTAGTATAGAATATTTTATTTCAGTGTCAAATTTTCTCTTTTGCCTGGTTAGAGTTCAAGTGACTTTAAAGAAAAGTTTGAAGGCTTCTTGGATAAGTTAGGTTGACTTTGAAAGTAAAGCATCAGAGTCACCAGAAATGATAGAAAGGAAATGATGCCATTACAGTGAACAGTATTACCCATACTTTATCACATACGCATGTCCCATGAATAAACCCCTTTAAAGATAGAATGTTAATTCAATAATGTAATATTTGAGACACATATTAATGCCTTAAAGTAAAACCTTATGAAGTATCTGCCACACTTCACTCTTTCTATTTGTGTATGTGTTATGTTTTCAGTGTCTGGACACTTGAGAATGTACAACATTTTGAACTTAACTAGCACTAGTTATTCAGTGGCCTTAATGAATGTGCTAATGAATGCAGACATAACAACATATAGTCGATCAATCTAATTGACAAATTAAATTTAAAAATTATTTTATATATATTAATTATGAAATATTAAATAGAATAAGCAGAGATGAATTCTATTGCTAGTGAGAGAAACCACCTTTTATTTGCTTTATATATATTATTACCATATCTGTCGATATGTTCTTAAGAGTGCTTGAAAGGACTGGACATAAATAAGCTTCAGAAATGGAGCAGAATGTAATATTTGCTGCATTTAAAAAAAAAAAAAAAGTATTAGCCAGTCCCAAATCATGAAAACAGATCCCAAAATACACTGCAGAAAAAATTGTTTCTCTTATATTCAGATCATAATGTAAAGCAGACACTCTTCCTACAAATTTCCTTCCTAAGGAATAAGGAAAAGATGCTGAAGCAATATTATAAGAATAACAATATATGAACCCACCAAGAGAAAGCCACTGTTCACAATCCTTCCTGTTGCATCTGATCTTACGTTTACCTCCACCCTAACAATGTCCTTCTGTCATATGTTCAAAGTTTGGAGCTCAACGGGAATCTGTCTGCTAGCAGGACTCCAGCTGAATACTTAAGAATCACTGTTATCAAAACCTTAATTAACTATAACACCCTCATATTGAATAGTGATCCTCCATTTTAAGTACATCAGCAAAAGAGTGCAAAGTCATCTATAGAGACATAAAGTACAATGTATGTTCTGGAAAAAACATAGCAATATCTTTCAAATGAGCCAGGCTTATCAGAGACTACAAGGGTTATACAAGCTAATCACAGCATGTCACCAAGTTTCAGTGTCCTTATCAGTGATTTCAGGAAACTATGGTTACCTTTTACTTAGGCACAGATATCATAAGAAGTCATTCACCAATAACAGTAAAGGGATTTGACATTCATGAATTAAAATCATCAAGTTATTAAGAAAAAATTGCAGCATGGAGAGGCAGCTCACTTCTCTTGCTGAGAACCTTAAATGCTGCTATGTTTTTTAAATCTCTGCTTACAAAAACACATTTCTCCACTACCTCATTTCTAACAAGTGCTGCTTTCTGTGCTTGTCCAGTTGACTTGGGAGGACAGCAGGGCAATGCCACTGCAGTATCTTTCAGTGTTTTGGTCTGGTAGAAAACAGTTGTTAAGTGGCACTATGTCAGGCAAAGGCAGAAACAAAAAGGAACAGTTTTCCCTGTCTTTAGAGAAATTTGGTACTCTGAATCAGATTGGGGACATGACTTTTATATGACAGCAATTGAGTTGTAGAGGCATATGAAACATATGGATGCTACTGCCATGATAACTCTCGGAAGCCAAAAGCCAAAGGAAAAGATTAGCATGCACACCTGCATAACTCTCTGATTTTTTGCAAATGAGTAATGTACAAATACGTTTCAAGCTTGTGAAAGACAGATTTCTTCTTCCTTCTGGGTCAGTCTGGTAGAACTAACAGTTTAAGTGTAACGTGCTTCTGTTTGTTAAGCCATGTATTATTTATCAGTAATAAATTAGGAATTTTAAGCTCAGCTACACTTACAACTCTTCAGCACCAGTCACATTTAACACATGTATCTTGAGAAAATGATATTTATAAAATCAGTTTTAATAATGTTGCTGCAGGAATAAGGACAGGGTGTAACAACAGAAATGAATTAAAAATGCTCATGCATTATTAATACTGAATATTTAATGTCTATCAAGGAAGGAACTGCAATAGTTTAATAAGATACTATTCCATGGATATTGATGTGTCAATAACTCTCAAGTGATTGGTATATTCATTCACACCTCATTAAAGATTTACTGGTGTTTAATTCTAAGCAAACTCAAATATGAGACACATCTGGAAAAAGAGGCAAACTTTTAATAATATCTCCTCGTTTGTTTATTTTTAATATAATTTATCCAGTATTACTTTTGCAGCATAGCGTTTGTCACCCAGACTGAAATGTTGTTCATGGTTTATTAAAGATTTATTGCTGTTTCATCCCAGAGGAATGTTTGCATGAAATGTATTATAGAATTCTAAAAAGCACGAAGCAACAACAAAGAATAGCCCTATTCATTAATATGCTATTGTGTGATTTTAAAGTATGACACTAACTTTGGGACGTGGCATTTACTCACTGAAAATGGGATAAATGCTTTTCATATTTTGTTAGATTTCCTGGGGAATTTCATTGCTGAGCATTGTTGAGCCTTGTACAATTGGCTGAAGATCCACTGTGCCCATTTATTTTGGACATGGCACCAAAACAGCGGAGCAGTTAATACTATACAAGAGAATCTGATTTGCTTGTAGTACTCTAATGTGAATGACATTCAAAACAAAATTGGCAGTATGAAGGAGAAGAAAATGTGAATGCAAGAGTGAGGACATTTGATTATCTTAATTCCTGTTGTGGAAATATGCAAATTTAGAAGTGCAACTGAAAGACAATAGGACACAATAAGATTCTGATACAATCCATTGATGGCAATGGAGATATCAAAACCTCAGTATGGGTCAAATGCTTTCAGAATGTAGCATGACACAAAGCTTTTTATGGCCTATGAAATGAAAGGTTATGTTTGGTATAGCTGTGAAATGAGAAGTTCTTGTACTAAAATAAGCTTTTCACAGTTTATCATATATACTAGGTAGTTTTGTAAATCTTGCAAAGTGAAAATAAAATGATAACATTTTGTTGTGGTAATATTATAAACTCATCTTTTATTCATTTTTCAAAGACAAATATGTCTGTATTGGGAAACAGTTAGTAAAATATCAGTCTCCTAATGTATCACTGCACATTTCATTAGATATGCCAGATAAAGTTCTTCCCTGCTCTCAGCTGCCTTATTTGAATCTATACCTACATAGAAAGGTATTCAGTACATCAACACATGTGAGATCCAAGGGAAGAATTAATATGTCCCTAGATACCTTTGTGACTATGAGAAAACTTAGTGTCCTTCAACGACAACAAATGTTTGCCCTTCAAATTCTTTTTGTAGCCCATTTCGCTGTGAACCTTTGTAAGTTTATGCAAATTTAGTGCTTCTCAGCTATCATGTATTAATTTCCAAAACACTTAACAATTCAGTCTTCTAGCAGTTCACTGCATATTTTGAAGACTCAAGCTTTAAAAATAAATAAATAAATAAATAAATAACCACAAAGATTTCTGAGCTTCAGAAGTTGACTGAAAAAAAAAATATATCACATTTAGCAGTCTATAAAAATACAAGTAAGCAGATATTGTAAATCACTAATAGAATACTGAAACTTTTCAGAACATAATGTAACTAGGCTAAAAAGTACTGCAGATATAACTCCTAGCAAATCTTTCAAAACAGCCTCAATTAATCTTAATTTTTAGTGTAACATTTATCAGAATTAACACACGAAAGATTATATATGTGAGCTATTTATATGATAATGAAATTGCATAAAATCTGCACTATGCACAAATTAAGCATTTATATTTGCTTGCTTTCTTGCTGTGTTTATTTAGCTCTGTTTGCAATATCGTAATTTATTTTCATATGCCATATTTATGAATTAGAAAAAGCAATCTACAGAAGTTTTTATCCATAAAAGGGAACATACAGTTAAGACTTTTATATTTCCTAGTGTAACCACAGATCAGCTGTGTCAGCTTAGGGAAGTGATCATGTTTGTGCTCCCTTATTTTTTATCTGTAAAATGGGGCTTTTACTTCTCTTCATGAGTAATGCATTCAATAGGCTTCAGGAGAATAAAAAAAATCACAATGGTTATATGACTATGCTGATTATGATATCTGCTGTGAGATTAAATAGGTAAAGCACAGTTTCACATATCTTATTTTTTTCAAGTTAAAATGTTGTATAACTAGTGAAATTTTCTGTATTTTAAAAGCATTTAAAGGTATATTGACTTACTACGTTTAATTTGTGGAAAGAGGTATACATTTCACTTTACAAATATCCACTTTTTTAATTTTAGAAAGTTATTAGTACTCAATCTGTATCATGTATATAGAAGTAGAGACTTATAGAACTGTATGTTGTGTATCAGATTTTGTTGATGAGGATGTTGACACAATTTGAAAAAGCTGAAATATTATTATTTCCATTGTCTAATCAACTCCTAAAAAAGTCAAAAACAAACAAACAAACAAACAAAACAACCAAAACCAAACTATTATATATGAAAAACAAACTCCACATTCAGTATCTGGAGAGCTGATAATTCCTGGTTGTGAGAAATAAGGGATCTGGAATCAACTTAATTTGTTGCTATCTTTACTGATTATTATAATTGTTTTGCTGGATTATTCATGAAAATAAAACTTCCTTATGGACTGAAAACTCCATTTTCTTGGATTGTCCCAGTCATCAGAAAGGCACTAAAAAGAATATTTTGTTACTCTCCCTCTTTCCTTGTTGTCTCATCTTCCATATAACGTCTACAAGGTCATGCTGAAAACAAGTAATAAAGGAAATAAAATACACATGCAAGCTAACTGTCAGATCTTTTCAGCTTTTTATTAGCCTTTATCCAGTCCCACAATCATCATACCTCTGTTCAGATAGCATCATTCTAATACCAGTTTAGATAAATTTAGAGTACCAAAAAAATTTAGACTAAGAGATCTTACTCTATCTTATACAGATTTGCACAATATTTGCCTCAGTTGGTTTTTTAACAGATAATAATGTCCTTCTCATCTCTGAATTCCCAGACAGTAGAAGAAATATCAAAAGCAGTTTGTAAGCCACTGCTTCAGAAATACCAGAATGAACAAAGTGGAAGCATTTAAGTGCAAATGTTAATGGTGAATGAGGAAATTTTATTAATTAGATCTGCAAAACTATTGCTACATTTGATCCAAGAGACCTAAATGAAAATGAAGTAATTTCTTTAAAGTTATGAGAAAATTCCAGTGTATGGTAAAACCCCAGACACACTGAAGAAAATAAGAAAGTTTTCATGGAATTAAAAGGATGCAAATAAGAAATTTATTTTTAATGGTCATATTTATTTAGTTTTGGAATGAAGTATCAAGAGGACTGAAAATTCTGTTTTTCAAGTTGAGCAAATGTCACTGAAACACATTAATTAAAGGATGGTTAAACTGAGAGTTGCCTCTTCCTTCACGAATACTTAAAAATAAATAACCTGTGATATTAGATTTTCCTGATTTTTAATCCAGATTTGGATTGAGATAGATCAATGAATTGTAGGCACAGCCGGGATGTTCTGTTAGAAAGCATGTATGTTCAGTTAATAATAATAATAATAATAATAATAATAATAATAATAATAATAATAATAATAACTTTTTGAATTATTATTACAGTGATGTGAAATGCTAATAATTATATCAAACTGATGAAATTCTTTTTGTTTTGTTTTGTTTTTTGTGTCAGACTTCAGTTTAGCACTCTATACTTTATAGTGTTAATAGGTTTCCTTGCAGAACACATCTAAGGTTTTTGACCTATTAACCACTTTAAACTGTTCTTCACAGAGGAATATCTTATGACTATTGTGTCAATATTGGACCACTCTGCACCAAGCTTATCATCTTTGTTTTTTACTTATTAATAGTATGCTTTATTAATTACTTATATAACATATTTATATGCTATTGCATGTAGAAGTGTAACATGAACAATTCAAAGTATTTGCAGTAAATACTTTCAATCTGTCTCTCAACCTCCAAAATTTTATATTTGTCAAGACAATCTAGTTTGTATAGATATTTTGTAGGTTCATCTGAAATCTATAAGAATATCTTAAGTCACTGCATAACTGACAAACCCAAATTCAGGAACACAAATGCTTCTTTTTCTCTTCACATTTATATCTATTATTATAAAACAATTGGTCTGCTTTGTGTTAAATTTGATTTGATTTTCTTCTTACTATTTATGTGAAACTGATGTACAAAGAATGAAGAAACTATAAATAAGTATAATTGAATTTTTCTGTAAACAATTATTGAAGTCATGGTCCTCATTATGCTTCAGGCATAACATATATATTTACAAAAAAACAAAAAAAAAAACAAAAAAAACCAAACCAAACCAAACAAAAAACAAACAAACAAACAAACAAAAAAAAACACACAAAGAAAACAAAACAAACAAAATAAGAAAAAAAAAAAAAAACACCAGAACATAGCTTCTTCTATGAGTAGAGTATGATAAATTGAAGTCTCATGACTTGAAGGATTTAATATTGCTTGCTATATTTGCTGAGTCATAAAGAAGGTCATATCCATGCTCATGTCTTCTCTAGAGACAATTCAAAAAGTGTTTTAATTTCCTCTCTTCACTTCTAAGACATTATGGGCAAATTGTTTTTAAGTATTAGTTTTAATCCATTAAATTTAATGACATTTTTCCAAATTTATATTATTGTCAGGTCTCACTGACACTAATAAATAGTGTTAGCCTGATCTTTTTTAATGTATTGACTTGTTTCTTGGACCCTGACATGTTTAATCACTGGCCAACACTACCAGAATGTGGTAGCAGGAATAAACATCATGCTTCCCTCCAGATACTGCAAATTCAAGGTCTGATATTTTGTAAGTATTCCTCTGGAATTAAATGGAGTTACATTTAATGTGAAAGCTTTGTAGGTTTTAAGCTTAGCATTGAACAAACATTAAACAAGTACAAAAAAAAAAAGGATCGTATGTTGCTATGGAATGGGACTATCAGCTTTGGTGCATTGAGTTTTGCTTGAAATGATTTCGCTGCTTATTTTCAATACCAAGAAATAGTGAACAGTGATCCTAGGAGGCTGAAAATGTGAATATTTATGAATATGGGATCAATGATTAAGATAAAAGCATCTCTTTGCTGATCACTGTCTGCTCTCTTTGTGTAAAATAATAAAACAAAACAACGTAGCAACATAAAATAGTCAGAGCTTGCTGAAGGTCAGCAAACATGCTGCAGGCATTGAATCTAATATTCACATCTGTCCACAGGGCAGTTTTTTTCTGAAAAGCCCTACAAAAGGCAGATATTATACCATGGGGGTGCATGTGTAATCATGCCACATGTTTTCATTAATACTCAGTAATATTTTAATGGTTCTTTAAGGACAAAATAGTGGGAAATTTGTTATCAAGTTGGCACTGTAACTTAATATTCTTGGGAAATCAAAGGTAACTATTTGAACTTTGTTCAGAAAAACGTGTTCTAATCGAATGCGTTTTCACATGATTCTTCTAAACTATTTGACTTCAGTATTGTGTTTTACAAATAGATAGTTGATTGAACAAAATTTCTGATCTTCGTGCCTTATGTGGCATACTGAAAACACACTTCATCAGAATCACTACTACAGTAGAACTTATGATGTGTTCAAGGTATAGTAACAGTGGACATTGCTTGATATGTGCAAATCAAACCACACCAGTTCCCTTGGCAATATATGAACTGTGAAGTAATGTATTATTTTCTGTTATGTAATTGCTTGTCTTGGTCTCACTGGAAAAAAATGGTATAGTGACAGGGAGGAAAAAAATGCTAACACAAACACAAAACAAAATTTTAAAATTCTATGAAAAATGTGTTTTCCCTTCTTTTCATTCTCATCATTGAACTATTTGCTTGTTTGTTTTTAATTAAAAAAAAAATCCATTATTCTGAGCTATTATAAATACAAACAGTTGGTATGCTACATGCATCAGTGATGAATTTGTACCCAACAAATAAGAATATATGGGAACATTAAATAGGAAAGTTAATAAATACTTGAGAAGTTCTTCTCAGAACTTTTCTGTAATTTTCCTTTAAGTCTGAATTTCATAACAGTGTTCAAATATTAGAGCTGCAATTGTGAAATCAGATGTTATTATTTTTTATCTCCCTTGGTCTTCATTTCAACCATAGCTATTAAGTTAGTTAAATCCCACAAAATAGGGAAAAAACAAAAACAAAAACAAACTTTTTAATTTTTGCAACCAAGTACAAAAAAGCCAAGATATCACTTCACACTTTGGCTTTTCTGTTCACAATTCTTACAACCCCTGCTATGCAATTCTCTGCTGCTGAACAGACAAAATGGTGTGTATGCAGTGGAGCAGGTAGACAGCAAAAGAGAATGTCAGGGGAACAGGAGAAACTCCAGCTCCTGAATTTAGATATTGGACAGTTCTAGTAAGAATTCTTGCCTTTGCTTGTTTATCTTTACTCCTCCATTCCATTTTCTTGAAGTTACGACTTGTAAGTGTAAATATTATTTGCTGCTTCATGAGAAAAAAGGCATTAGTATTTATTATTTTCATGCCCAAAACTGCAAACGCAATTGTTGCACAAATCCTAGTTAAGAGGATCACTGCTCTGCAGAAAATAAGCGTGACAGCTTGCAACTTTAAACAAAAGTCTTTGAGAAGATGACGCAGAAGTATACAAAAAATATGGGAATCATTTTCCAGGCAGAGATGGAAGTTCCCTGTCAGGTATATCATGTCTTTAATTAAGCTATGAAATCTTTACTTATGAAAAATTTATTCAGAATTCAAAGTGACTTGTTATCACTGTCCAACTTGATAGTGATCTGCTAGTTTGTTGAAGGAGTTTCAGTTCAGTATGAAAAAGTTTAAAGGTGATAAAAGGGATGGAAGGCATGTCCAATGAGGAAAGTCTGAGGGCATGTGGATTGTCTAATATGGAGGAAAGAAGGGTGAGGAGACTTCTTTGCTCTCTACAAATTTCTGAAAAGTGGAGAGGGAGGTACAAGTCACTTCTTTCTGGTAACCAGTGATACAATGTGTGGCATTGGCATAAAACTACACTGGCGTGTCCTGGTTTTATAAGTACTGCATGTCATGATATCATGCAGCAAGCTGTTTAGCACTAGAACACAGAACATGGGAGGTTCAATTCCTAGGTCCTAACTCCTGGCAGTCTTAGCTATTTTATATGTGGGTTCTGGCACTCCTAGAATATATGCTGAGAAAGGACAGATAAACAGGGGAAGTACAAACTGGACATCAGAAAAAAAAATAATATTGTGAGAGTGGTCAAACATTGAACTTCCTAGAGAGGTAGCTGATAAAGAGGTATTTGGACAAATCCCTCATTAATATGCTTTAGCCCTGAAGTGGTCAGGAGGTTGGACTAGATGATTTTTGAAGGTCTCTTCCAATTGAACTACTCTCTTCCTTTCCCTTCTCTTTCCTTCCTTTTCCATGTATAAAGATTAGAACATTCAAATAAAAATTTTGCACATGCTGCCTCTTCCTATTCCAAAACACTGAGGTTACTTCTTGTTGCTGATCCACCCTGTACAAGAACACATACTTCTTTAAGCAATATAATTTTCTCTTTCTTACTATTTATGGCTCTAGGAAATCAGTTGATTAGGAAACTAGAGATCTAAGTAAGCAATTTATTTAAATATATGCTTGCTTCTTCATCTTTTCAGCAAGGCAATAGTGCATTTTAAAGCTTTAAAGTCATTTTGTTTTTAGTGTTAGTACCACAGCTTTTACTGAAAGAGTAATGAAATGTTTTCTAGATGAGTTCCTAAATATCCAGGGCGGCTGTAAGGTAAGAAAATAGGGAATAATTACACTGAGTAGAAAAAAATCTTGATTCTGTAAGGTGGGAAAACAGATTAGCTCTTCGTTATTTTTCTAGTGTTCTTCAGTGTACATTTTAAACTTGTCTGAACAAAGAACTGAGCATGAAAGAAAGGAGAAGGAGAATGAAAGGAGGAGGAAAGGAAGGAAAGGTAGAATTGCCTATAAAGATGAGTGGAAAAACTCAGAAAGTGTCGAAGGTCTCATGAAGGACGAGAAAAAATAATTTTGGGGAAAAAAGATTTACATGATGACTCAGAACAGTAAACTCTACTATGAGACATCTGCATGAATAGCTTTCATTTCATTTTAACACACTTCATTCCATTTCATACAATTATTTATTTATTTATTTATTTTAATATGTATGTATATATTAAAGTAATGCTGACATCTGTGGTGGTGTCATTTGATATGTTCATATAGTCATTTGAATCTGTGTTTATCAGAAAAAGTCTTTGTTCTATGTAATCACTATGTCCTAAGCAAGGTGCAAAGTCTCATCTCAACATGTAAACATGTTCATAAAGGAGTAAAAAGTACAAAAGAAACTTCAACAGAATAGTTGCAGTGCTTAAACTTTATTCATTTATGTCTGCTGAGAGCCTGAAAGAAGGTTAAGTGTGAGTGAGAGAAGAAGGTTAACAGGCATGAGATTAAATGTTGATAACTTAATTCCAGGACATTTTAAAACAAATATTTGAAAATTATTCACAGAATCACAGAATGGCCAGGCTTGCAAGGGACCTCAAGGATCATGAATGTCCAACCCCCTGCCACATGCATGGACACCAACCTCCCCATTAAATATTAGACCAGGCTACTTTCTGCTTCCCAGATGATAAGTCTGTCATCAGATTCCTCACTACGAAATTCCTGCATGCTGACAGACTCTCCTGGGTCTGCTACCTGAGCACTGCTGCTTCCTCCTGGATTGGCTCTGTGACTGTCTCCTGCTACTTGCTTGCTGCCCAAGGCAGCTGCCCAACGCTGCTGCTCCTCCCCCTGCTGCTTCTGCCTTGGACCTTGTCTCGCTCCAATTTATAGGAGGGAGAGGAGGTTCTTTTATTATCTATATACCCGGCCGTGAGATTAAGAAGCAACGGTTCAAATGTTGGTCCAACCAGTTTGTTACAAATCTTAATCAGGGAAATGGGGAAGGGGAGAACGGACACTATTATGAATTAGAGTAATGGGGGAAGGGAAGGAGGGCGATAGAAAAGATAGAAAAGAAGAAGCAAGGAGTCTTTATAGGAAGCAAGAGGGAGATAGTCACCACCATGGATCCAGCGTGGTTCGTAGTTCCGTCTTTGATCCTCAGTAGTGGTGGGTCGTCGGGCATTGTTGTTCTATTGATGACGAAGGACGACGACGAGAAGGACGACGACCATGACCATGGTGATGATGGCCCTTTTTCAGTGCTTCAAAGTGGTTGAGTCAGCTCTTTTTGGAGTGACAGCTCAAATCCAAAGTGGTGGAATCAGCTCTCCTTTGAGTGACAGCTCAAACCCAAGGTGGTTGCGTCAGTTCTCCTTGGGGTGGCAGCTTCTGGCTCTGGGATCTCAGCAGGAACCTCCTTTGTTCTTATCTTTCTGGCCTTGCCAGCAGATAAGAGGAAGCAGGGAGGCACCAACTTGCATCTTGCCTTCGCAAGATACAATGGTATCATCCCCCAGCCTTCCATACTTAGCTGGAGCGGTTTGGCCACAGGCCAGATCTTCCGCCAGTGAACACTGCTGAGCACTCTCTTCCACTCTTCTACAGAGTAAGCAGCTCTGGGGAAGGGGCTTGCAAATGTTCCCAAAGCGATATCGATTGTCACACAGTTAGCACCCATCAGTTGCCTCCTTGACAAGTCACTCAGAGTCTTATCACAAGAAAAACCTCAGGAAGCAAGCTTTGAGCCAAAAAAAAAAAAACTAAGAAGGATTCTCACAGACCTTTGAAACGTTTTGCAAGGGGACGGCTGCTGGATCCTGGTGGTGATCCTACGCAATTCTTGCTTCTTTCCTATCTTTTCTATCATCCTCCTTCCCTTCTCCGTCTCCCTGATTAGGATTTATAATAAACTGTTGGACTAACATATGAACTGTTGTTTCTTAATCTCACACCGAGTATACAGATATTAAAAGAACCTCATCTCCGTCCTATAAATTGGAGCGAGACACCAGATCAGAGGTCAGAGGATGATCTATTCCATGATCTTCCCAGGCACAGAGGTGAGACTCACCAGCCTGTAGTTCCCCGTGTCCTCCTTGCTCTCTTTCTTGTAAATGGGAGTGGCATGACTCTTCTTCCAGTCATCCAGAACAATAAAAAAGAATGCAAAAGAAAATACCTTGTAGATACATACACCATTCCTACATTTAAGGAAGTTCTGAAGAGGAAATATCCATCCTGCTTTTAACCACAATTTTTTTTTTTTTTCATTTTGCTTGATATAGAAAGGAAAAAAATATATATATAAATCAGACAAACATACATACATATTTTTTAACTTTTTAAGTATTACTAAGCTTTCAGGTTAGTGTGAAAAAGGTTTAAAAATGTGTAAATATTATCCATAGTAGATTCCTTATAGAATGTGCTTACTGATATGAAATCATGTCTTCTACTCAAGGATGAAAGTACACTTTCTTGAATTCCTGTCAGGGTGACCTATTGCACTTCTCTGTGACATTAACTGTGTGAATACAAAGATTGTTTTTCTGTGTAAGAGATATTTATATAGCTGAAAATGGTATTTGGAAACTTATTATATTTGCCTGAGGGTAGATTTCATATTGAGATAAACATACAGATAGAGCAAACTACATGTTTTATTCCTGCAGTCAATGAATTTGTACAACCCATAAAGTTAAGGGCACTGAGACACTGGGCTTGTGGCTGAGAGGTCATGGTCAGGTTGGAGCTCTAGCAGGATGGATGCTGATATAAAAAATTATGGACAAACAGTGGTCTTACTCCAGTCAAGTATGTTGACTCTGTCTGTGGCAAATACAGTGGAGAAGTGCAGCACATTATCTACTGGAAAATAGTTGTTCTACTGTCACTTCAACATTATTTCTGCTTAGTACAGTATTTAAGTCTAGCTCATGTCTGAAGCATGAGGACTTTGGACATCTCTTTTTCTATCTTCCAAATGCAGTTTGTGTTTGTGTGTTTAGCACTAGGAGAGAGAACTGGATCAACTAACCTTGAATTTTTCTAAGACAAAAGAAGCAGCTCAGGCATGATTACTTTGAGACATATAAAAATACATTGAAACATTCAACTTTGATAAAAGTTAGATGAAATGGAGAATGGAGGGTCTTCCCTTGCTTTTTACTGCTTCATGTTTCTTATGTAAATGTTTTCAAAGTTTTTTTAAAGATCTGTTGTTGGCTGGTGATGTTCCTTATTTGATAAAAAAGAAGTCTTGTCAAGACTATCTTTTTAAGATATTTTCAGACAGTGAACAAGTAATATCTTAATATCTATTCTATATTAGAATCTGAGGTCAGACTTCTGTATTCCTTTTCCCCATTGCAAACCTTCTATTAATAGTACTAAATTGACCTATCAACTTGTAGAATAGATGAATGGTTAAAAAATAAAAATAAAAAAAGTTCATATTTGTAAACTTGTAATTAATCTGATCGAATTGCCTGCTTTGTACATCTTTTCTGCATGTGTACTGCATGCCAAGCAACACTGCAACAGGAAGTATTTCTGACTGATTTAATAAACTTGTTTAAACACTTTGTTCATTTTAACTAGGAATCCATACTTTAACAAGTGGGAAAAATATCCACCAGATAGATAATTTAGTAGTAAAAGCTGGTATGTTTTCCCTTACTTCCTTGGAATTACACTAATTTGCACCATGCAAGCATTTTACCATTTCCATGCTGACCAAAATTCTTGAAACCTTAAGACTACATGATGCTTAATGATTAAACAGATCAGACACTTACAAATCACATTCACCTCAGTAAATCACTAGACTGTCCTCACACGACATAAACTGTATAAGCTTCATTTCTCATGCAGTGAAAGTACAAGTCTGTGAGTGCTGCTGACAGAATGATAATATATTTGAATACAGCCATTCTCTAATCAAACAGTGGAGAAACCCCAGGGGGAAAAAAATTAGATTGAACATTTTTCCTTTCAAACTATTTTTGTACACTTGTCTCAGAGAATACTGTATGAGAATGGGAACTTGCAAACAAAGTATTACAGACCAAAAAAAAAAAAAAAAAGTGTTAGTTTTACATGTTGACCCTTTCTTCATTCATTCTTTTTGCATTTCTTATTGACACATATCAGTCACAACAAATTAAGACCACTGAATCCGTTCCTGATACATGGATCTCATCAGTTATATTTTACCATGTAGACTTACAGGAAAAATTCTGTTTTTCTGGAGTTACTAATCTAATTTAATCAACTAGGAAGAAAATAATTTGATATGAATGTAAACCCTTTAAAATAAACTAAGTATAAAATATTCTCATCTTACTTACTTTTATGGCAGAATCATATAACTTTTAGTACTTTTAAAATCATGTTTAAGAAAAACTGAACCATAATAAATATATTATGCACACTTTGAACAAATAACTTTTTTAGGATGGATGCATATTGTGCATTCTGGAGTTACAGTTTCTGATTTAATTATTTTTGTAGAAAGCATTTAGCTGGTTTTAAAGTTTCTACAGTTGATTTCCGTCTAGCGATTTCACCATTCAGTGTTGCTGTATTTTCCCTTAGCAAAGGAAGTTCTCCTAAAAGCATATGTTTTGCTTTGTTTTTAGTCAGTATTTTCTCTGTTTCTTGCACATTTGTATGCATCTTCAGCTTTTGCATAGCTATGCTTAAGTACAGTCCTATTCATTTTGAAATTATTAACTCACATCAAAACAAATGTTCTTTTTCTCTTTTGTGAGAAATATGGTATCTTGCAGAAGATGTAAGCCTAATCCAGGCCTAAGGGAATTAAAAAATCTTTTTTAAAATGAAGAACTAATAGCAGTCAATGAAAAAAACAATTCTTTTGACTGAATGCAGTGGTGTGGGAGAACTGATTTCCAGAACCAGAGAGAACATTTTCTTTTCATATTTGATAAGGGAGGAATCATGTTTTGATTGCCAACCATATCAGAGCATTCAAAGAAAGAAACAAAAACAGGTTGCTTTCAAAAAGCACCATTCTGTGATTTTCTTTACTTAATACCAAGTGATGTTCAAACTCTAAACAGCTTCATTATCAGCAGAGTAATAACAAATTCTGTAAAGCCCACAACATCTTCATGTAGTTATTTTATGCCATATAATAGGAAATGAAATTTCGTAGAAGACTCGGTGAGTTGATTTTTTCATGTGGAGAAGAGGAAACATTAATGGGACAGCAGAAACGTGATAGTTTTACGTATCACTATAGTGAGCAAAGAAAAGTTAAAGGGTCAAGAAACAATAGTGAGCAGGCTTGCTGAGAGGTACCTTGTGTATTATATCAGCATGCTATTTTCTCACTTCTGGAGCTTTATTTTGTCTATAAGCATACATTTGACAGTGACAATGAAGTTTAATATTAAATGTGATGCTAAAAAAAAAGTCCCACCAGAAAGACTCATAATTATAGACTCAAGTTATACCAGAAGAGGTTTAGATTAGACATAAGGAAAAACCTTTTCTCTCAGAGAGTGGCCAGGCACTGGAATGGCCTGCCCAGGGAGGTGGTGGAGTCACTGTCATTGGCAGTATTCAAGAGGCATCTGGATGAGGAGCTACAAGATACGGTTTAGTGGCTTGTGGTAGTAATGGTAATGGGAGGATGGTTGGACTAGATGATCTTGTTGGTCCTTTCCAACTTTGTGATTCTATATGATTCTATGGTTCTATGATAATAACATATAATATTCTTAAAAACTATGGCAGAGTTTGCTCTCATCTTTTATATTGCTTGGGAATTAAAAATCTAGGACTTGTTTAAAATTTAATGTATATTCACATAAGAGATATAATTTATATTTAGAATTATTTCTAATTCATTCCTACATAATTAAGTATAGTAGTACGAGGGAAGGGAAGGGAAGGGAAGGGAAGGGAAGGGAAGGGAAGGGAAGGGAAGGGAAGGGAAGGGAAGGGAAGGGAAGGGAAGGGAAGGGAAGGGAAGGGAAGGGAAGGGAAGGGAAGGGAAGGGAAGGGAAGGGAAGGGAAGGGAAGGGAAGGGAAGGGAAGGGAAGGGAAGGGAAGGGAAGGGAAGGGAAGGGAAGGGAAGGGAAGGGAAGGGAAGGGAAGGGAAGGGAAGGGAAGGGAAGGGAAGGGGGAGACTGTGAGATTCAAGTCTCTGATTCAACTCAATATAAAACAAATTAAGCGAAGTCACAAGTCTGGGTCTCAGTAAGAGAGGATACAATTGAATCACATTTTACCCCAGCTTCTAATTTGATTAATCAGTAATATAAAATCATTATATTCTGAATATCTTTTATAATTGTTCATGAAGTACTTCAAGTACACTTAAATTTTTTTAAAGAGAGTAATAGTGTTATTCAGAGGAAACAAAAGAAGGATTTGACAATGACTGAATGAATAACGTGTGAATTGAATGATACAGATTATATATTGCTAGCCACCTTAAATCCTGATATTCTATATTCTACATATTCTATATAGAAACAAATGCAAAGAATAAAAATTGAATTAACTGAGTTAATTGCCTGAAGCGGCAAAGAAATGTGAGGA